>NC_088239.1:82358146-82660646 GCF_036934945.1 Oncorhynchus masou masou | reverse complement strand
TGTGTGCGTGTGTGTGCGTGTGTGTTCTGTGTTTATTTCATTCCAGGTCCATGGACAAGCAGCGTTCAAAGCGTCCTGTCTCAGCCTCCCAGTCCCAGTATGTGCCCACCCACTACCTGCTGAACCAGGGTCCTTCCCAAAGCAACACCCCTGTGATGAGGAGAGAGAGGCAGAGGAACCCCGACCGCCAGCGGGCCCTTAGTGCCTCCGGCCTGGCTGCCTCTGTAGGTCTACCCTGCCCCTTCTCCTCCCCAGGCACCAGCCCCAACACTAGCCTTGACTGGCAGGTATGTCTATCTGTCTGTCTGGCTGTCTGTCTGGCTGTCTGTCTGGCTGTCTGTCCGGCTGAACGTCCCGTGATGCATTTTGTATCTACGTTTTTGTGTTGACTTTATTTAACCAGGTAAGTAATTGAGAACCCATTCTCTTTGACAGTAATATCCTGGGCAAGATAAGAGCTTGGCTTGTGATGTATTCTAGATGTTAGGAAGGCCTGTGTTGTTACCAGACATATTTCCCTTTAGGGACAATGAAGTATTCATAAATCCATTCAGGTCAGCGAGAGGTTAAGCCTGGATGCCATCGCCTTCCCCTGCCTGTTGCAGGTTGACGCTCCCAGAGCCGTGTCCCCAGAGGCCAGGCGGAGCCCCACAGCACATCAGGGCCAGAACCAAGATCTGCAGACCAGGACCAGGCTGGACTCATCAGACACCAGCACCTCAGAGGAGACCCTGAAAGACTTCCTCATAGAGAGTTCCGTACCAAAGAACATCCTACCCCTGGTCATACCTAAGACCTCTCTAACCCCACCTCCTCCTAAAACCTCTCCCAGACCACACCCCCTGCTCTCCCTCCGCATCTCAGAGTCCAACCTGCAGGAGACCCCGCCCTTACACATAGCCTCGCCCACACAGGTAGTCCCTCCAATAGTCTCCTTACAGGACTATGACGAGGTGTTCCTCCAGGAGCTGGCCCCTCCCTCCCCTCCTCCTCCCCCGCTCCCCATCAGGGAGACGGACATCACAGAGGACTTCCCTCCTCCTCCTCCTCTCCTCCTCCTCCCCTCCTCCTCCTCACCCCCAGACAGAGAGGAGCATCGTCCTGAGCTACAGCACTTCAACAGGTACAACATGCTGTCATTACTACTGCACAATATAACAAGGGTTTTTTGTTCCACTATTCTAATGTGCATAGACAAAGAGACACTGACAAGATCAACATAACACCTGATGTAATGCAACAATGTTGAAATGTTCAATCTTTTAGAAAACGGACCCCTCATCATTACTGCAATGTGTACCGTCTGTTTCATGCAGCTGTGAGTTCCTGGAGGCTGTTTGTCCAGAGAGAAGACCATCTATCTCCTCCCCTCCACCTCAGACAGCCCCCCTCTCTACCCCCCAGCCTGAGACTCCGACCCACCAGACCCCCATCGACCCCAGCAGCAGTATCCCAGATCCCCAGCAGGGGCCTAGTGGCAAGGAAAGCCTGGGGTTAGAGTACCATCTCCTGGCCAGGAGGGAGAGGTCTGCTGGGGAGCTGAAGGTGGAAGCCCTGGTCAGACAGCTGGTGTCCCGGGGGGATAAGACCCTGAGCCCGATGCTGGACACCTGGCCCGGGGGCGGACGGACCAGCACCATGGACCTGATGGAAGAGATCTTCCCCGCTGGGGGAGGGAGGTTGCCGTGGCAACGCCGTAGGAGCAGCGCCTGGCTGGAGGACAGGTGAGAGGGGGAGGAGACAAGGGAAGAGGGGGACGGGAGGGGAGGGGAGGGGAGGAGGAGAGAGGTGGGGTGAGGTCTGGTTATCCAGAGGGACTAAGGAAGTGTGTGTGTGTGTGTGTGTGTGTGTGTGTGTGTGTGTGTGTGTGTGTGTGTGTGTGTGTGTGTGTGTGTGTGTGTGTGTGTGTGTGTGTGTGTGTGTGTGTGTGTGTGTGTGTGTGTGTGTGTGTGTGTTTTATTCCTGTTATGTAACTTAATGATGGGCTAGACTATATGATCAGGGTTCATTAACAACAGGTGTAACAGAGGGCCTTTGTTGAGTCTGTTACATCTGGCTCAGTTTATTGCTTGACGCCACTAAATAACTCCTAGGTTTCAGAATAGAGCATTAGTGTAAATTGTGGAATTAGATTACATACAGTAAGAGCAGCTAAGTAAGCAAGTTTCCTTTAGGAACTTTGCTTTGTGTTTTTACGTGATGTGAGGCTTAATGATTATACTATTAAAAACTTAAAAAAAAACTAAGTTTTAAGTGAGTAGAGGCAGTGGTCTGAAAAATAAAGGAAATTCACATGAACATCACCAACGTTTTCCAG
Organism: Oncorhynchus masou masou; assembly: GCF_036934945.1. Taxonomy (NCBI): domain Eukaryota; kingdom Metazoa; phylum Chordata; class Actinopteri; order Salmoniformes; family Salmonidae; genus Oncorhynchus; species Oncorhynchus masou. The sequence goes on along the minus strand of NC_088239.1, from coordinate 82,658,329 downwards.
CACACAGCTTTGACCTACCACAGTAGTTATGCTGGTCTATTGTACTTCAAACTATGTGTTGGCTGTTTGCTTAGGATTCAAACCATCTCAAACAGTCTCATTCATGCTCATAGAGGAGGTGCTTCCACAATAATGTGATTTATACCACATACAAGAAAAAGTATTGGATTCTTCACAAAATATAAAAACAATTGTGGAATGGTGTCCCACTCTTCAATGGCTGTGTGAAGTTGCTGGATATTGGCGGGAACTTGAACAAGCTGTCATACACGTCAATCCAGGGCATCCCAAACATGCTCAGTGGGGTGACATATCTGGTGATTATGCAGGCCATGGAAGAACTGGGACATTTTCAGCTTCCAGGAATTGTGTACAGATCCTTGAGACATGGAGCCGTTCATTATCATGCTGAAACATGAGGTGATGTCGGCAGATGAATGGCACTACAATGGGCCTCAGTATCTCGTCCCGGTATCTCTGAGCATTCAAATTGCCATCGATAAAATGCAATTGTGTTCGTTGTCTGTAGCTTATGCCTGCCCCCTACCATAACCCCACCACCACCATGGAGCACTCTGTTCACAACGTTGACATCAGCAAACTGCTCGCCCACAAGACACCATACTCGCTGTTTGCCATCTGCCCGGTACAGTTGAAACAGGGATTCATCTGTAAAGAGTCCACTTCTCCAGCGAGGCCAGTGGACATCGAAGGTCAGTATTTTCCCATTGAAGTCGGTTACGACGCCGAACTGCAGTCAGGTCAAGACTCTGGTGAGGACAACGAGCACGTAGAGGAGCACGTTCCCTGAGACGGTTTCTGTCAGTTTGTGCATGTATTCTTCAGTTGTTCAAACCCACAGTTTCATCAGCTGTCCGGGGTGGCTGGTCTCAAACAGTCCCGCAGATGAAGACGCCGGATGTGGAGGTCATGGGTGTGGTTACATGTGGTCTGTGGGTGTGAGCCCGATTGGACATACTTCAAAATTCTTTAAAGAGATGCTGGAGGCGGCTTAAGGTAGAGAAATGAGCATTCAATTATCTGGCAACAGCTCTGGTGGACATTCTGAAGTCAGCATGCCAGTTGAACGCTCCCTCAAAACTTGAGACATCTGTGGCATTGTGTTGTGTGACAAAACTGCACATTTTGGAGTGGCCTTTTATTGTCCTCAGCACAAGTTGCACCTGTGTAATGATGCTGTTTAATGAGCTTCTTGATATGCCACACCTGTCAGGTGGATGGATTATCTTGGCAAAGGAGAAATGCTCACTAACAGGGATGTAAACAAATTTCTGCACCAAATTTGAGAGAAAAAGCTTTTTGTGTAAAATAAAAAACATTTTGCGTTTATATTTTTGTTCAGTCTAGTCTGAAGTACAATACCAACATGGCTACTGTAGTAGGTCAAAGCTGTGTGCTGGAAAACCTTGGTAGAGCATGGGTCGAATAGACATTGTGGTGCTCATGTGAATTTCCTTCTTTTTTAAAAATCGGCTTCAGACCAAATGTATATTCTCACTTAAAACTTAGTTTTTTAGTTTTTCATTTCCATGTTTTTTAACACCGGAAGGTGATTATGGAACATTATAATACAGAAATACAAGAAAAATAAAAAGTAAACAATAGTGTGAAATGACAACAGAAATAACGTAGTTGTTAGTATTTATTTAATATTAACATCTGATTTTCCTGAGGGAAAAGAAAACACAGAAAAACAATAGGAGTAAACTTTTTCCCCGGATCTCTCTTATTAAGACAATCGAGCAAACTCCTGGAAAATACACAAATAATCAACATGTACCCCCCTTTAAAGTTTACTGAAGAATGGCCTAGAACTACATTACCTGTAAACAAAAGGTGAGTTGTCACTAAATATAACATTTACAACCAAATGTACATTTGTCAGATATAGGCGACTTTATAAATACAATTCAGGGATGGCCACAACTGCTCTTGACAAGCTACAGGTTTATACAGGCTTTTTTGTTGTTGTTCAAGCCCAGTTCTACATCACCTGATTCTACTATACATGGTCTTGATGAACAACTGAGGTCTTGATGAACAGCTGATGTCTTGATGAACAGCGGAGGTCTTGATGAACAGCGGAGGTTTTGATGAACAGCGGAGGTCTTGATGAACAGCTGAGGCCTTGATGAACAGCTGAGGCCTTGATGAACAGCTGAGGCCTTGATGAACAGCTGAGGTCTTGATGAACAGCTGAGGTCTTGATGAACAGCTGAGGTCTTGATGAACAGCTGAGGTCTTGATAAACAGCTGAGTCCTTGATGAACAGCTGAGTCCTTGATGAACAGCTGAGGCCTTGATAAACAGCTGAGGCATTGATAAACAGCTGAGGCCTTGAATGAACAGCTGAGTTTTGATAAAGGTCTCAATGAACAGCTGAGTTTTGATGAACAGCGGAGGCCCTGATGAACAGCGGAGGTCTCGATGAACAGCTGAGGTCTCGATGAACAGCGGAGGTCTCGATGAACAGCGGAGGCCTTGATGAACAGCTGAGGCCTTGATGAACAGCGGAGGCCTTGATGAACAGCTGAGGCCTTGATGAACAAGCGGAGTAGTAGAATCAGGTGTGGTAGCACTGGGATTAAACATTAAAAAACCATGCATAACCCTGTGGATTGTCAAGAACAATTCTAGTAACTGCTGATACAAATACTGCTGAGAAACACTAAGTCATGAGACAAGTGTAAAACACTATGAAGACAAATTATATGTCAGCTTTGTGTTTCTCAGTAACGGACAGACGGCTCATGACAAGAGGCGGGAAGTGTGTTGTGTACCTCCAAGTTGATTTGCACATTTTAATCGAGATTAAATTTTAACATTGAGCTTCAATCAATGCCTATATATTATAGGGGCTATCACCCCCACAATACTCTGGTCATGAACAAGGGAAAGGATATCATATCTCACATGATTTTTTAAGGTGAACCTGTTTGGTTTTTATCATGACTATATTGTTTGGAGAGAGGGGAGTTCCAACAGACAGGATAACAGTTAACTGTGACGCCCGAGAGCTGCTGATATCCTGTCTGTAGTGAACTCTCTCCCCATGTTGGAGTCAGACCATGTTTCAGATCATGTCACATAGACTGCATCTGTGGAAGCTGAACACCACTGACCCACACTGACATATGTAACATACAGTGAGTCTGGCCTCGACTGCCCTCTACTGATTAGTGGGTTAAACAGCCCTCTACTGATTAGTTGGTTAAACAGCCCTCTACTGATTAGTTGGTTAAACAGCCCTCTACTGATTAGTTGGTTAAACAGCCCTCTACTGATTAGTTGGTTAATCATCCCTCTACTGATTAGTTGGTTAAACAGCCCTCTACTGATTAGTTGGTTAAACTGCCCTCTACGGATTAGTGGGTTAAACAGCCCTCTACTGATTAGTTGGTTAAACAGCCCTCTACTGATTAGTGGGTTAAACTGCCCTCTACTGATTAGTTGGTTAAACAGCCCTCTACTGATTAGTGGGTTAAACTGCCCTCTACTGATTAGTGGGTTAAACTGCCCTCTACTGATTAGTTGGTTAAACAGCCCTCTACTGATTAGTGGGTTAAACTGCCCTCTACTGATTAGTTGGTTAAACAGCCCTCTACTGATTAGTGGGTTAAATCTACTGATTAGTGGGTTAAACTGCCCTCTACTGATTAGTTGGTTAAACAGCCCTCTACGGATTAGTTGGTTAAACAGCCCTCTACTGATTAGTGGGTTAAACTGCCCTCTACTGATTAGTTGGTTAAACAGCCCTCTACTGATTAGTGGGTTAAACTGCCCTCTACTGATTAGTTGGTTAAACAGCCCTCTACTGATTAGTGGGTTAAACTGCCCTCTACTGATTAGTTGGTTAAACAGCCCTCTACTGATTAGTTGGTTAAACAGCCCTCTACTGATTAGTGGGTTAAACAGCCCTCTACTGATTAGTTGGTTAAACTGCCCTCTACTGATTAGTGGGTTAAACTGCCCTCTACTGATTAGTTGGTTAAACAGCCCTCTACTGATTAGTTGGTTAAACAGCCCTCTACTGATTAGTGGGTTAAACTGCCCTCTACTGACATATGTAACATACAGTGAGTCTGGATTGGTTAAACAGTGGCAGCACTGCCCTCTACTGACATACAGTGGGGCAAAAAAGTATTTAGTCAGCCACCCATTGTGCAAGTTCTCCCACTTAAAAAGATGAGAGAGGCCTGTAATTTTCATCATAGGTAGACTTCAACTATGACAGACAAAATGAGAGAAAAAAAATCCAGAAAATCACATTGTAGGATTTTTTATGAATTTATTTGCAAATTATGGTGGAAATAAGTATTTGGTCACCTACAAACAAGCAAGATTTCTGGCTCTCACAGACCTGTAACTTCTTCTTTAAGATGCTCCTCTGTCCTCCACTCGTTACCTGTATTAATGGCACCTGTTTGAACTTGTTATCAGTATAAAAGAAATACAGGGAGCCTGGATTGGTTAAACAGTGGCAGCACTGCCCTCTACTGACATGGTTTAATATTCAAAGAACAAAATGTCTTTCTTTTTTTCTGTTGAAAAGAAGTCTCAGATGTTATACTATAATGTATACAATACAATACTACTATTATTTGACCAGAAAGGCAATGATTGTTTACAAAAAAACATATGCACAATGATATTCTTGACATTCTCAGTTGGGTTTTAGGATAATGAGGAAGACATATTGTGAACTTGTTTCGATATTAAACGTATTATATCAAAGTAGGTTCGGGGGACAGTTATTTTAGAATCCGTGGTGTGTCACAGTTCCAACCGTTCTATTCTCCTAGGAGGATCAGGTTGATTAAGTGTGACCCGGTTCTACGCTGGAATGTTGTTCTTTCTCAACATTCTATTCTACCTGTCCTGTAAAATAGACCAGTCATGAAGCCAAACCAGTCAGAGCTTATTCCTTATAGCAGGGGTGTGTGTGTGTGTGTGTGTGTGTGTGTGTGTGTGTGTGTGTGTGTGTGTGTGTGTGTGTGTGTGTGTGTGTGTGTGTGTGCGTGTGCGTGTGCACATGTACAGCTTGAGTGAGTTTCAACCGAATAACACACACACCTCGAATACCACAATAATTGTTTTGGCATCTCACACACTATTCAACAGACTAGTGCTTCCTGCTTGTTGAGTAGTGCATGCTGCTTGTGGTGTACTGCTTGTTGCGTACTGCATGTTGTGTGCTGCTTGTTGCTGATTGATTACTGCGTCCTGCTTGTTGCTTACTGCGTACTGCATGTTGCTTACTGTATGTTGCATACTGCATGTTGCGTACTGCATGTTGCTTACTGCATGTTGTATACTGCATGTTGCTTACTACATGTTGCGTACTGCATGTTGCGTACTGCATATTGCATACTGCATGTTGCGTACTGCATGTTGCTTACTACATGTTGCATTCTGCATGTTGTGTACTGCATGTTGCGTACTGCTTGTTTTTTGCTTACTGCATGTTGCTTACTGCATGTTGCTTACTACATGTTGTGTACTGCATGTTGCTTACTGCATGTTGCGTACTGCATGTTGCTTACTGCATGTTGCGTACTGCTTGTTGCTTACTGCGTACTGCATGTTGTGTACTGCATGATGCGTACTGCTTGTTGCGTACTGCTTTTTGCTTACTGCATGTTGCTTACTGCATGTTGCTTACTGCATGTTGCTTACTGCATGTTGCGTAGTGCTTGTTGCGTACTGCATACTGCTTGTTGCGTACTGCTTGTTGCGTATTGCTTGTTGCGCATCACTGCTTTTTGCTTACTGCTTGTTGCTGCTTTTTGCACTGCTTGTCGCTTACTGCTTGTTGCGCATACTGCTTGTTGCTTACTGCTTGTTGCGTACTGCTTGTTGTTGCATACTGCTTGTTGCGCACTCGTTGTCGCCATACGCTTGTTGTTGCGCACTGCTTGTTGCGTACTGCTTGTTGCGTACTGCTTGTTGCGTACTGCTTGTTGCGTACTGCTTGTTGCGTACTGCTTGTTGCGTACTGCTTGTTGCGTACTGCATACTGCTTGTTGCGTACTGCTTGTTGCGTACTGCATGTTGCGTACTGCTTGTTGCGTACTGCTTGTCGCTTACTGCTTGTCGCGTACTGCTTGTTGCGTACTGCTTGTCGCTTACTGCTTGTTGCGTACTGCTTGTTGCGTACTACATACTGCTTGTTGCGTACTGCTTGTTGCGTACTGCTTGTTGCGTACTGCATACTGCTTGTTGCGTACTGCTTGTTGCATACTGCATACTGCTTGTTGCGTACTGCTTGTTGCGTACTGCTTGTTGCGTACGGCTTGTCGCTTACTGCTTGTTGCGTACTGCATACTGCTTGTTGCGTACTGCTTGTCGCTTACTGCTTGTTGCATACTGCTTGTTGCGTACTGCATAATGCTTGTTGCGTACTGCATACTGCTTGTTGCGTACTGCATACTGCTTGTTGCGTACTGCTTGTCGCTTACTGCTTGTCGCTTACTGCTTGTTGCGTACTGCATACTGCTTGTTGCGTGCTTGTCGCATACGCTTGCTTGTTGCTTGTTGCTGCTTGTCGCATTCCTGCTTGTTGCTGCTTGTCACTTACTGCTTGTTGCGTACTGCATACTGCTTGTTGCGTACTGCTTGTCGCTTACTGCTTGTTGCGTACTGCTTACTGCTTGTTGCGTACTGCTTGTCGCTTACTGCTTGTTGCGTACTGCTTACTGCTTGTTGCGTACTGCTTGTCACTTACTGCTTGTTGCGTACTGCTTGTTGCATACTGCTTGTTGCGTACTGCTTGTTGCATACTGCTTGTTGCGTACTGCATACTGCTTGTTGCATACTGCTTGTCACTTACTGCTTGTTGCATACTGCTTGTTGCGTACTGCTTGTTGCGTACTGCTTGTCGCTTACTGCTTGTTGCGTACTGCTTGTTGCATACTGCTTGTTGCATACTGCTTGTCACTTACTGCTTGTTGCATACTGCTTGTTGCGTACTGCTTGTTGCGTACTGCTTGTCGCTTACTGCTTGTTGCGTACTGCTTGTCGCGTACTGCTTGTTGCGTACTGCTTGTTGCATACTACATATTGTTTATTGCGTACTGCATGTTGTTTATTGCGTACTGCATATTGTTTATTGCGTACTGTTTCTTTATTGCGTACTGCATATTGTTTATTGCGTACTGCATGTTGTTTATTGCGTACTGCATATTGTTTATTGCGTATTGCAAATCATTTATTGCATACTGCATGTTGTTTATTGCGTACTGCATGTTGTTTATTGCGTACTGCATGTTGTTTATTACGTACTGCAGGTTGTTTATTACGTACTGCATGTTGTTTATTACGTACTGCATGTTGTTTATTGCGTACTGCATGTTGTTTATTGCGTACTGCATGTTGTTTATTGCGTACTGCATGTTGTTTATTGCGTACCGCATATTGTTTATTGCATACTGTTTGTTTAAATGCGTACTGTTTATTGCGTACTGCTTGTTGCGTACTGCTTGTTGTGTACTGCTTGTTGCGTACTGCTTGTAAGTGTACTGCGTGTTACTTACTTCTTCCTGTTTCCTGTTTCCTGTTTATTCTGCAGTATATGTCAGTTTCAGTCAGTGTATTAGTCCAGTGGTAGTTAACTATTACTCACATTGTGATCTCTTTCCTTGTAGAAGTCAAGATGGCGTCTGTTCTACAGGACCGAGTCTGCAGCAGAAAACAGAGCCGGGAAGAGGAATAGATCTGGATGAGGAAGAGGCAGACCTCAATCAGAAGAAGGTCTGAACTTGAATAACTTACATTCATCTTTAAATTAATGGACTGATATAACATCCATCTCAATTAAAAGGAAAATCGAAGACAAAAAAATGCCCATCCAACCTATGGTGCTCATGATTAGATCATTCAGGAGATGTACATATCTCTGGGTAATGAGGAGAGGTAGATCATTCAGGAGATGTACATATCTCTGGGTAAAGAGGAGAGGTAGATCATTCAGGAGATGTACATATCTCTAGGTAAAGAGGAGAGGTAGATCATTCAGGAGATGTACATATCTCTGGGTAAAGAGGAGAGGTAGATCATTCAGGAGATGTACATATCTCTGGGTGACCATTCAGGAGATGTACACATGAGGTAGATCATTCAGGAGATGTACATATCTCTGGGTAAAGAGGAGAGGTAGATCATTCAGGAGATGTACATATCTCTGGGTAAAGAGGAGAGGTAGATCATTCAGGAGATGTACATATCTCTGGGTAAAGAGGAGAGGTAGATCATTCAGGAGATGTACATATCATTCAGGGGTACACAGAGGACCATTCAGGAGAGAGGTAGATCATTCAGGAGATGTACATATCTCTGGGTAAAGAAGAGAGGTAGATCATTCAGGAGATGTACATATCTCTGGGTAAAGAGGAGAGGTAGATCATTCAGGAGATGTACATATCTCTGGGTAAAGAGGAGAGGTAGATCATTCAGGAGATGTACACATCTCTGGGTAGAGAGGAGAGGTGGACCATTCAGGAGATGTACATATCTCTGGGTAGAGAGAGGTAGATCATTCATACATATCATTCGGGAGATGTACATATCTCTGGGTAAAGAGGGAGTGGAGCGTTGCCTCATCCAGGAGATGTACATATCTCTGGGTGAGGAAGAGGAGGTAGGACCACAGGAGATGTACATTCAGAGACTCTTATGCTAACAATAGACATACATATACATTGTCGGTGCCAACTTATCCTCTCCTCCCACCCACTAGGTGGAGCTACTCCAGGCTCTGACCCTTAGCGTTGCCTCACTCCGAGAGGAGAGAGAGGTTCTGGGTGAGGAGCAGAGGAGGTTCCGGGCCCTAGGGGGCCACATGGAGAGCCTGGTCCAGGAGCGCTGTAAGCCCAACGAGAAGGAGAAGTACAGGATGTTCATCGGGGACCTGGATAAGATAGTCAACTTGTTGATGTCTCTGTGTGGCCGGCTGGCCCGGGTCCATAACGCTCTCTATGACCTGGACAGAGAGGAGGAGACAGAGGACAGCGCAGAGGAGAGGGTGAGATGTTAAACAACTACAACACGGGGCACACTCTTTTCAGCTACGACCAGAAGTAATATTCTGTAGCAGGTTAGGAGAGCATTTTCCTAATCCTTTTCCTAACCTTAACCGAGCCTGATGCTGGCTCCTTTGTTTCAGTCCCATTCTCCTCAGTCCCATCTGAACCTGCTACGAACAAGTCACTTCCGGTCAGCCTGAGCTTTGTTTCAGTCCCATCTATCAGCCTGATGCTGGCTCCTTTGTTTCAGTCCCATCTATCAGCCTGATGCTTTCTCCCATCTGCAGCACATCTATCAGCCTGATGCTGGGAGATTAAACTAAGCCCGAACACTGCAAGTTACCTTCATAACATCTCAGAAGTCTTTGTTTCAGTCCCATCTATCAGCCTGATGCTGGCTCCTTTGTTTCAGTCCCATCTATCAGCCTGATGCTTTGTTTCAGTCCCATCTATCAGCCTGATTGCTCCTTTTTCAGTCCCATCTATCAGCCTGATGCTGGCTCCTTTGTTTCAGTCCCATCTATCAGCCTGATGCTTTGTTTCAGTCCCATCTCAGCCTTTGTTTCAGTCCCATCTATCAGCCTGATGCTGGCTCCTTTGTCCCATCTATTTCAGTCCCATCTATCAGCCTGATGCTGGCTCCTTTGTTTCAGTCCCATCTATCAGCCTGATGCTGGCTCAGCCTTTGCTTCAGTCCCATCTATCAGCCTGATGCTGGCTCCTTTGTTTCAGTCCCATCTATCAGCCTGATGCTGGCTCCTTTGTTTCAGTCCCATCTATCAGCCTGATGCTGGCTCCTTTGTTTCAGTCCCATCTATCAGCCTGATGCTGGCTCCTTTGTTTCAGTCCCATCTATCAGCCTGATGCTGGCTCCTTTGCTTGGATGCTGAGTGTTAAGGATAAGTGACATCATAGCCACTCTCGGATGGCCAGATTAATCGAACCGCCACAATGACGCTGTATGCAGCCATGGTGGGGGTTCAAGCTAGGACTGTATATACAGACTTTATTGAATAGTTTAATTATTTACATTTGTGTCCAGATTTCTATCACAATTTAAAATGTACTAATTTAGTGATCTATTGGAAACAATAATAACAACTATTTATACAATATACTGTAAGCAGCCATGCAGGGGTTCAAGTTTAATACAATTGTATTTAGTAATTTACAGCTTAATCTAAATGTATTTTGCAATTAACAGTTCCTAGGACTGTGTAAGGTCAACATAGCACATGGCTACTTAGTTATGCATTGTATACATTTTAAGGGGTGTGTTCTTGCAATTAACAGTTCCTAGGTGGTGTAAGGACAACATAGCACATGGCTACTTAGTTATGCATTGTATACATTTTAAGGGGTGTGTTCTTGCTCATTGTCCCTCCTCCCACTTATTCCTTATTTGGCAAAACTCACCCTTTAGCCCCCCTTCTTCGACAGAGAAGATTGAGCAAGTTCTTTCAGGGTGCTTCCAGCTCAAAATAACCTCTTTCACGTCCTATTTATGTTCACAAGCGGTCCTCTTTCAAGTCTGCTGGTGCAGTACTGCTGCTGTCCACCAGATGGGGCTCTATACACAGAGAACTGGGGTCAGAGGGCTGATAAACCCCACGAGGAAAACACCATGCCAGAAAGTAAAGAGTCTGTTGACAACAGATAGATGTTATGAATTTGTCACGTTTGACATCAAAACATTTCTACAATTTAGAATAAATTACATACCATGTTCAAATACAACAAATATCATGATCTCAGACTGAGAAGACAAAAGTTGAAAGCAGACAACTGACAGACTACAAAATGGAGGAAAGTGAAAGCATATGGTTGGTAACAAGTTTTTATAAAAATGTAATTTTGTAATCAATGTTCATAAATTCCAATTATCTTTGTCATTATTCATAAAAATCCCATATCTTTCCTTTCCGATACCCAGAGGTTGTAAAGTTCTGGTCTTAAATAAAACAGACAGAATTCCCAGCTCACAATTGATCAGATCCCGGTTTATTTGCAAGAGCTCTCAATCACTAGGGTAGCCTAGTGGTTAGAGCGTTGGACTAGTAACCGGAAGGTTGCAAGTTCAAATCCCCGAGCTGACAAGGTACAAACCCTTCTGTTGTTCTGCCCCTGAACAGGCAGTTAACCCACTGTTCCCAGGCCGTCATTGAAAATAATAATTTGTTCTTAACTGACTTGCCTCGTTAAATAAAGGTAAAATGAAAAAAACATTTTGTTTTACAACTATTTTCTAAAATTCTGTCATCTCAAAACTTCCTTACTCAAATTGATACATTTGGACCAAAGCGTGTTTGTTAAAAAACGATTCTCCTCAGTTAACCTCCGTCTACTATTACATAGGCTGCATGTTTCATATTTCATTAATATGATTAAAATACTATATGCCAATCCCTCAGCCTGAGTAAAAACAGGCAATACCTGCTCTGTTTCCGTTCAGAATAACTAGTATGAGCAGGCAAAGTGATCCCATCTCACCTCTGCTATTTTTCTTGTCTATGGAGCCCCTGGCCCAGGCAATTCGACAATCGAAAGTCATCAATATTTCTGAATTCTATGGATCACGTCATCTCATTATACGCCGATGATATCTTACTTTATCTCGACGATGGATCTCAATCCTTCCTAACAACTCTGAAGATCATGGACAAATTCAGCTTCATCTCGAGTTATAAAATAAATCTAACCAAATCAGCCCGACTGCCTCTCCAGACCCCGATGGAGATCTCCATCTCTACTTATGGAATCACAGTCATTTCCCATTTTAAATATCCGGGAATATAGAGTACCAGTCAAAAGTTTGGACACACCTACTCATTCCAGTGTTTTTTGTTTTTGTTTTTTTAAACTATTTTCTACATTGTAGAATAATAGTCAAGTCATCAAAACTCTGAAATAACACATATAGAATGATGTAGTAACCAAAGAAGTGTTAAACAAATCAAAGTATATTTTAGATTATTCAAAGTAGGCACCCTTTGTGATGAGCTTGATGCTCCTTTCCAATGAATATTGAGGGTCTGATTCTGGATACACGATGATTGATATTTTAGTGCCGTTTGACAAACAAAACTAGGCCCACCCACTGGGGAGCCAGGCCCAGCCACTGGGGAGCCAGGCCCAGCCACTGGGGAGCCAGGCCCATCCACTGGGGAGCCAAGCCCACCCACTGGGGAGCCAGGCCCACCCACTGGGGAGCCAGGCCCAGCCACTGGGGAGCCAGGCCCATCCACTGGGGAGCCAAGCCCACCCAATGGGGAGCCAGAACCACCCACTGGGGAGCCAGACCCACCCACTGGGGAGCCAGGCCCACCCACTGGGCAGCCAGGCCCAGCCACTGGGAAGCCAGACCCAGCCACTGGGAAGCCAGACCCACCCACTGGGGAGCCAGACCCACCCACTGGGCAGCCAGACCCACCCACTGGGGAGCCAGGCCCACCCACTGGGGCCAGCCCACCCACTGGGGAGCCAGACCCACCCACTGGGGAGCCAGACCCAGCCACTGGGAAGCCAGACCCACCCACTGGGGAGCCAGACCCACCCACTGGGGAGCCAGACCCACCCACTGGGCAGCCAGACCCACCCACTGGGGAGCCAGACCCACCCACTGGGGAGCCAGACCCAGCCACTGGGGAGCCAGACCCACCCACCAGACCCACCCACTGGGAAGCCAGACCCACCCACTGGGCAGCCAGACCCACCCACTGGGGAGCCAGACCCACCCACTGGGGAGCCAGACCCACCCACTGGGCAGCCAGACCCAGCCACTGGGGAGCCAGTCAGAACGAGTTTTTCCCCACAAAAGGGCTTTATTACAGACAGAAATACTCCTCAGTTTCGTCAGCTGTCTGGGTGGCTGGTCTCAGACGATCCCGCAGGTGAAGAAGCCGGATGCGGAGGTCCTGGGTTGGCGTGGTTACACGTGTTCTCTAAAACTATGTTGGAGGTGGCTTATGGTAAAGAAATGAACATTCAATTATCTGCCAACAGCTCTGGCGGACATTCCTGCAGTCAGCATGTAAATTGTATGCTCCCTCAAAACTTGAGACATCTGTGGTATTGTGTTGTGTGACTAAACTGCACATTTTAGCATGGCCTTGTATTGTCCCCAGCACAAGGTGCACCTGCGTAATGATCATTCATCAGCTTCTTGATATGCCACACCTGTCAGGTGAATGGATTATCTTGGCAAAGGAGAAATGTTCACTAACAGAGATGGAGACACATTTGTGCACAACATTTGAGAGAAATAAGCTTTTTGTGTGTATGGAAAATTTCTGGGATCTTTTATTTCAGCTCATGAAACATGGGACCAACATTTTACATGTTGCGTTTATATTTCTGTTCAGTATAGTATGAATCCTCTGTCTCCCCAGGATGTCTTTAATAATCTATATATCTGTGTTAACTCGGGAGTCCTTACAGCAGACAGGATGTCTTTAATAATCTATATATCTGTGTTAACTCAGGAGTCCTTACAGCAGACAGGATGTCTTTAATAATCTATATATCTGTGTTAACTCAGGAGTCCTTACAGCAGAAGCGCAGGCAGCTGTGTAGTCAGCACGAGGATGCCAGGGAGCTGAAGGAGAATCTGGATCGTCGGGAGCGTGTGGTTCTGGACATCCTGGGTGGGTACCTGACCGGGCCGCAGCTTAGAGACTACCAGCATTACGTCTGTATGAAACCAGCCCTCCTGATCCGACAGAGACACCTGGACGAGCTCATCAAGCAGGGGGACGAGCAGCTCGACAGGCTGATAGAGAGTATCTCTCCTGGGGACCACCAGGCTTTGCTCTGCTGTTCCTCCAACCCAGGGTTAGGCCCCAGGGGACCCAGTCCTAACCTTGATCCTACCCATACTGTCCGCTCCATCACTGTAACATCCCTGTGACTCCTGTAAAACCCCAACCATAACAGTCCTGGTCACTACCACGATACTCCAGCTGTGTCTCTGGCGCAATGGGTGAAGACTACTACATACAACACATAGGACTGGCCAATGACACCGCAAAACAACAGATGAAGAAGAGACGGAGACAGCATCTCTCTTCCCATGTCGAGATGAACTTTAGAGAAAGGGACTTCATGTGAAGGGTGTCACCTGTCTGTTCCCTTGTTTTGCGTACAGACAGACAAACTATGCGAAGTGACCATGATGGATATGTTGTCGTGCCTCTTATCATATTTCTGCCTTCTTTGTTACTCCAGCTTCTTCACATATCTCTGTTGTGACTGCGCCACTCTTCGGTTGATTCAATACACGGTTCAAGTGCCTAGTGTAATTCATACGAACAGATTGACAGTTTTGAGTGTAGTGGATGTACAACTGCCTGCCAAGACATTTTATTCACAGTATATATACTGTGAATATATATATATATATCAGTTGAAATATTACTACTGCCTTTACACATCACTACAGCTGAGAACTTTGTTTTGGCAGATGAACTACTGATTGGTCAGAATCACAGATCTTGTATATCTCATTCTGTTCCTATTGGTTAGGAGGAACCAGACATGAAATAGGCCTGTTTTCTTTAGCAACACAACAGCAGGCTCTGACACACATGAATTTTTTAGCCACAAAATCTAAGGCTTTTTTCATTTTTTTTTTTAAACTTCAAATACTTATATTTCAGACTCAAAAATGATGCTAATGAAAAAAAAAAGCTACCATGACACTGACAGCAAATGCAATAATTATTTATATTATAAAAAGGAAATGGTATGTATTATGTATGTGGCTGTGCTTTTTAATATGTAGATGGAGAAAAAACAAACATGTTATATATATTTTTTCAACTGAAAAAAAATGATGGAATGAGGCAAGTTGACAGTGGGCGTTCTAAACTGACCTCTGGTCACATGGTCTTCCTCTGATACAAGGCGGCGTCCTTCATGATGACGAGGCTTCTAGGAAGTAATCAGATGTTACTCGGGAAAGTCGTTGCCCAGTAAGTACATGCGTACTGTGGGCGGAGCTATCTCATTGGGCCGTGGTATCACTTCGTAGGGATATCTGGGTAAAACAAATAGAGAAGGTTGAAATATTGTAGGTTGGTACTGTCAGTTCATGTGACATGCCTACTGTTTCAACATCGTCCGACGACATCTGTGTGACTTGCTTGTTTCACTTCTCAAAAAAAAAATGTACTATGCCAATTGATATTGTTGTATCCTTTTGAGAGCACCTTTTTTAAAACATTTACAGACTATCCTAATTTATCCTAATCAGGCACATATTCATAAATATCTATCACCACTGTTGTCTACATACATCTGAAGATGGCTGATATGTAAATGTTTGTCCGAGCTCGTGACTTAGCTATCTCACTAATGTAGTGTCCTAGCTATCTCACTAATGTAGTGTCCTAGCTATCTCACTAATGTAGTGTCCTAGCTATCTCACTAATGTAGTGTCCTAGCTATCTCACTAATGCAGTGTCCTAGCTATCTCACTAATGCAGTGTCCTAGCTATCTCACTAATGCAGTGTCCTAGCTATCTCACTAATGCAGTGTCCTAGCTATCTCACTAATGCAGTGTCCTAGCTATCTCACTAATGTAGTGTCCTAGCTATCTCACTAATGTAGTGTCCTAGCTATCTCACTAATGTAGTGTCCTAGCTATCTCACTAATGTAGTGTCCTAGCTATCTCACTAATGTAGTGTCCTAGCTATCTCACTAATGTAGTGTCCTAGCTACCTCACTAATGTAGTGTCCTAGCTATCTCACTAATGTAGTGTCCTAGCTATCTCACTAATGTAGTGTCCTAGCTACCTCACTAATGTAGTGTCCTAGCTATCTCACTAATGTAGTGTCCTAGCTATCTCACTAATGTAGTGACCTAGCTATCTCACTAATGCAGTGTCCTAGCTATCTCACTAATGCAGTGTCCTAGCTATCTCACTAATGTAGTGTCCTAGCTGTCTCACAATATTCGTAAACAATAATGGTGCCATCCACATTTTTCTCCATAGCGTTTTCTGTGACATCACTGAATTAACAGATTTGACAGTTGCTGTAATCAAATTCCATGTGTTAATCTCGCTTTATGACACGTAGGGGAGGAAGGCCGATTAGAAAACAGATCCTCAAAATAAATCTATTTTTAAAGAGCCTTTGTGACAATTGTACTTTGACTATCTATCTATTCTATAATGTCTCGACTCATCAGCCATATTGTATCTTAGAATGTTATTGATGAGATTAGATCAACTTCTATAGCCTGGTCCCAGATCTGTTGTCTCCTCCTATAGCCTGGTCTCAGATCTGTTGTCTCCTTCTATAGCCTGGTCCCAGATCTGTTGTCTCCTCCTATAGCCTGGTCCCAGATCTGTTGTCTCCTCCTATAGCCTGGTCCCAGATCTGTTGTCTCCTCCTATAGCCTGGTCTCAGATCTGTTGTCTCCTCCTATAGCCTGGTCCCAGATCTGTTGTCTCCTCCTATAGCCTGGCAGATCTGTCTCCTCTCTAGCCTGGTGTCTCCTATAGCCTGGTCCCAGATCTGTTGTCTCCTCCTATAGCCTGGTCTCAGATCTGTTGTAGCCTGGTCCCAGATCTGTTGTCTCCTTCTATAGCCTGGTCCCAGATCTGTTGTCTCCTTCTATAGCCTGGTCCCAGATCTGTTGTCTCCTCCTATAGCCTGGTCCCAGATCTGTTGTCTCCTTGTCTATAGCCTGGTCCCAGATCTGTTGTCTCAGATCCTCCTCCTATAGCCTGGTCCCAGATCTGTTGCCTATAGCCTGGTCCCAGATCTGTCTCCTTCTATTGTCAGATCTGTTGTCTCCTCCTATAGCCTGGTCCCAGATCTGTTGTCTCCTTCTATAGCCTGGTCCCAGATCTGTTGTCTCCTTCTATAGCCTGGTCCCAGATCTGTTGTCTCTCTATAGCCTGGTCCCAGATCTGTTGTCTCCTCCTATAGCCTGGTCCCAGATCTGTTGTCTCCTCCTATAGCCTGGTCCCAGATCTGTTGTCTCCTCCTATAGCCTGGTCCCAGATCTATAGCCTGGTCTCAGATCTGTTGTCTCCTCCTATAGCCTGGTCCCAGATCTGTTGTCTCCTTCTATAGCCTGGTCCCAGATCTGTAGTCTCCTTCTATAGCCTGGTCCCAGATCTGTTGTCTCCTTCTATAGCCTGGTCCCAGATCTGTTGTCTCCTCCTATAGCCTGGTCCCAGATCTGTTTGTGCTCATGCCAACTCCATTTCAACCTAAACATTACAGTGACAAGGGGTCGGCATGCCAACACAAACAGACTGGGGAAATGTGTGCTGGACATTCAAGTCCCATTGCAACATGATGCTACTGGTCTAAGGACTGTCCAAGTGAACTATTTGGCCTCAGGAGAGCACACCAGTAGGTGTTGTTACATGATAGCATGACAGTGACAGTGGTAACAGTCTCACCCTTCCACTGGTAATTATCTTCTGCACTACGCAGCCTGTTGTTGAATTACAGGTTGAGAGAAAAAGGTTGAAATAGACATGTGCTTGTTTATCAGAAATGCTCACAACTACAGCAGTTAATATACAGTGATGTGATTTTATTCATACAGAAAGATAAAGCTGTAGTCAGACAGGCAATATTACATAACTGAAATTCACCAAAGTTATACAACCAGAGAAACGCAAGCTTGAATAACCTGCAAAACACAGCACCCTCCCATACGCACTCTTCCAGGTGACAAGACCCAACATGTAGACGTCTCCATGTGCACAAACACACCGTCTCAAAGTTACGACTCACCTTCAGAGTATTACAGTTACACTTGGATAGCGCCAATGTGGCCTGCAGAAAAAAACTATTTAGTTCTAAGTTGTATAAGTCAACTTTAAAAAGTTAGAGTTAAGTTAGATAAAAGTTTAAAAGGAGGCCAGTCTCAATGTGCCCTCGCCGAACCTATTTTCCCAATAAGGGGTCGCATCCTAAAAAATGTCCCTATTCCCTTTATAGTGCACTACTTTTGACCAGAGCCCACTTAGTTCTGGTCAAAAGTAGTGCACTATTTAGGGAATAGGGTGACATTTGGGACACATCAGAAGGTGTCGTCCTGGTAGCAGCATGACAGCAACACAAAGGACACATTTTTTCCTTGACAAGCCTCATCAAGTCCCACACAGTGGCCCTAGCCCGGCCCGGCAGCTCACACAGCTCAGCCTTTCATAGACACCTCGTCTCCACCATGATCCCAACACGCCATGGTAGACATCCAGAGCTCCAGTCTGGAGGGGCGAGGAAGGAGGGTCCCCCGATCTGAAGCCTCCCCTGATCCCTCGCATATCCTCCAGCCCTCCAGAGCCGTAGCTGGCACGTAGAATTGTTTATCTTGTCTGTTTACATCCACTGAAGACCTTTTTTCCTTGCATCCCTATATAGTGGACTAGTTTTGACCAGAGCAGTGTGACACACAGGGAATATTCTGCTATATGGATCAGAACCTCTGTTAACCCGCTCTCTTGCACCTTAATGTTCAACACAGGTTAACATTTCACTTGGACCAATAATATTAGTTTTGGAAACAAAACAAATAAGATGTTAAAAAGACTCAAATGCAGCAGTTTTTCTAGGAACATTAAATCATTTCTGGGTAACAATAAAAGTAGCTTAATGTATTTTACTTGTTTGTTTTTTTTTAAATCTTGTTTAAATTTATCTTTAACGCTGCATTGTCTGAAAAGTATCTTTAAGTAAGCATTTCACTGTTAGTCTACATCTGTTTACGAAGCATGTGACAAATAACAGATTTGTAATAGATTTCCATTGAAAAGGGGAAAACTGGGTTTTTATTTAGCATGAAAAAAAAAAACCTTTCTCATGAAAGTATTTGGTAGGAGTGTCTGGGGGAGTGGTTTGAGTGGGGCGGGGGGAACTGAAACATAGCTGTTATTGGCAGAGATGTTTAGAACTCTTGATATTAACCAATGTAAAAACATGATGTCACCATGGAAAACCGAAACTCCCGCCCATGCAAACCTGCTGATTAGAAGACCCTGGGTATATTGTGTTTTCAACCAGAAACTATCAGGAAATAACACTGCTAAAATATAATACACACTTTTACAGTTATGTTTCATCAGCCGTTGTACAATATTATACAAAACACAGGGGGAAAAAACCATTTTGACTGCACTGGGTCTTTAAGGAAATGGCATTAGAGTGACGTTAAATTAAAAGCAGTTTGGATTATTTTAGTACTTCAGGACATGCTGCATATGGAAACATGAGAGCACATGGAGAGAAAACAGTTTGTGTGATTCAACTTTTTGGTGTCAATATCAACAACAAGTCAATATAATAAAGCAAAATGGTTAATGAACCTGTTAAAACAGCCGTGCTTTATAAAACTCACTCAACCTTCGGGGATTTAAACGTGTGAACAGTTGGCATTATATTCAACCTGGTACAAAAGGGAGGATTCTTTTTCCTTCAGTCAGATGATGTAATACACATTGCTACTTTGACAGGCCTTTGAACAAACAAAACCACATTCCAACGTTATGCAACCACCTGAAGCACTTAACTGTTGTTGGAGAGAAGGCATTTTGAAAAGGTTCTTCTCTGGTCACTAAAAAAACTAAACATTAGGAATGGAAGCCATTTCCCCAGTAGCAAAAAAAGGTTCTCGTCACAAACACAAATGCAAAAGCAATTATACTCAAATATGATAATAAAATACAATCTCTTTATAACTCCGACCTCACGGAACTGATTCTATCGCTTTTGTTATCACAAGTGATACAGTTAAAGTCTGTCTGTCATATCCATTCATAATAAATACATTTAGACAGCTCAATAACACAATCCCTACCCCCTTATTCAATTATTCGGTCTAAAAAAATAAAATAAATGATTGGATTAACATTTGGAATAAAGAAAGCAAATCCGATTTTAAGTGTCAAATCTTAGTTGTGAAGCCCCAGCACAGCTTAGTTAGTAAGTGGCTGGTGCCATTAGAATAGAGGTCATAGTGGGACAGACACCCGAGATGCCACACTATTGTCACACCAAAGAGTCGGACGACTGCGAACCTTCCCGTCCTGGGAACTTCATCAGAGTCTTATTCAGGAACACAGCTATAGACGTGGACCTCTTCACCGCGGCTGAGCCCGAGGATGTCACCGGCCTTGTGGGTCTCTCTCCTGTGGACTGGGATGAGGAGCTACCCTCGATGGAGGTCAAGCACTGAGGGGCCCCTAGCATCTCTAGAAGGTCAATTGGGCCGGTGCGACTGAGGTGCTGCCAGGCCTTCTTACCACTAGTGTCCCTGAGGGCGACGTTGGCACTGAACTTATGAACCAGAAGTCGGATCATCTTGTTGTTCCCGTGGATGGCGGCCAGGTGAAGAGGCGTGTAGCCACAGGTAGTCTTCACATCCACGTCCAGTTTCAACCCGGCTTTGTTGACTCCATACCAGAGTGTGTTGAGGACCCGGTGGTCTCCATGTTTAGCGATCCAGTGCAGGATGGTATAACCAGTGATGAAGTCTCTCTTGGTGAGGAGGCTGGGTTCATCTCGGAACAGGGTGTAAATGTCGGCCCAGATCCCAGCGGCGCCCTTCACCAGCCAGTCATGCTCCTTAGGCTCCAGGGGGACCAGGTTGTGCCGGTGGAAGTAGGAGCTGTCATGGCCACTGTTTAAGCTCTTGTTACTGGAGGCCCCAGATGGCATCTCCCCCCTCAGGTCTCTGTAGCTGGGTGTGCGTGAGGTAGGGTGGGAGAAGGAGTGGCTGATGCTGAGGTTGGAGGAGAGGAGGTGGAGACGGTTGTGCCGTGCCGAAACGCCATCCTCCGGAAACTGTTGGTCCAGGCCGGCTCCGAGACTACGACACATGCGACTGCGGAGCTGTGTGCTGATTCGCTGGACGGCGGCTCGGAGAAATGGCTCGGGGGCCGAACCAGGAATAGAGGTGGACTCGTTGGACTCTGACCCATCATCGTCATGGAGATGACCTGTGGAATGGTGCCATGACGATGCTATGTCCACCTTGTTGTTATCAAGGTAACCGGTAGAGTGATAGTGAGGCCAGGGGGCTTGCTTCTCGGCGCAGTGCATCTGCTCACCCGAGAGAACCTGGTAGTTGAGTGCTTCATAGCTGGACCACTCATCTCTACGGGAACCCTGGGGCCACTCATCCCTGGAGTTCAGTGATGGGCAAAGGAGGAGGCTGCTGTGGCTGTGACGGGAGGAGAGGCCGGAGTCGGCCTGGTGGTGGTACTGCTCTGAGTAACCAGAAGACCTAGCACTATCAGCAGCGGGGGTGTGGTACGGGTAATCCAGGGGTAGGTGGCATTGGGGAGGCTGGGGTTTGACCCAAGACTGGGGAACAGCAGCTCTACTCTCCTCCGGGTACTGGCTGTGAATGTCAGGGATAGGGACTGGGTCAGGGACTCCATCTACTTTTGATCTGGGCTGCTGTGGGATGCTATGGTGGAGGTGAAGGTTGCCATCCAGGTTGCCATTGCTCCTTGTCACCTGGGGGTCAGGGGTCAGGGGAGCAGCAGAAGGATCAGATAAACAAGGAAAGGAGCTGGCATGCTCTAGAGTGGTGAGCAGTGGCCATCCTGTAGCTGCAGAGGCTCCTCGGTGGTCAGCTTCAGAAGTCTTCCTCTTTGGCTGTACTGCATTCTGCTGCACCTGTGCTAGGTGAGGCTGAGGTGCCGGAGGTTTCACCTCTGTGTACAGGAACTCAGGGGGCGGATAGGACCTCTTGGGTTCTATTGACTGCTTGCCAAGTGTGTAACCACCAATGTAAATGCCTTTGTGATTCAGTTTTGGGACTGAAAGAGGAAGAGTCACGGGTTCTTTATCCCATTTTGCTTCAATGCTCTGACCACTCCCATCTTCTGAGCCCTTTGATATTTCTGCATTGTAAGATGGGCGGAACGGTACCTCTTTGTTGCTGGATGCCGGAGGTAGTGCATGGTCTGTCACACATGGCGAGGAGCTTTGGATAGGCTTTTCGAAGTTGACTGTACTTTTCACATTGTTTTTCTTTACAATTCCAGCCGAGGCAAATATCTTTTCTGTGAGTTGGATGGTGTTGCCCAGTGGAACATGGAACTTCTGATTTGTGACGTGCAAGTGCGTCTCGATCAATTCCTTCTGACCTCTCTCCTGGTTTATGTTTACCGGATCTCTCGGCGAGCGGTCTCTCTCTCTCGCCTGTGGCGCAGGTTGTTGTCCGATGGGGGGGTTTGGAGAATGGGATCCTGCGGCGATATCTCCTCCAACAACATGGCCCATAAATGTCTTCCTCAATACAACGTATCTAACTCCCTCCTCCGTTTTCACCACAGCCACGGAGTTAATAAACTTTTTAAACAGTTCCCGATTGTGCGTCTGGTTCTTGTGGTCCTTTATAAACGCATTGAAGTGCGCCAACAATTCAGAGTTCTTCACTCTTCCACCGTTGCACCGGAGAAAGTACAGCACCGAATCCTGAGTAAAATCGGTGGCCATTCCGTCTGTTTGCTCCAAGACCGATGGAGTGTCAGATGTTTTTTTTTTCTGCGCCAGTAACAATTAACTCCGCCCCATCCGATCATTTGCAACTCCACCTGCATACCTGGGGCGTATTCATTAACCCGCAACATAAACGGTTTAGCCTACTCCAAACGGAAAACGCAAACAATAGTATTTATTGGAGAAATTCAGGTAGGACATTCTTCGTTTCGTTTGCTTCTTAAACGGTAAATAGTTTCCGTAATGAATACACCCATGGTTTGGTTCTTAAATGGTAATTCATTGCAGAAACAGTTTACAATTGAAGAAGCAAACAGAGAAAATTTGGATTTTAAATTGGCCAAATGCAGGTATGTCCCTCCCCATTTCGTTTGCTTCCGTTTAAGAAACGTTTTGCCAAAAAAATGGTGTAATAAACCCCTGAGAATTAGGCAACGTGCAGATGTTGTATTGCTGATGGTTTGTACCATTGTGGCTTCCATTTCAGCTCCATCTAGTTGTCGCGCCGGGGATAACAGTTGTTGACAACTACCATTGTTTATTTATTTAACCATGCAAGTAAGTTAAGAACACATTATTATTATTAATAACGGCCTACCCCAGTCAAACTCTAATCTGGACGACGCAGGGCCAATTTTGCGCTGCCCTAATGGGACTCCCAATCACGGTCGGTTGTGATACAGCCGGGAATCGAACCGGGGTCTGTAGTAACGCCTCTGACACTGTGATGCGCCACTCGGAGTCCATTTTAGCTACACCTTTGTCCTCTTAACCTTCCAAATTAAGTGTTCTAACCTGCTGTGTAGACAAACCATCAGCATAACCACACCGCAAGAAATCTGATGTCACATAAATTAACCTACCTAAAATAACGCTACGTTGCAATTTAGAAACGTGGAAAACGTTTAAAATCATAGCATTCCGGCCTAAATCCTTTCATTGCTGTACTCTTCTCAAATTTGAGGATATCCTGGTGTTCCATGCTCTACCAATTGAGTACATTAACCAAGTCGCGCTAGAATCAGCGTTGCCTCCCTCCATTTTCAAATACTCCGGCTGTTGCCTCGGGTCTGGTTTTCAAGACTAACTGTAGCCAATGAAGTAAATGCACATCGTATGTCCAGCAATGTGCGGGATGACACAATGAAGCCACTTTGATACACAGTAACAAGATAAAGACGGATTATTTCACTTGTTTTATTGATGCCACAAGTTGTCAGCAGTATATCGGCAGTTACCAGCACCCCAGAGCAAGAGCCTTTTGGCAATAAACAAAAAAAAAACAGCAAGTTGTTTCTGAACAGCAAAGATAAGGTGAATTATGGTAGCTACATCTTCAAACCCTCTTCTTGATAGCATCTGAAATGTCACCCTATTTCTCCCCCATAGGCCTCTAATAAAAAGTAGTGCACTACGGAGGGTATGAGGTGCCACTTGGAATTAACACTCTTAACAAAGCTGTTTATCTTAAAACATATTGCTTCATTGGGTAAATTGATTCACTTATGCATCGTCATTAATGACAGTAGCTTGTAAAGTTCATTCTTTGGTTAAACTACTACAGCACACTGTGACGGGACAAAGACAGGAAAGTTGTGGAAGGGGATATTTCGATTATTAAACGTGAAAAAAAAACAACCATTCAGTACTTCAGGTTAACATAGTTCTACACGCTTTACAGTCCAACTCTAACGTGACATGTTTTGTGAGGGGTTAAAGACAACATGCTGGGAATTATTTTTTATTTTTGGGAAAAGAGGAAGGTAAGGAAAATAAATATACTGATTGAAACTTAGATTAGTTTGGGTCAAAAACAGAAATAAAATGACATGACCGTAGAGAGATATCATCACAGAGTCTCACAGGGAGAAGTACTAATTTGACCTATTTTTTTGAAGGATAATATTAATATCATTATATTATATATAATTTTTTTAATCATTTTATATTTGTGCTCAACAAATAGTTATGAAATAGCATATTTTTTTGGGGCTCAATCGAGGCCTGGGGTTGGTGGATAAATGCCATGACAGATTGAATACTGAGACTTATTTTCCTTGCAGCTCAGGTAGAGAGGAAGAGAAGGCCTTGGTTTCATCCTCTTCTTCTCTATGAGACACTGACGGGTTGGAGAGGGGGGCAGGGGGAGGTGTGGCCCTCCCTCCTGACCAATAGGACAGGACTCTCCTCTAGAGGCTCCTCCCCCGTTACCGCCGTCCCTTCCGGAGCGCCCCCGTTTTCTTCGTTGTAGAGTCGTTTGATCCCCTCGTAGAATTCGTCGACCTCCATCTCCTCCACCTTAATAATAATAATATTATTTATAAGCACATAATACAATAATACAATTTTAATGGTAATCTCAAAGCTCTACTACCAAAACATATTGACATAAACACAATATACTTTCATAATCAAGGCAAGTCAAATAGCAATAGCATACAGTGCATTCGGAAAGTATTCAGACCCCCTCAACCTTTTCCACATTTTGTTACGTTACAGCCTTATTCTAAAATGGATTAAATACAACATGTTAGTCAATCTACACACAATGCCCCATAATGACATCACAATGCCCCATAATGACATCACAATACCCCATAATGACATCACAATGCCCCATAATGATAAAAGCGAAAACACACGTTTTTAGAAATGTATTAAAATAAAAACAGAAATACCTTATTTGCAAAAGTATTCAGACCCTTTGCTATGAGACACTAAATTGAGCTCAGGTGCATCCTGTTTCCATTGATCATCCTTGAGATGTTTCTACAACTTGATTAGAGTCCACCTGTGGTAAATTCAATTGATTGGACATGATTTGGAAAGGCACACACCTGTCTATATAAGGTCCCACAGTTGACAGTGCATGTCAGAGCGAAAACCAAGCCATGAGGTCGAAAGAATTGTCCGTAGACCTCCGAGACAGGATTGTATCGAGGAGCAGCGTTGAAGGTCCCCAAGAACACAGTGGCCTCCATCATTCTTCAATGGAAGAAGTTTGGAACCATCAAGATTCTTCCTAGAGCTGGCCACCCGGTCCAAACTGAGCAATCGGGCGAGATGGGCCTTGGTCAGGGAAGTGACAAAGAAACTGATGGTCACTCTGACAGAGCTCCAGAGTTCCTCTGTGGAGATGGGAGAACCTTCCAGAAGGACTAACCATCTCTACAGCACTCCACCAATCAGGCCTTTATGGTGGAGTGGCCAGACGGATGCCACTCCTCAGTATTTTTTATTTAACTAGACAAGTCAGTTAAAAACAAATTCTTATGACAGCCTACCCCGACCAAACCCTAAACCAGACAACGCTGGGCCAATTGTGCGCCGCCCTATGGGACCCCCAATCATGGCCGGTTGTGATACAGCCTGGAATCGAACCGGGGTCTGTAGTAACGCCTCTGACACTGTGATGCGCCACTCGGAGTCCATTTTAGCTACACCTTTGTCCTCTTAACCTTCCAAATTAAGTGTTCTAACCTGCTGTGTAGACAAACCATCAGCATAACCACACCGCAAGAAATCTGATGTCACATAAATTAACCTACCTAAAATAACGCTACGTTGCAATTTAGAAACGTGGAAAACGTTTAAAATCATAGCATTCCGGCCTAAATCCTTTCATTGCTGTACTCTTCTCAAATTTGAGGATATCCTGGTGTTCCATGCTCTACCAATTGAGTACATTAACCAAGTCGCTAGAATCAGCGTTGCCTCCCTCCATTTTCAAATACTCCGGCTGTTGCCTCGGGTCTGGTTTTCAAGACTAACTGTAGCCAATGAAGTAAATGCACATCGTATGTCCAGCAATGTGCGGGATGACACAATGAAGCCACTTTGATACACAGTAACAAGATAAAGACGGATTATTTCACTTGTTTTATTGATGCCACAAGTTGTCAGCAGTATATCGGCAGTTACCAGCACCCCAGAGCAAGAGCCTTTTGGCAATAAACAAAAAAAAAACAGCAAGTTGTTTCTGAACAGCAAAGATAAGGTGAATTATGGTAGCTACATCTTCAAACCCTCTTCTTGATAGCATCTGAAATGTCACCCTATTTCTCCCCATAGGCCTCTAATAAAAAGTAGTGCACTACGGAGGGTATGAGGTGCCACTTGGAATTAACACTCTTAACAAAGCTGTTTATCTTAAAACATATTGCTTCATTGGGTAAATTGATTCACTTATGCATCGTCATTAATGACAGTAGCTTGTAAAGTTCATTCTTTGGTTAAACTACTACAGCACACTGTGACGGGACAAAGACAGGAAAGTTGTGGAAGGGGATATTTCGATTATTAAACGTGAAAAAAAAACAACCATTCAGTACTTCAGGTTAACATAGTTCTACACGCTTTACAGTCCAACTCTAACGTGACATGTTTTGTGAGGGGTTAAAGACAACATGCTGGGAATGATTTTTTATTTCAGGAAAAGAGGAAGGTAAGGAAAATAAATTTACTGATTGAAACTTAGATTAGTTTGGGTCAAAAACAGAAATAAAATGACATGACCGTAGAGAGATATCATCACAGAGACTCACAGGGAGAAGTAGTAATTTGACCTATTTTTTTGAAGGATAATATTAATATCATTATATTATATATAATTTTTTTAATCATTTTATATTTGTGCTCAACAAATAGTTATGAAATAGCATATTTTTTTGGGGCTCAATCGAGGCCTGGGGTTGGTGGATAAATGCCATGACAGATTGAATACTGAGACTTATTTTCCTTGCAGCTCAGGTAGAGAGGAAGAGAAGGCCTTGGTTTCATCCTCTTCTTCTCTATGAGACACTGACGGGTTGGAGAGGGGGGCAGGGGGAGGTGTGGCCCTCCCTCCTGACCAATAGGACAGGACTCTCCTCTAGAGGCTCCTCCCCCGTTACCGCCGTCCCTTCCGGAGCGCCCCCGTTTTCTTCGTTGTAGAGTCGTTTGATCCCCTCGTAGAATTCGTCGACCTCCATCTCCTCCACCTTAATAATAATAATATTATTTATAAGCACATAATACAATAATACAATTTTAATAGTAATCTCAAAGCTCTACTACCAAAACATATTACCATAAACACAATATACTTTCATAATCCAGGCAAGTCAAATAGCAATAGTATACAGTGCATTCGGAAAGTATTCAGACCCCCTCAACCTTTTCCACATTTTGTTATGTTACAGCCTTTATTCTAAAATGGATTAAATACAACATGTTAGTCAATCTACACACAATGCCCCATAATGACATCACAATGCCCCATAATGACATCACAATACCCCATAATGACATCACAATGCCCCATAATGTTAAAAGCTAAAACACACGTTTTTAGAAATGTATTAAAATAAAAACTGAAATACCTTATTTGCAAAAGTATTCAGACCCTTTGCTATGAGACACTAAATTGAGCTCAGGTGCATCCTGTTTCCATTGATCATCCTTGAGATGTTTCTACAACTTGATTAGAGTCCACCTGTGGTAAATTCAATTGATTGGACATGATTTGGAAAGGCACACACCTGTCTATATAAGGTCCCACAGTGGACAGTGCATGTCAGAGCGAAAACCAAGCCATGAGGTCGAAAGAATTGTCCGTAGACCTCCGAGACAGGATTGTATCGAGGAGCAGCGTTGAAGGTTCCCAAGAACACAGTGGCCTCCATCATTCTTCAATGGAAGAAGTTTGGAACCATCAAGATTCTTCCTAGAGCTGGCCAACCGGCCAAACTGAGCAATCGGGCGAGATGGGCCTTGGTCAGGGAAGTGACAAAGAAACTGATGGTCACTCTGACAGAGCTCCAGAGTTCCTCTGTGGAGATGGGAGAACCTTCCAGAAGGACAACCATCTCTACAGCACTCCACCAATCAGGCCTTTATGGTGGAGTGGCCAGACGGATGCCACTCCTCAGTATTTTTTATTTAACTAGACAAGTCAGTTAAAAACAAATTCTTATGACAGCCTACCCCGGCCAAACCCTAAACCAGACAACGCTGGGCCAATTGTGCGCCGCCCTATGGGACCCCCAATCATGGCCGGTTGTGATACAGCCTGGAATCGAACCAGGGTTTGTAGTGACGCCTCTAGCACTGAGATGCAGTGCCTTAGACCGCTGCGCCACTCGGGGAGCCAAAAAAGGCACATGAAAGCCTGCTTGATGTTTTCCAAAAGGCACCTAAATGACTCTCACACAATGAGAAACAAGATTATCTGGTCTGATGAAACCAAGATTGAGCTCTTTGGCCTGAATGCCAAGCGTCACATCTGGCAGAAACCTGGCACCATCCCTACGGTGAAGCATGGTGTTGGCAGCATCATGCTGTGTGGTTGTTTTTCAGCGGCAGGGACTGGGAGGCTAGTCAGGTTCGAGGCAAAGATGAACAGAGCAAAGTACAGAGAGATCCTTGATGAAAACAGGCTTCAGAGCGCTCAGGACCTCAGACTGGGGCGAAGGTTCACCTTCCAACAGGACAACGGCCCTAAGCACACAGCTAAGACAAGGCAGAAGTGGCTTGGGGACAAGTCTCCGAATGAACTTGAGTGGCCCAGCCAGAACCCGGATTTGAACCTGATCGAACATCTCTGGAGAGACCTGAAAATAGCTGTGAAGCAACACTCCCCATCCAACCTGACAGAGCTTGAGAGGATCTGCAGAGAAGAATGGAAGAAACTCCCCAAATACAGGTGAGCCAAGCTTGTTGCGTCATACCCAAGAAGACCTGATGCTGTAATCGCTGCCAAAGGCGCTTCAACAAAATACTAAGTAAAGGGTCTGAATACTTAAGGAAATGTAATATTTTTGTGATGACATTAGTGGGTATTGCGATGTCATTAGGGGGTATTGTGATGTCATTAGGGGTATTGCGATGTCATTAGGGGGTATTGCGATGTCATTAGGGGTATTGCGATGTCATTAGGGGGTATGGCGATGTCATTAGGGGGTATGGCGATGTCATTAGGGGGTATGGCGATGTCATTAGGGGGTATGGCGATGCGATGTCATTAGGGGGTATGGCGATGTCATTAGGGGTATGGCGATGTCATTAGGGGGTATTGCGATGTCATTAGGGGTATTGCGATGTCATTAGGGGGTATTGCAATGTCATTAGTGGGGGGTATTGCAATGTCATTAGGGGTATTGCGATGTCATTAGTGGGTATTGCAATGTCATTAGTGGGTATGGCAATGTCATTAGGGGTACTGCAATGTCATTAGGGGTACTGCGATGTCATTAGGGGGTATTGCGATGTCATTAGGGGTATTGCGATGTCATTAGGGGGTATTGCGATGTCATTAGGGGTATTGCGATGTCATTAGGGGTATTGCGATGTCATTAGGGGTATTGCGATGTCATTAGGGGTATTGCGATGTCATTAGGGGGTATTGCGATGTCATTAGGGGTATGGCGATGTCATTAGGGGGTATGGCGATGTCATTAGGGGTATTGCGATGTCATTAGGGGTATTGCGATGTCATTAGGGGGTATTGCGATGTCATTAGGGGGTATTGCGATGTCATTATAGGGGTATTGCGATGTCATTATAGGGGTATTGCGATGTCATTAGGGGTATTGCGATGTCATTAGGGGGTATTGCGATGTCATTAGGGGGTATTGCGATGTCATTAGGGGTATTGCGATGTCATTAGGGGGTATTGCGATGTCATTAGGGGGTATGGCGATGTCATTAGGGGGTAATGTCATTAGGGGTATTGCGATGTCATTAGGGGGTATTGCGATGTCATTAGGGGTATTGCAATGTCATTAGGGGGTATTGTGTGGAGATTGATGAGGGAAAAAAGACATTTAAGAATAAGTCTGTAAGGTAACTAAAAGTACTGATTAAAGGGTCTGAATACTCACGTAAATGTGATTTCATTTTTAATACATTTGCAAAAAAACTAACTTTTTTTGCTTTGTCATTACAGGATATTGTGTGTCACTGGATGAGGGGAAAAAACAATACATTTAATACATTTTAGAAGAAGGCTGTAACGTAACAAAATGGGGAAATAATCAAGGGGTCGGAACACTTTCCAAATGCACTGTATCTAGGTAGATGTTAAAAAATACATTACTCCGGTTGTTGAAGCAGCCAAGCTCTCACCTTGCGCTTGGCTGAGTGCTTGCAGCGCAGGGAGACTTGGTGGGAGTGGTGGCTGGGTTTGGGTGGTCCATGGACCTGGAGCAGGGTGGTAGAGGAGACCCAGGAGAGGCTCCTGTCCCTAGGGGCCGTGGATGGCGCCAGTGGGTCTGTGTCTGGGAGCCTGGTGTCGGACTCTCTTCCCCGGGTGCAGGGGTCCGGGTCCAGACTGTGGTGCAGGGACTGGTAGATGTACACAGTGTTGGGAGGCAGGGAAGCTTCCTGTGTGGACAGGTGACGTGACACCAGCTCTCGACATTGGATCAGCTGAGAACTGTCAATCTAGGGATGGGAGATAATTATAATTAAGACTTTCATTTATGTTAATAGCTAGGTTTCCATCCAATTGACGACAGATTCAGGCGAATATTCTAAAATCCGCACATTTCCCATCGATTATCATGTCACCAGAATTAATATTTATTGTAAAGGGGGCATTAAACTCAAAGTGCACTTTCACCACCCTGTGAAGTTTATAACTTATTTAAATCTGTAGCCTAATAAACGGCATGGTTTCTCCGAGTCCTAGTGGGAGGACCATACACGCCATATCATTGCGTGACTCAAAAGTTTTACTATATTAAATTATTATATTAATATTATTATATTAATATTTGCACATAAAAAGGTGTTTCCACAGCATAATACATTTTACCGACACAAAAAGATCCCACCATGTCAAACGAACAAATGATCTGTCGGCATTTATCTAATTGTACCGAAACGTCCCGTTTCCATCACAACTGTTGTGACTTCTGTTGATTTTTTTGTTTTGCTTACAGTAATGACTTTACATAACTGTGGATGGAAACGTGGTTAGAGTCAAAATACAGGCTGACTATATTTACGCAACGGTCCCGAGAGGCATCCTCGGATGCCACTGATACCACTGATATTTTTTAAATATTTTTAATAGGTGTGATTCAATACGTGGGAGGGACTACAACATCCATGTTATCCTCTGTATTTGATCTGGGTTTTAGTGAACAGGGTCATAAGAGAAAGAGCGATAGATGGGTTGTTCCACAACAGCAGAAAATATTTTTTTTGTCATCTCAGAATGTTCTGGCAATTCTCACACAGGAACTTCATTGGGAGGAAGGGTGTCTGAGACATGCGTTTTACATTTGCATCACAAACCATTTGAGAAAACCATGATGAAAGTGGCAATTTTAAGCCCTTTGAGACCCACAGAGTGCACAAAACATTAGGAACACCTTCCTAATATTGGAGTTGCACCCTCTTTTGTCCTCAGAACAGCCTCAATTCGTCGGGGCATGGACTACAAGGTGTTGAAAGCGTTCCAAAGGGATGCTGGTCCATGTTGACTCCAATGCTTCCCACAGTTGTGTTCAAGTTGGCTGGATGTCCTTTGGGTGGTGGACCATTCTTGATACACACGGGAAACTGTTGAGTGTGAAAAACTCAGAAGCGTTGCAGTTCTTGACACACACAAACCGGTGTGCCTGGTACCTACTACCATAACCGGTTTAAAGGCACTTAAAATATTTTGTCTTGTCCATTCACCCTCTGGCACACACACACATCACAATCCATGTCTCAAGGCTTCAAAATCCTTCTTTAACCCGTCTCCTCACCTTCATCTACACTGATTTGAAGTGGATTTAACAAGTGACATCAATAAGGGATCATGGCTTTCACCTGGTCGGTCTGTCGCAGAAAGAGCAGGTGTTCCTAATGTTTTGTACACTGTGTGCGGATGCTTCCTGTAAGACCTTAGGAGTCATAATTACATTTACATTTAAGTCATTTAAAATCTTAAAGCATACTTACAAATTGGTGAATTCACCTTCTGACATCAGTGGAACAGCCACTTTACAAATGTGCATCTAAATCATTTAAGGGGGGGAGAAGGATTGAGTTTATCCTATCCTAGGTATTCCTTGATATCTCTATATATCTCTAACTTATTCAAAATTAAACATATTTATATTAATATCTCAAAATAAGTTTTTTATTTTATTTAGCTACAGTTTCATCAAATGTCACATTTGGAGTGGGCTCTCTGGGGCGGCAGGGTAGCCTAGTGGTTAGAGTGTAGAGGTGGCAGGGTAGCCTAAGTGGTTAGAGTGTAGAGAAGGCAGGGTAGCCTAGTGGTTAGAGTGTAGAGGCGGCAGGGTAGCCTAGTGGTTAGAGTGTAGAGGCGGCAGGGTAGCCTAGTGGTTAGAGTGTATGGGCGGTAGGTAGCCTAGTGGTTAGAGTGTAGAGGCGGCAGGGTAGCCTAGTGGTTAGAGTGTAGAGGTGGGAGGGTCAGCCTAGTGGTTAGAGTGGAGCAGGCACTTTAGCCTAGTGGTTAAATCATTTAAGGGGGGGAGAGAAGGATTACTTTATCCTATCCTAGGTAGCCTAGTGGTTGGAGTGTAGTGGCGGCAGGGTAGCCTAGTGGTTAGAGTGTATGGGCGGTAGGTAACCTAGTGGTTAGAGTGTAGGGCGGCCAGGGTAGCCTAGTGGTTAGAATGTAGGGCTGGTAGGTAACCTAGTGGTTAGTGTGTAGGGAGGCGGCAGGGTAGCCTAGTGGTTGAACGCAGTGGACTAGTTTGGGGAAGGTTGCAAGTTCAAATCCCTGAGCTGACAAGGTACAAAATCTGTCATTCTGCCCCTGAACAGGCAGTTAACCCCACTGTTCCTAGGCCGTCATTGAAAATAAGAATTTGTTCTTAACTGACTTGCCTAGTTAAATAAATAAAAATATTTTTTTACATTATATGTCATTAACCAATCACAGACCTCCTTTAGGATTGCACATTCAGCAAATCACCAGCAGAGGGAGTTCCTTTTGAATCTGTGTTGGTGGGGCACATTAAATGTATCAGAAATTTCTGGAAATTGTATTTAATTGTAGAGTAAATTGCTTAAAACAATATGGTGTTAAAAATGGGGGTAGTTGAGATAATTATATTAATATGTTTAATGTTGAATAAATGAATGTAAAACATTGTATTTCAGAATCTAGACATACCCCATTATGTTAGAGCTCGCTATAAGGAGAATAATGAGTTCAAGATGTCTGTATCATAAGGTATATAGCTAGGTGTCATCATCTAAAATAACCCTAATTTATAAGACAGTTCTTATTTGAGTAATGGTGGTCGGACCCATCTATGTGAGGCTAGCCACAATAAGGATTAGCCACAACAGTGGCCTTCAAAATAAAAGTATGTCATTGACAGTGATGCAAATGAATACAAATAGTAGAATTATGCCATCATTTAATAGATCATGCTAAAAGAAAAGACTTAATAATTTGACACATCTGTTGAGATCACACTATGTATTATACTTTAGAATTGAATTGGGAACATACTTATTTCACTATACAACCTTAACTATGGATTGTGGATCAATCGGGGCGGCAGGGTAGCCTAGGGGTTAGAGCGTTGGGCTAGTAACCGGAAGGTTGTGAGTTCAAACCCCTGAGCTGACAAGGTAAAAATCTGTCGTTCTGCCCCTGAACAGGTAGTTAACCCACTGTTCCCAGGCCGTCATTGAAAATAAGAATTTGTTCTTAACTGACTTGCCTAGTTAAATAAAGGTAAAATGACATGGGTATCAGTCTACTCTTATTGCAGGACTCTGAAACAACTGAATTGAGCCACATTTATTGTCAGCCTACGTGTACCGAACACCATTCCAGAGGAAAAACAACACTGTTTTGGAGTCTGATAACTCTTGATAACTCATTGGGAAAAAAAACATATTGGGTATTGAGTAGACTGATATCCCATTTCATTGATTCTCAATTCTTAGGTAATGCTGTACAGTGCAATATGAATGTCAATACACACAATAGGCTGACCGGGGAGGTGAGTTCACACAGTCGATAAGAGCTACAACGCTAATATTCGCTTAAACTCTTCACAGTTGTGTTCTGTGGGTGTCGACGACTAGACTGATCCCCCATTTCATTCCTTCCTGCAGCTTTGACAGTGATACTGATAGTAGTGGTGGACCTTGTTTAACACTATCAAGTGTAAATATGTCACGATTCCACAAATTATAACCTTCTGCATTGGCAGCGTAGCCTAGTGGTTAGAGTGTAGAGGCGGCAGGGTAGCCTAGTGGCTAGAGTGTAGAGGTGGCAGGGTAGCCTAGTGGTTAGAGCGTTGGACTAGTAACCGGAAGGTTGCAAGTTCAAACCCCCGAGCTGACAAGGTACAAATCTGTTGTTCTGCCCCATAACAGAAAGTTAACCTACTGTTCCTAGGCAGTCATTGAAAGTAAGAATTTGTTCTTAACTGATTTGCCTGGTTAAATAAAGGTAAGATAAAAATAGGTAATTTTATTTTGAAGGCAAACCACAAATTCCACTATTGTGCCCAATCCTTATGGTGGCTAGCTTCACAACACATACCGCGGTCCGGTCGAGCTTCACTAGCCAGATGAAGCTAGCTGGCTGTTTATAACGTTAGCTTTGGGCAACAGGGTTATTAATTAGCTGGCTAGCTATTTATTGTCATGAACTGAAGTTCAATTTCAATAGGTGAACCACAAGTGGCTACTTAGCTAAAAGTTACAAGGACTCCTAAATCATTGCTAAGAATAATGAAAATGACTGCAGTTTCTACTGGTCATTGTTTTCAGACTGGTTGTATTGGTGCTAACTAGGTACCAAGCTAAAGCAAACAAATAATGCCTTATTACCAAAGCGGTATTGTAAACACACAGTTCTTGTTGGCCGGTGTTTGCTTGTTTGCAGACTTGGTTTGTGCAGCTTTGACAGTGATACTGATAGTAGTGGTTGAGCTTGGCTTGCACGGGCAAATTCAGAACACACAACATTCTATAATAGAACTGTGTGTTAACATTTAAGCTTATTTAACGCGTCAAATTAAAAACTTATTTAACGCGTCAAATTAAACGCTTATTTTCAAATTAAACGCTTATTTAACGCGTCAAATTAAACGCTTATTTAACGCGTCAAATTAAACGCTTATTTAACGCGTCAAATTAAACGCTTATTTAACGCGCCAAATTAAACGCTTATTTATTTAATTTAACGCGTCAAATTAAAAGCTTATTTAACGCGTCAAATTAAAAGCTTATTTAACGCGTCAAATTAAAAGCTTATTTAACACGTCAAATTAAAAGCTTATTTAACGCGTCAAATTAAAAGCTTATTTAACATGTCAAATAGTGTTATTTGAAAAGTGTAGCTTTTTTCCACACACGCAAAGACCCAAACGGTGTCCCATACTTACAGTACAAATCCACTTCCACCATGATAATAAATAAAAATAGTTTGTGATACAAATGTAAAAAGTATTTAAAACAACTTGTCTACAGGTAGACCAGAGAAACGACATCCCTAATTAATTGGCAGATGAGTAGAATCCCCGATTGGGTTGCTCACCTGTGTTCCCTACAACTGTTGTTTCGAATGAAAAAAGCTTCGTACCTAGACACTGAAGAAGGCTGTAAAGCCAAAACGTCTGAATGAGATCCCCGATGCAGCGAAACGAAAACAAGTGAAACATTAAAAGGAAGCTTTAAGTTAACATCACACCTTTTATCTGAATGAATGGGTTTTACGCACCATCCAAACTTCTGGGAGAGAGCGATGGTCTTCTTTTGATAAACAACCTTCCTCCCAATGAAGTTCCTATGTGAGAATTTCCAGAACATTCTGAGATCACCTAGATAGCGAGTGGGGTCAGATTGGACTCCACGTCAACACTGGTACGTGTGTATGATTTAGGTAGAAGCGCTCACTGCCTTACTGGCCGCTATCTCAACATGCCAACATACTGTACTGCAGGCCTACTTGTGCTTTCTCCTGAGCAGGAGGATAGTGAGAATTTAGTACCTGTGTTTTCCTGAGCAGGTTGATCGTGAGAGCCAGCCAGTCAGGGCAGATATTCTCCAGCTCCAGGGTGATGAGGGCCAGCGCCAGCATGGATCCCCGGGAGAGGGGCTGTAGCAGGGCGCTGTCGGCCAGGCAGTAGTGCAGCTGCTGGGTCAACACTGACAGGTGCTGCGCTGGGTTACAACCCACCAGACCCACCATGAACCGGGGCTTGCAGGACAACACCATGCCATGGAACTGAAGGGAAACAACAGCCAGTTAGTTAGCGGTCAAAGCTTTTTCACTAAACTGTTGTACGTAGGGCTGTTCGCGCGGCTGTATTACCTCCACACCGGCAGTCATGACCGCAGACAAATTCCACGTGACCGTTGAGTCATGGTAACCTACTTTTAATCACTCTGGACATGTGTTAGTAGTACCCAGCTTGTTAAACAACCATCAGATCCTAATGGCCTGGTACTCGGGGCTCCATTGTCCCTCCATCAGGTTCTAATGGCCTGGTACTCAGGGATACTATTGTCCCTCTGACATCAATGCAAATGTTATCGAAAATAACAAACACTAGGCCCATCTTACTTTTAAAACTCACATCACCGTGATGAACAATTTGAACAAATAAGTTCAACAACACTCATACACACATTTAAGAGCTTATGCATATTCATAAGCGTATGCATATTCATAAGCGCAAGCCAGAAAAAATATATACCTGAATTCAAATTATAATTGTGCCGTTATACAATACATAGCCTACTGCATATTACACATGGCAGAAAAACATAGAACAAAAATGATTTAAGATGTCTTTGGTACATAATGGGGCGGCAGCGTAGCCTAGTGGTTAGAGCATTGGACTGGTAACCGGAAGGTTGCAAGTTCAAACCCCCGAGCTGACAAGGTACAAATCTGTCGTTCTGCCCCTGAACAGGCAGTTAACCCACTGTTCCCAGGCCGTCATTGAAAATAAGAATTTGTTCTTAACTGACTTGCCTGGTTAAATAAAGGTTAAAAAAAAAATAATAATAATTGGTCTAGCCTATACTCCAAAATAAAACAAATGTGAGTAATTTCCTTTCAGTGTGGACTGTATTATTATTATGCATGGGACTGTTAACACTCCAAAATGTCTATCCATTGAGTCTGGGAGAGAACTTACAGCCTTAGGCAATGCAGTTGATTGTGCAGGGCAGTTTACAGTTAGCCTAAAATTATAGTGCATTTGAATTTGAATAGCCTAGTAATAGGGAATAGTTTTTAAAAATATTTTCATAATTAACTGTGTGACACATTACCTTAAGCTATACAGAATCTCACCACTACTTCAAGCCTCTAGGGTGGTTCTGTCTAGGACACTACTTCAAGCCTCTAGTGGTGGCTCTGTCTAGGACACTACTTCAAGCCTCTAGGGTGGTTCTGTCTAGGACACTACTTCAAGCCTCTAGTGGTGGTTCTGTCTAGGACACTACTTCAAGCATCTAGTGGTGGCTCTGGCTAGGACACTACTTCAAGCCTCTAGTGGTGGTTCTGGCTAGGACACTACTTCAAGCCTCTAGTGGTGGTTCTGGCTAGGACACTACTTCAAGCCTCTAGTGGTGGCTCTGGCTAGGACACTATTTCAAGCCTCTAGTGGTGGCTCTGGCTAGGACACTACTTCAAGCCTCTAGTGGTGGCTCTGGCTAGGACACTACTTCAAGCCTCTAGTGGTGGTTCTGTCTAGGACACTACTTCAAGCCTCTAGTGGTGGCTCTGGCTAGGACACTACTTCAAGCCTCTAGTGGTGGCTCTGGCTAGGACACTACTTCAAGCCTCTAGTGGTGGTTCTGTCTAGGACACTACTTCAAGCCTCTAGTGGTGGCTCTGGCTAGGACACTATTCAAGCCTCTAGTGGTGGATCTGGCTAGGACACTACTTCAAGCCTCTAGTGGTGGTTCTGGCTAGGACACTACTTCAAGCCTCTAGTGGTGGCTCTGGCTAGGACACTACTTCAAGCCTCTAGTGGTGGCTCTGGCTAGGACACTACTTCAAGCCTCTAGTGGTGGCTCTGGCTAGGACACTACTTCAAGCCTCTAGGGTGGTTCTGTCTAGGACACTACTTCAAGCCTCTAGTGGTGGCTCTGGCTAGGACACTACTTCAAGCCTCTAGTGGTGGCTCTGGCTAGAACACTAGTGGTGGCTCTGGCTAGGACACTACTTCAAGCCTCTAGTGGTGGCTCTGGCTAGGACACTACTTCAAGCCTCTAGTGGTGGTTCTGGCTAGGACACTACTTCAAGCCTCTAGTGGTGGCTCTGGCTAGGACACTACTTCAAGCCTCTAGTGGTGGTTCTGGCTAGGACACTACTTCAAGCCTCTAGTGGTGGTTCTGGCTAGGACACTACTTCAAGCCTCTAGTGGTGGTTCTGACACTACTTCAAGCCTCTAGTGGTGGCTCTGGCTAGGACACTACTTCAAGCCTCTAGTGGTGGCTCTGGCTAGGACACTACTTCAAGCCTCTAGTGGTGGTTCTGGCTAGGACACTACTTCAAGCCTCTAGTGGTGGTTCTGGCTAGGACACTACTTCAAGCCTCTAGTGGTGGCTCTGGCTAGGACACTACTTAGGACAGTGGTGACGGAACCCAATACTCACAATGTGTAGAAATTCCAGTGGTGTTGCAGCTCTGGCAGGTCCTCAGTTGAGTTTATCCAGAATGATCCTCTCCATTCTCAGTATCTCTGATGGGGAGCAGCACACATCTGGTGCTGGCTGGCCAAGTCACGCAGCCTCAAGTGGCTGGCTCTGGCTAGGACACACACACCAGCCTCACACACACAGCCTCTACACACACTACTTCAAGCCTCTACTTTGGGTTAGTCTGGGTTCAAAACAACAAGCCTCTAGTGGTGGCTCTGGCAAACACGCTACCAAAGGCAGCCTCACCAACAATTTCTTCTCTGCCCACTTCAACCATTTCACCAACCAATTTGTCACCAAGAGTGGCCTGTCACTTCAAGCCTCAGTGGTGGCTCTGGCTAGGACACTTCTTCAAGCCCCTAGTGGTTAGAGCATGGCTAGGACACTACTTAACCCTAATGGTTGCAAGTTCAATGCCCGAGCTTGACAAGGTACAAAATCTGTCATTAACCCACTCTAGTGGTCTCTGAAAATAAGCCTCTATGTTCTTAACTGACTTGCCTAGTTAAATAAAGGTAAAAGACAAAAAAGTGGTGGAACTTAATTGTCTGACCTCCTAATGGTGGCTAATCACAGAGTCGTATGTAATGGTTATGTATTCACTAAGGAAGGACTGATGGTGTCGTATGCAATGGTTATGTATTCACTAAGGAGCCTGATGGTGTCTGGCTATGGAATGGTTATGTATTCACTAAGGAAGGACTGATGGTGTCGTATGCAATGGTTATGTATTCACTAAGGAGCCTGATGGTGTCGTATGTAATGGTAATGTATTCACTAAGGAAGGACTGATGGTGTCTGTATGCAATGGTTATGTATTCACTAAGGAGCCTGATGGTGTCATATGTAATGGTAATGTATTCACTAAGGAAGGACTGATGGTGTCGTATGCAATGGTTATGTATTCACTAAGGAGCCTGATGGTGTCGTATGTAATGGTAATGTATTCACTAAGGAAGGACTGATGGTGTCGTATGCAATGGTTATGTATTCACTAAGGAGCCTGATGGTGTCTAGTGGTGGCTCTATGTAATGGTAATGTATTCTCTGGCTAGGACTAAGGAGCCTGATGGTGTCGTATGTAATGGTAATGTATTCACTAAGGAAGGACTGATGGTGTCGTATGCAATGGTTATGTATTCACTAAGGAGCCTGATGGTGTCGTATGCAATGGTTATGTATTCACTAAGGAGCCTGATGGTGTCGTATGTAATGGTAATGTATTCACTAAGGAAGGACTGATGGTGTCGTATGCAATGGTTATGTATTCACTAAGGAGCCTGATGGTGTCGTATGTAATGGTTATGTATTCACTAAGGAGCCTGATGGTGTCGTATGTAATGGTAATGTATTCACTAAGGAAGGACTGATGGTGTCGTATGTAATGGTTATGTATTCACTAAGGAGCCTGATGGTGTCGTATGTAATGGTAATGTATTCACTAAGGAGCCTGATGGTGTCGTGCCTCTAGTGGTAATGGTTATGTGGTTCATGTATTCACTAAGGAGCCTGATGGTGTCGTATGTAATGGTAATGTATTCACTAAGGAGCCTGATGGTGTCGTATGTAATGGTTATGTATTCACTAAGGAGCCTGATGGTGTCGTATGTAATGGTTATGTATTCACTAAGGAGCCTGATGGTGTTGTATGTAATGGTAATGTATTCACTAAGGAAGGACTGATGGTGTCGTATGTAATGGTTATGTATTCACTAAGGAGCCTGATGGTGTAGGATGTAATCACCTCGTCCTCCTCGCTGGTTTTGGCAGCCAGGAAGTAACAGGCGATGGCGATGCAGCGGAGGTACTTTGGACGGGCCTGAGGAGAGAGAGAGAGAGAGACTGGGTCAGGAGGACTACGTGATGTCACTAGTCTAAACTCAGCACCCTGGGTTCCAAATGTTCCCTGTTCAGACAACTTGCCAGGTACGCACAGAAGGGTAACTAGTTCAGGCCTATCACGTTGGAAGGGCCTGAAAAGGGGAGAGAACGGAGCCACTGGTCAGGACTGAAGTGGAGAGAGATCGGAGAGACTGGGTCAAGGACAGAAGAGGAGAGAGATCAGAGAGACTGGGTCAGGACTGAAGTGGGAGAGATCAGAGAGACTGGGTCAGGACTGAAGTGGGAGAGATCAGAGAGACTGGGTCAGGACTGAAGAGGAGAGAGATCAGAGAGACTGGGTCTGGACTGAAGTGGAGAGAGATCAGAGAGACTGGGTCAGGACTGAAGAGGAGAGAGATCAGAGAGACTGGGTCAGGACTGAAGTGGAGAGAGATCAGAGAGACTGGGTCAGGACTGAAGTGGAGAGAGATCAGAGAGACTGGGTCAGGACTGAAGTGGAGATAAGGAAGAGACTGGGTCAGGACTGAAGAGATCAGAGAGACTGGGTAAGGAAGTAAGGAGAGAGATCAGAGAGACTGGGTCAGGACTGAAGTGGAGAGAGATCAGAGAGACTGGGTCAGGACTGAAGTGGAGAGAGATCAGAGAGACTGGGTCAGGACTGAAGAGGAGAGATCAGAGAGACTGGGTCAGGACTGAAGTGGAGAGAGATCAGAGAGACTGGGTCAGGACTGAAGTGGAGAGAGATCAGAGAGAGGACTGGGATCAGGACTGGGTCAGGACTGAAGAGGAGAGATCAGAGAGACTGGGTCAGGACTGAAGTGGAGAGAGATCAGACTGGGAGGACTGGGTCAGGACTGAAGTGGAGAGAGATCAGAGTCAGGACTGGAGTCAGGACTGGGTCAGGACTGAAGAGGAGAGATCAGAGAGACTGGGTCAGGACTGAAGAGGAGAGAGATCAGAGAGACTGGGTCAGGACTGAGAGATCAGAGAGACTGGGTCAGGACTGAAGTGGAGAGAGATCAGAGAGACTGGGTCAGGACTGAAGTGGAGAGAGATCAGAGAGACTGGGTCAGGACTGAAGAGGAGAGAGATCAGAGAGACTGGGTCAGGACTGAAGAGGAGAGAGATCAGAGAGACTGGGTCAGGACTGAAGAGGGAGAGATCAGAGAGACTGGGTCAGGACTGAAGAGAGAGATCAGAGAGACTGGGTCAGGACTGAAGAGGATCAGAGAGATCAGAGAGACTGGGTCAGGACTGAAGAGGAGAGATCAGAGAGACTGGGTCAGGACTGAAGTGGAGAGAGATCAGAGAGACTGGGTCAGGACTGAAGAGGAGAGAGATCAGAGAGACTGGGTCAGGACTGAAGTGGAGAGAGATCAGAGAGACTGGGTCAGGACTGAAGTGGAGAGATCAGAGAGACTGGGTCAGGACTGAAGAGGAGAGATCAGAGAGACTGGGTCAGGACTGAAGTGGAGAGAGATCAGAGAGACTGGGTCAGGACTGAAGTGGAGAGAGATCAGAGAGACTGGGTCAGGACTGAAGAGGAGAGAGATCAGAGAGACTGGGTCAGGACTGAAGAGGAGAGATCAGAGAGACTGGGTCAGGACTGAAGAGAGAGAGATCAGAGAGACTGGATCAGGACTGAAAGGAGATCAGAGAGACTGGGTCAGGACTAAAGATTAGAGCCATAAGGGAGACTAGACATCTACCACTAACAGATTAGAGCCATAAGACTGGGAGACTAGACCACTAACAGATTAGAGCCATGAAGAGGGAGACTAGAGACCCCCCCCCACTATCAGATTAGAGCCATAAAGGAGACGAGACATCTACCACCCCCAGATGAGAGGCATAAGGGAGACTAGACATCTACCACTATCAGAGCCATAAGGGAGACTAGACATCTACCCACCCCACTATCAGATTAGAGCCATAAAGGAGACTAGACATCTACCCACCCCACTACCACTATCAGATTAGAGCCATGGGAGACTAGACATCTACCACTATCAGATTAGAGCCATAAAGGAGACTAGACATCTACCACTATCAGATTAGAGCCATAAGGGAGACTAGACATCTACCACTATCAGATTAGAGCCATAAAGGGAGACTAGACATCTACCACTACCACTATCAGATTAGAGCCATAAAGGAGACTAGACATCTACCACTATCAGATTAGAGACATAAAGGAGACTAGACATCTACCACTATCAGATTAGAGCCGTAAAGGAGACTAGACATCTACCACTATCAGATTAGAGCCATAAAGGAGACTAGACATCTACCACCCCACTACCACTATCAGAGAGCCA
Source organism: Oncorhynchus masou masou (assembly GCF_036934945.1). NCBI lineage: Eukaryota > Metazoa > Chordata > Actinopteri > Salmoniformes > Salmonidae > Oncorhynchus > Oncorhynchus masou. The sequence goes on along the minus strand of NC_088239.1, from coordinate 82,615,021 downwards.
TTAGAGACATCATATCATATTAGAGCCATAAGGAGACTAGACATCTACCACTATCAGATTAGAGCCATAAAGGAGACTAGACATCTACCACTGTCAGATTAGAGCCATAAGGGAGACTAGACATCTACCACTATCAGATTAGAGCCAGGACACGGAGTCAATCACCACCTTCCAGACACCTGAGACCTCTTCAAGGAATACCTAGGATAGGATAAGTAACTAGACATCTCCCCCTTAATGATTTAGATGCACTATTGTAAAGTGGCTGTTCCACTGGATGTCAGAAGGTGAATTCACCAATTTGTAAGTCGCTCTGGATAGACATCTGCTAAACCACTATAAATTAAAGCCATAAAGGAGACTAGACATCTACCACTATCAGATTAGAGCCATAAAGGAGACTAGACATCTACCACTATCAGATTAGAGCCATAAAGGAGACTAGACATCTACCACTATCCACTACCACTATCAGATTAGAGCCATAAAGGAGACTAGACATCTACCACTATCAGATTAGAGCCATAAGGAGACTAGACATCTACCACTATCAGATTAGAGCCATAAAGGAGACTAGACATCTACCACTATCAGATTAGAGCCATAAGGAGACTAGACATCTACCACTATCAGATTAGAGCCATAAAGGAGACTAGACATCTACCACCCACTACCACTATCAGATTAGAGCCATAAGGGAGACTAGACATCTACCACTATCAGATTAGAGCCATAAGGAGACTAGACATCTACCCCCCACTACCACTAACAGATTAGAGCCATAAAGGAGACTAGACATCTACCCCCCACTACCACTAGATTAGAGGGGAGACTAGACATCTACCCCCCACTACCACTATCAGACTTAGAGTACCCCCCCCCCACTTTGGTTCTGAAATCACCATCACCCACAAATTAACTTGACATCTAGTGTTTAAACTATAAAGATGGAATAGAGCAAAACATTCCCAATAAAGGAGACTAGACATTACCAATGATACCACTATCGGATTAGAGCTCTAAAGGGGTGCATCTCACCATGATACCACTATCAGATTAGAGCCAAAGTGGGTGGGGTTATATGGGGACAGTGTCTCCTGAGTCATCACCCCCCCTCCAGATGCAAGTTTAGAGCCATAAATCTGACTAGACATCTACCCCACACTACCACTAACAGATTAGAGCCATGGCCGGAGACTAGACATTCTACCCCCACTACCATTAACAGATTAGAGCCATAAAGGAGACTAGACATCTACCTCAGATTAGAGCCAGGACTACCACCCCACATATGCTCTCTCTAGAATTCTCTTTCTTTCTCATAAGGGAGGACATCTGAGCCCTAAGGACCATGCCCCAGGACCACTTGACAGATTGAGCCATTGGAGACTCCCCATCCACCTGGCCGTGCTGCTGCTCCACTATCAGACTGGGGGGCCATAAGGGAGACTAACTTGTCATTTTTGTAAATTAAGTGTTTAAACTAGTAATGTATAGACAGTAAAGTGGAATATGAGCAAAACATTTTAGTGAAGGGGGGGGATTCGCAATCAATAGTTACATATCGGGATAATATTTTCAATGATACATAGTATCGTTTTAACAATATCGGGATATTATTTTCAATGATACATAGTATCGCTTTAACAATATTGTAATATTATTTTTTTGCGCTAGATGGCTGTGCCTGCACAAAAACTTGTTCTTACATCTTTTAAAATAGTGAGCCAACATGTCTTCAGCACTTGTATTTCCATGACGGATCAAAACTCATGGCTCGTCTCTCTGCAGCTGACATATTTTAATTTTTTTTTTTTTTTTTTTTTAAATTTAACCATTATTTAAATAATAATTATTTTCAATGGTGAGAAATATGTTTCAAAACATCGAATCACAAAATCACATCGCAATACATATTGTATCGGCTCCTACGTATCGTGAAGTCCCTGGTGATTCCCAGCCCCTATTTCTTATTATTTTTATTTTACCTTTATTGAACCAGGAAAGTCAGTTAAGAACAAATTCTTATTTTCAATGACGGCCTGGGAACAGTGGGTTAACTGCCTGTTACATTACATTTACATTTAAGTCATTTAGCAGACGCTCTTATCCAGAGCGACTTACAAATTGGTGAATTCACCTTCTGACATCCAGTGGAACAGCCACTTTATAAATAAGATAAGGGGCAGAACCTTGTACCTTGTCAGCTTGGGGTTTGAACTCGCAACCTTCCGGTTACGCTCTAACCACTAGGCTACCCTGCCGCCCCAATGGCTAATACATTTTTATTGTCCCATTGTCCCATTGTTACTGATAAAATAATGTACATGTTGAAAGATAATGATACCAGTAGGTGAGTTTTATCCTTCTCCATAGTTCTCACCACTGTGTATCACTACCCAGCCGACAGTTCCATTCCCCCGAGATTAGGGAAACCTTGAAGTACTCCCTATGCATAAATTCCTCAGAGGCCTAGCCAGGTCGGTCCAAACACAGTTTAACTGTTGTCGTTTTTGTATCTTCGGCACACACATACAAGTTCAAATCCTAAACTACACCTTGCTCAGACAGCCTGTGTTTTTCCACTATACAGATACATTGTTTAATCTAATTCTGATTAAGACTACACACATCATCAGATTATAATACCTACTGTTTGTGTGGAAGTATGTGATTAGGATACCTACTGTTTGTGTGGAAGTATGTGCGTAGGATACCTACTGTTTGTGTGGAAGTATGTGCGTAGGATACCTACTGTTTGTGTGGAAGTATGTGATTAGGATACCTACTGTTTGTGTGGAAGTATGTGCGTAGGACACCTACTGTTTGTGTGGAAGTATGTGCGTAGGATACCTACTGTTTGTGTGGAAGTATGTGCGTAGGATACCTACTGTTTGTGTGGAAGTATGTGCGTAGGATACCTACTGTTTGTGTGGAAGTATGTGCGTAGGATACCTACTGTTTGTGTGGAAGTATGTGCGTAGGATACCTACTGTTTGTGTGGAAGTATGTGCGTAGGATACGTACTGTTTGTGTGGAAGTATGTGCGTAGGACACCTACTGTTTGTGTGGAAGTATGTGCGTAGGACACCTACTGTTTGTGTGGAAGTATGTGCGTAGGACACCTACTGTTTGTGTGGAAGTATGTGCGTAGGACACCTACTGTTTGTGTGGAAGTATGTGCGTAGGACACCTACTGTTTGTGTGGAAGTATGTGCGTAGGACACCTACTGTCTGTGTGGGAGTATGTGCGTAGGACACCTACTGTTTGTGTGGAAGTATGTGATTAGGATACCTACTGTTTGTGTGGAAGTATGTGCGTAGGATACCTACTGTTTATGTGGAAGTATGTGCGTAGGATACCTACTGTTTGTGTGGAAGTATGTGCGTAGGATACCTACTGTTTGTGTGGAAGTATGTGCGTAGGATACCTACTGTTTGTGTGGAAGTATGTGCGTAGGATACCTACTGTTTGTGTGGAAGTATGTGCGTAGGATACCTACTGTTTGTGTGGAAGTATGTGATTAGGATACCTACTGTTTGTGTGGAAGTATGTGCGTAGGATACCTACTGTTTGTGTGGAAGTATGTGCGTAGGATACCTACTGTTTGTGTGGAAGTATGTGCGTAGGATACCTACTGTTTGTGTGGAAGTATGTGCGTAGGATACCTACTGTTTGTGTGGAAGTATGTGCGTAGGATACCTACTGTTTGTGTGGAAGTATGTGCGTAGGATACCTACTGTTTGTGTGGAAGTATGTGCGTAGGATACCTACTGTTTGTGTGGAAGTATGTGCGCAGCTATAAAATGGATGACTTTGTATAATGGACTTTAGAACGTTATCTGAATAAACAGTACTAATCTTTTGCATAAGCTGAGTCTATTAATTATTATTACACCCATGGTCTTACAAACCTCGGGGATTGGTCAAAGCTATTGATTGACAGTTATTATCAATGGGATTGAAAATTCTCGTGACAGTTACTTATGAAAAACGGTTTCAGTACTTCATCTAGATAACGTTAAAAACCCCATTGGTACCTTACCTTTATAGTGCCTAAAAACCTGTCCAAAATACTGATGGCTAGGGAGAGGGTCTCTGGATATAGCTTGGTGTCATTGTGGAGGTTAATGAGCCAGCACACAGCCTCATCACGCTGGGCAGGGGAGATGTCTGTATCCTGGGAACAACAGAAGCAGAGGGGTCAGTTAAAATTATTATTATTATTTATTTTTAAATCACAGGACACGTCACAGGTTGGTTGCTGAGGAGACATAGCATGAGCGTCAGTAAACAGTGCTTCACATTCAGAGAAAATGAACTGTAAAAAAAAAAAAATTACAATTAGGATATAATATCAATGCACAACGTATTAACACCTACTCACTTAAATAACCTACAAAAGTCTCAACCAAAGTCAAAATCACAGGCCTGATTAAACTACAGGAACAATATATCATTTGAGAAAAAGCACATGAATGTCAATGAAAGAAAGAAATGCTGCTAACATCTGTTAAAAGTACGTTGGTCCCTGAACAACAAAGTAAATGAGAATGTTAAGACCATGACACAACTGACCTTCTGAACCGACCTGCTTAAGGAGCCTGTATTCTAGCGTCGGTATGCTGCTAGGAGAAGTGAACGTGCGTGCCTTGCATAATCCCTAAAACGGGATACTTCTGGATTTTGGCCCTATACTTACTTCCCCAGAGTCAGATTAATTTGTGGATACCACTTGTATGTCTCTATGCCCTGATTGCACGCCTATAGGTATCTGCTAGAATTCTGCTAGCATGCTAGAAGATACCCATAGTCTTCCAGTCATTGCGGTAGCGCTAGTTAGCAATTGCGGTAGCGCTAGTTAGCAACTTCCTTCAAACTGCTCGCAGGGATATAAAAATGGTATCCACAAATTAATTTGACTCTTGGGAAGTAGATAAATGGCATCCTTGCCAAAATCATAGGTCTTAGTCGCACAATTTTATATCTACACTGGAAAAAAATATGAAGGCAACATGTAAAGTGTTGGTCCCCTGTTTCATGAGCTGAAATTTTTTTTTTTTCCATTTGCACAAAAAGCTTTTTACTCTCAAATGTTGGGCACATTTGTTTATATACCTGTTAGCGAGCATTTCTCCTTTGCCAAGATATCAAGAAGCTGATTAACAGCATGATCATTACACAGGTGCACCTTGTGCTGGGGAAAATAAAAGGCCACCAAAATGTGCCATTTTGTCACAACACACTGCCACAGATCTCAAGTTGAGGGAGCGTGCAATTGGCATGCTGTCGGCAGGAACGTCTACGAGAACTGTTGCCAGAGAATTTAATGTTAATTTCTACGATAGGCCGCCTCCAACGTTGTTTTAGAGAAATTGGCAGTAAGTCCAACCAGCCACACAACCGCAGAACACATGTAAGGCGTTGTGAAAATGTCAAAATTGTGAACAGAGTGCCCCATGGTGGTGGTGGGGTTATGGTATTGGCAGGCATAAGCTATGGACAAAAAATACAATTGCATTTTATAGATGGCAATTTGAATGCACAGATACTGTGACGAGATCCTGAGGCACAATGTTAGACCTATTTTTTTTTTAAAAAGCTATCTTTGACCAACAGATGCATATCTGTATTCCCAGTCATGTGAAATCTGTTAGGATTTAGATTAGGGCCTCATGAATTTATTTTAATTGCTGGAGAAAAAAACAACTCTAACCAGCACAACTCTCACTGGAAGTCTTGCATTCTCCCCATAACTCTGACCTCAGGTGATATAGATAGCTGGACCAAGGAAATAACCTAACAATTTCACCACCTCCATGGTCTAACATTGGCAGCATTTAGCCTAGCGGTTAGAGGTAAGCCAGCACAAATAAAATACCTGTATGTATGCGTGTCTTTCGAAGGGGTTGGGTTAAAAGTGGAAGCCAAATTTCAGTTGGACCTTGGGTGCAATTGACCAACAGTTATTTTAATGACCTGCTGCTTTCTCTTTCATATTGACAACAGTATGTTGTTATGTGTTGTGGGACTCAGCTGACTGCCGGGAGATGGCTTTTTGGGCACGTACACCTTCCACATCAGGGCTTTGAATGCACAGATACTAAGTTGACATCCCAAGGCCCATTGTGAGACTTAAAAAAAAGAAGCTCTCTTTGACCAACAGATGCATATCTGTACTCCCAGTCATGTGAAATCCGTAGATTAGGGCCTCATGAATTTATTTTAATTGACTGATTTTTGGGACAGGCGGTAACCGTTACTACCCCCCGTTATTTGGGACAGGCTGTGCCAGTTACTACCCCCCGTTATTTGGGACAGGCTGTGCCCATTACTACCCCCCGTTATTTGGGACAGGCTGTGCCCGTTACTGCACTCCATTTTTGGGACAGGCAAAGCCCGTTAATGTAGAGGCCAGATGAGGAAGGTCAGAGTCCTCTATGTTGGAAAAGACTCAATATCAGGCTCTGGTGTCATTGGCACTAACAGCTTATCTTAACTGAGGAGGTTTTAGAAACAGACCGTGTCTGTTCGTTGGACTAATAACTAGGGGAGAAGTGAAAGCATAAACCTTCCCCACAGCAGGTGCTCTAGTCAATGCCCCTTTACACTCACAAATGAAAGCAAATGCATTCTCCCCATAACTCTGACCTCAGGTGATATAGATAGCTGTACCAAGGAAATAACCTAACAATTTCACCACCTCCATGGTCTAACATAAACAGCATTGAGCCTAGCGGTTGGAGGAGTGGCTTCGTAAGAAGCATTTCAAGGTCCTGGAGTGGCCTAGCCAGTCTCCAGATCTCAACCTCATAGGCAAGCCAGCAGAAATACAAAATAAAATACCTGTATGTATGCGTGTCTTTCGAAGGGGTTGGGTTAAAAGTGGAAGCCAAATTTCAGTTGGACCTTGGGTGCAATTGACCAACACAGTTATTTTAATGACCTGCTGCTTTCTCTTTCATATTGACAACAGTATGTTGTTATGTGTTGTGGGACTCAGCTGACTGCCGGGAGATGGCTTTTTGGGCACGTACACCTTCCACATCAGGGCATTGAATGCACAGATACCAAGTTGACATCCCGAGGCCCATTGTGAGACCTATTTAAAAAAAAAACGCTATCTTTGACCAACAGATGCATATCTTTATAAGCAGTCATGTGACATCCGTAGATTAGGGCCTCATGAATTTATTTTAATTGACTGATTTCCTCATATGTACTGTAACTATCATTATTATTATTTTGTTTAACCTTTATTTAACTAGGCAAGTCAGTTAAGAACAAATTGTTATTTACAATGACGCCCAAAGATATTTGGTGCAGAATTGCTCAAGTGATAGAATGTACACGACAACAAGTCGTCTCTTGTTGAATGACAACAAACACTTCATTGAAGAATCCCTACTGTTGACCAATCACCGACTAAGAGGAGTAGATTTGGCGACCAAACTTCGACTTGCCTCAAATGTTGTGTGCACAAAACAGCTGAAAAAACCCCAAAAAACTTGCCGAAGATGTACAAAAATGTCACAAAATGTTGTCAATATATGACACAAATTGTTTTGGATGGGAAGCATGAGGACGGCTTTACCTGTAATATGATACTGGTCTAACCAGCACTGCTCTCACTGGAAGTCTTTAGCCTCAACAGGCATGGCTGGGTCCCAAATGGCACCCTACTCCCTATATCGTGCACGACTTTAGACCAGAGCCCAAGTGCACTAGGGGAAAAGGATACCAATTGGGACATAATCAAGAATTGGCTTTAAAGTGACCTGAACTAGCCTTGCCCTAAAGCCCCGGGGCCATTTCTCACCATTATGTCACCTTGTGAAAGTGACCTGAACTAGCCTTGCCCTAAAGCCCCTGGGCCATTTCTCACCTTGTTAAAGTGACCTGAACTAGCCTTGCCCTAAAGCCCCCGGGCCATTTCTCACCTTGTTAAAGTGACCTGAACTAGCCTTGCCCTAAAGCCCCCGGGCCATTTCTCACCTTGTGAAAGTGACCTGAACTAGCCTTGCCCTAAAGCCCTCGGGCCATTTCTCACCATTATGTCACCTTGTTAAAGTGACTCTTGCATCATTGTGAAATTAGTAGTCAGCGAGCAAAACAACCAATCCACCAGGACCCCCTGTTGTGGTCTTGACATGCTTGAATTGGCTTTACTACCCCCCGTTATTTGGGACAGGCTGTAACCGTTACTACCCCCCGTTATTTGGGACAGGCTGTGCCAGTTACTGCATTCCGTTATTTGGGACAGGCTGTGCCCGTTACTACCCCCTCAACTCGTTGTGTTTGGAGGACAAAGAATGCTGAGTTGCATCCAAAGAACACCATACCTACTGTGAAGCATGGGGGTGGAAACATCATGCTTTGGGGCTGTTTCTCTGCAAAGGGACCAGGATGACTGATCTGTGTAAAGGAAAGAATGAATGGGGCCATGTATCGTGAGATTTTGAGTGAAAACCTCCTTCCCATTAGCAAGGGCATTGAAGATGAAACGTGGCTGGGTCTTTCAGCATGACAATGATTCCAAACACACTGCCCGGGCAAAGAAGGAGTGGCTTCGTAAGAAGTATTTCAAGGTCCTGGAGTGGCCTAGCCAGTCTCCAGATCTCAACCCCATAGAAAATCTTTGGAGGGAGTTGAAAGTCCGTGTTGCCAAGCAACAGCCCCAAAACATCACAGCTCTAGAGGAGATCTGCATGGAGGAATGAGCCAAAATACCAGCAACAGTGTGTGAAAACCTTGTGAAGAAGACAGAAAATGAAGACAGAAAACGTTTGACCTCTGTCATTGCAAACAAAGGGTATATAACAAAGTATTGAGATAAACTTTTGTTATTGACCAAACACTTAATTTGCACCATCATTTGCAAATAAATTCATTAAAAATCCTACAATGTTATTTTCTGGATTTTTTTCTCTCATTTTGTCTGTCATAGTTGAAGTGTACCTATGATGAAAATTACAGGCCTCTCATCTTTTTAAGTGGGAGAACTTGCACAATTGGTGGCCGACTAAATACTTTTTTGCCCCACTGTAGCTGTACCAAGGAAATAACCTAACAATTTCACCACCTCCATGGTCTAACATGAACAGCATTTAGTCTAGCGGTTAGAGGTAAGCCAGCACAAATAAAATACCTGTATGTATGCGTGTCTTTCGAAGAGGTTGGGTTAAAAGTGGAAGCCAAATTTCAGTTGGACCTTGGGTGCAATTGACCCACACAGCAATTTCAATGACCTGCTGCTTTCTCTTTCATATTGACAACAGTATGTTGTTATGTGTTGTGGGACTCAGCTGACTGCCGGGAGATGGCTTTTTGGGCACGTACACCTTCCACATCAGGGCATTGAATGCACAGATACCAAGTTGACATCCCGAGGCCCATTGTGAGACTTAAAAAAAAAGACGCTATCTTTGACCAACAGATGCATATCTGTATTCCCAGTCATGTGAAATCCGTAGATTAGGGCCTCATGAATTTATTTTAATTGACTGATTTTTGGGACAGGCGGTAACCGTTACTACCCCCCGTTATTTGGGACAGGCTGTGCCAGTTACTACCCCCCGTTATTTGGGACAGGCTGTGCCCATTACTACCCCCCGTTATTTGGGACAGGCTGTGCCCGTTACTGCACTCCATTTTTGGGACAGGCAAAGCCCGTTAATGTAGAGGCCAGATGAGGAAGGTCAGAGTCCTCTATGTTGGAAAAGACTCAATATCAGGCTCTGGTGTCATTGGCACTAACAGCTTATCTTAACTGAGGAGGTTTTAGAAACAGACCGTGTCTGTTCGTTGGACTAATAACTAGGGGAGAAGTGAAAGCATAAACCTTCCCCACAGCAGGTGCTCTAGTCAATGCCCCTTTACACTCACAAATGAAAGCAAATGCATTCTCCCCATAACTCTGACCTCAGGTGATATAGATAGCTGGACCAAGGAAATAACCTAACAATTTCACCACCTCCATGGTCTAACATAAACAGCATTGAGCCTAGCGGTTGGAGGAGTGGCTTCGTAAGAAGCATTTCAAGGTCCTGGAGTGGCCTAGCCAGTCTCCAGATCTCAACCTCATAGGCAAGCCAGCAGAAATACAAAATAAAATACCTGTATGTATGCGTGTCTTTCGAAGGGGTTGGGTTAAAAGTGGAAGCCAAATTTCAGTTGGACCTTGGGTGCAATTGACCAACACAGTTATTTTAATGACCTGCTGCTTTCTCTTTCATATTGACAACAGTATGTTGTTATGTGTTGTGGGACTCAGCTGACTGCCGGGAGATGGCTTTTTGGGCACGTACACCTTCCACATCAGGGCATTGAATGCACAGATACCAAGTTGACATCCCGAGGCCCATTGTGAGACCTATTTAAAAAAAAAAACGCTATCTTTGACCAACAGATGCATATCTTTATAAGCAGTCATGTGACATCCGTAGATTAGGGCCTCATGAATTTATTTTAATTGACTGATTTCCTCATATGTACTGTAACTATCATTATTATTATTTTGTTTAACCTTTATTTAACTAGGCAAGTCAGTTAAGAACAAATTGTTATTTACAATGACGCCCAAAGATATTTGGTGCAGAATTGCTCAAGTGATAGAATGTACACGACAACAAGTCGTCTCTTGTTGAATGACAACAAACACTTAATTGAAGAATCCCTACTGTTGACCAATCACCGACTAAGAGGAGTAGATTTGACGACCAAACTTCGACTTGCCTCAAATGTTGTGTGCACAAAACAGCTGAAAAACCCCCCCAAAAACTTGCCGAAGATGTACAAAAATGTCACAAAATGTTGTCAATATATGACACAAATTGTTTTGGATGGGAAGCATGAGGACGGCTTTACCTGTAATATGATACTGGTCTAACCAGCACTGCTCTCACTGGAAGTCTTTAGCCTCAACAGGCATGGCTGGGTCCCAAATGGCACCCTACTCCCTATATCGTGCACGACTTTAGACCAGAGCCCAAGTGCACTAGGGGGAAAAGGATACCAATTGGGACATAATCAAGAATTGGCTTTAAAGTGACCTGAACTAGCCTTGCCCTAAAGCCCCGGGGCCATTTCTCACCATTATGTCACCTTGTGAAAGTGACCTGAACTAGCCTTGCCCTAAAGCCCCTGGGCCATTTCTCACCTTGTTAAAGTGACCTGAACTAGCCTTGCCCTAAAGCCCCCGGGCCATTTCTCACCTTGTGAAAGTGACCTGAACTAGCCTTGCCCTAAAGCCCCCGGGCCATTTCTCACCTTGTTAAAGTGACCAGAACTAGCCTTGCCCTAAAGCCCTCGGGCCATTTCTCACCATTATGTCACCTTGTTAAAGTGACTCTTGCATCATTGTGAAATTAGTAGTCAGCGAGCAAAACAACCAATCCACCAGGACCCCCTGTTGTGGTCTTGACATGCTTGAATTGGCTTTACTACCCCCCGTTATTTGGGACAGGCTGTAACCGTTACTACCCCCCGTTATTTGGGACAGGCTGTGCCAGTTACTGCATTCCGTTATTTGGGACAGGCTGTGCCCGTTACTACCTCCCTCAACTCGTTGTGTTTGGAGGACAAAGAATGCTGAGTTGCATCCAAAGAACACCATACCTACTGTGAAGCATGGGGGTGGAAACATCATGCTTTGGGGCTGTTTCTCTGCAAAGGGACCAGGATGACTGATCTGTGTAAAGGAAAGAATGAATGGGGCCATGTATCGTGAGATTTTGAGTGAAAACCTCCTTCCCATTAGCAAGGGCATTGAAGATGAAACGTGGCTGGGTCTTTCAGCATGACAATGATTCCAAACACACTGCCCGGGCAAAGAAGGAGTGGCTTCGTAAGAAGTATTTCAAGGTCCTGGAGTGGCCTAGCCAGTCTCCAGATCTCAACCCCATAGAAAATCTTTGGAGGGAGTTGAAAGTCCGTGTTGCCAAGCAACAGCCCCAAAACATCACAGCTCTAGAGGAGATCTGCATGGAGGAATGAGCCAAAATACCAGCAACAGTGTGTGAAAACCTTGTGAAGAAGACAGAAAATGAAGACAAAACGTTTGACCTCTGTCATTGCAAACAAAGGGTATATAACAAAGTATTGAGATAAACTTTTGTTATTGACCAAACACTTAATTTGCACCATCATTTGCAAATAAATTCATTAAAAATCCTACAATGTTATTTTCTGGATTTTTTTCTCTCATTTTGTCTGTCATAGTTGAAGTGTACCTATGATGAAAATTACAGGCTTCTCTCATCTTTTTAAGTGGGAGAACTTGCACAATTGGTGGCCAACTAAATACTTTTTTGCCCCACTGTAGCTGTACCAAGGAAATAACCTAACAATTTCACCACCTCCATGGTCTAACATGAACAGCAGTTAGCCTAGCGGTTAGAGGTAAGCCAGCACAAATAAAATACCTGTATGTATGCGTGTCTTTCGAAGGGGCTGGGTTAAAAGTGGAAGCCAAATTTCAGTTGGACCTTGGGTGCAAGTGACCAACACAGCAATTTCAACGACCTGCTGCTTTCTCTTTCATATTGACAACAGTATGTTGTTATGTGTTGTGGGACTCACCTGACTGCCGGGAGATGGCTTTTTGGGCACGTACACCTTCCACATCAGGGCTTCCCTAGAGGCGGCCTTTTCCAAAAGAAAAGACAGCCTCTGGCTTTCCAAGGGTTCGGCAAATTTCATATTCACCCTTGGATACGCCTCCCTCCTCACTGGATACAGCTACCTGTAAACGGCAGCCAAACACACGGAAGAGAACGTGTTTTATCATCAGCCAGTGGAGTAAAAGTTGTGGGAGTGTCTGGGAGTTCTTTATTGACTATTTTAATCTGACAGGACTTCCCTCCAGTTTAGTGGAAAAGGGGCTTTTTACAAATATGCATTGAGTAGGACAAACCAAACAAGTAGTATCACACACACACTAGCATAGTGTTTTACAATATAGCTAGCATGTTTTACAAGATGTTCATGAATCGTATTACGTGTAGTGAACATTAGCGTGAGCAACAATGGTAGAATCGGTGGTTCGCCTTTACAATAAAATCACCCCAATTTAAACTGTTTTAAAACCTGTATTTTTTTCATATATAGATAGCTATGTGTTTTAATAAAATCAACTATATATGTATTACGCTTGTCTGATGCTTTAAGCACACCGTTTGATGAAATAAGAGACAAATGACTCAAGAGAGATCCAGAGATCAAGATAGCCAGAAGGAAAAAACCTTAACCTGTCCCGACCATCCTCCTCCTACTCTTGCTGGCTTTCGCAGATTCTGCCGTTACTCTACTGAAGTTGCCGGTAAGAGGCTACAGGAGGAGTCTGCAACTTTTCTCATGCAGAATGCAAATTTATCTTACCATTTCTACCAATCAGGTTTCCAGTTATTGTTTTCATATGTACATTTTTCGTAGAACAGTTTAATTTAATTTCTAATAATATCTTCGTATTTCAAAATTATTATCATGTGGTTAATCAAAATTCTATCTAAATGATTAACCTAACAAGTAACTTCTATTGCCAATTACTATTATTTTTAAATGTAACCTCTATTTAAAAACTTGTCAAGTCAGTTAAGAAATTCTTATTTACAGTGACGTCTTACCCAGGCCAAACCCGGACGATGCTGGGCCTTATTGTACGCAGCCCTACTGGACTCTCATCCCAGCCGGATGTGATACAAACCCGGGACTGTAGTGACGCGTCTTGCACCGAGATACAGTGCCTTAGACCGCTGCGCCAATCGGGAGCCCATTGCAACTATGTACAAATAGCCTATATAGGCAAACAAAAATAGTGCAGCATTCAGGTAGAAAATATTCTGATAAAAATAAATATAATATAAATCACATTGGCTAAGCATGGCCTGTCTGCAAAGAACTTGAAACACTGTATCAACTATTAACTTGAGTCTGGCCAAAAGCAGGCACTAACAAATTTGCAACATTGAATCAAATATTCTTGGCCAGTCAGAGTTTAAGGGATCAGAAGTAATCAGATAGGTCTATTTTAATGACATTTCCATTGGATCAGAGCAGGACATTTATCCCTTGCACGCCGAGTGGTTATTAAAAAGGAAGAGACCTGGAAAGATGTTGATTTTCAAATACATTGAAGAACTATTATCATTATAAATGAATGTAAAAACAGACAGTTATTTACTCGTTGTTTGAGGTGAAGCAAATGTTCCCGTTGAGAAGCTCCATGGCTCAGTAGTGGTGGTGCGTTAAGACAATCAGAAATACTATCAGATCCCCAAATGGGCACATTTATATACCTACAATTGCATGCAGGCAAATTAGCCTCTATTTCTATGCGTATTCAGGTGTGCATCCTTAACACTGACAGGAGCGCTCCAAACAAAAGACAACGACTAAACTGACAAAACTCATAAAATGGGACGAAATAAACCAAAAACGTGTTTCTCACTAGTGTAGCGCAGGTTGCGGGTAAACGGGAAAAGACTGGAATAATAATGTATTGAATATATTACCAGCCATTACCGTAACCAAACAAACATTATAGATTAGAAATTATAGGAATTAACTACTGTATGTAATGGAGAATTGATAAGACACTAACAAATCAAAACGCAAACAATTAAGTTATGAAAGAAGTTATGAAACAATGAATGTGCACAGACCTGGGAAGAACACATTCTGGAGAGAGAAGTGAATTATGTCTTCACATTTTTTATACCTTTATTTAACTAGGCAAGTCAGTTAAGAACAAATTCTTAACCGCCTGTTCAGGGGCAGAATGACAGATTTGTACCGTGTCAGCTCGGGGGTTTGAACTTGCAACCTTCCGGTTACTAGTCCAACGCTCTAACCACTAGGCTACCCCGCCACCTCAAACTTAACCACAAACCCCATTCTTCTTGGACTGTGCCGTCTCTACGGCCTCCGCAATGGATTAGATCACTGAGATGGGGGCCAATAAGACAGGTGTCTATCTCGTGTGCCTTAAAACAATTTTTACCCCGCTAATATTCGACCCCGCCAAAAAAATATTGGTTGACCAACAGCATAACGACCAAACAATCGTCTAGTCGACTATTTAAGAGTCAGCCCTGCAATACTAATACAGTAGGTTGACTGGTGAGCTTATTGTTGGTAATTTAACAGTGGTTTCTGAGTCCAGCAATAAGCGCTACGACATTACGATTTGTGAAAACTCTTCAGGGTTGTGTTCTGGGAGTGTCACTGAGTAGGCTGATATACCCCATTTAATAGAACCAAGATGCATCGGTAAGGCCCTCCATTGTGATATAAACATGACATCTACACATCTTTACTTTTGTGTCAAATTAACAAAAGTATTTTGTTTAATTTATATATCACACTTCAACCTGGTTGAGCATCATCAGTCCAATTGTGGTACAATTCCACAATTTTTCTGTTTGCATCAGTTTCAAAATGGGGGATTTTTATTTTGAAGGCTAACCTCAGATCCGACGAAATGTTGCTCACGCTAGTGTTCAAGACAACTCATTGGTAATTGTACCTACACCATTTTAAATCGCATATCTGCCAAAAAATGTTGTGACGATGATTACAGATCACGATACTGCAGCCTCTGAATGGCACGGAGAATACACAGAGCAGATTCATGATTGTCATGCTTGAACCATTATAATACAAAAGAAAACAGATTGGTACCTCATATTTTTTCCCACCCATTGTGCTCAAATTCGTGTGCTTCTACATTTTTTTTTCCCCAACCAAAAGACGCGCTCACATGTTCCTTGTAAAACGTTATGCGTAGAGCAATGCGCTTTGTGGACGTTTGGTCACCTGATTTACTGACGCTGCTCACCACCAAAATACGCTCATTCATTGATCGAGGTAAAGTTGGATTTATATTCACACATTCACCAAAACACATTTAAAAATGGTAAAAAAATATATAATAAAATTGGTTGTCACAGAAACAAAACTAGATTTGGTTTATTCGATAAATGTCTAGCATACTTTTATAACCTTTGTTTTTGACTTGTTAGATATATATAAATCAATAAATAATTCACCGTTTGTCACAGAAACATCAAACTAGGTATGATTTATTCTATAAATGTTTAGCATACTTTTACACCTGTTTTTTGGAAATTACAGTTTTGACTTGATAGAAATACATAGCATCTATAAAATGCCATTTAAAGCTATATAAAATCAATAACGTTTTCACTGATTGTCTCAGAAAAAAATGCATTTATTTGCAATAACTAGAAAGAAATTTTAATTTCAATTGCAATTTGTTGTATATTAAGTAAGACAATGTTTACATAAAGTTGCACAATGTTTACGATCTTAAATTGTATGCCAAATCAATGTTAGCATTTTTTTGCAGCAGTTCCACATTTTAAAGCAGTTACAAGACACAACAGTCATTTATTTATACGTCTCTAATTTAACAGCAGAGGCCCCTTCCAATCATTTTCTATTTTGGCTTTGTTGAAGTCCTTCCGTGTCATTCCCAGACAAGCTGAATGGTACCACCTCTGGCACACAGAGCATTTTATCTGCAGTATTTAAAATGTAAAAAAACAAACAGGTTTATGGTTTATTTACATGTAAATTACAGTTCTGGAATACCCAAATTCTGTTACATGCTTTTGCAATTAGGAGACATTTTAAAATTGAATTGGATTTTTTTTTGTAAAAAAAATAAATATTATTCGCTAAATTGACTTTAAATTACATGCATTTGACCACAACCCTGACAGAAGCACACATAACTGAGGTTTAAATCATCGAGTTCAGGCAATATAAATCGTATAGAAATAAAAAAGGCATACATTTGCACAAAAAAACATGCATTGATCAAAAAAAAACCACATCAATGTTGTAATATCAAACATTACAATGTCGTCAGTCTTTGAAATTCAAATCAGTTTAATTGTCACTTGTGCCAGATACATGTGTACGTACCAATGACAGCGAATTTCTGTCATCGTATGTATCTCTCATCAAATAGAGCATTAGAACAAGGATAACCCTGATTACAAAAAAAGTTTCAAGACAAAGTTTTATACTTCTAAATGTCTTGGAAGGATGAAACGACATGAGTTTTCATAGGCTACTGTTAAAGTACACAAAGACAAACCCAGTTGGTCAGATGACCATTTCTCTGGATGATGCAAAGCACACATTGTGCAGTCTAGCGTCGCACTGAAGACTGGCAGAAAACTGGCTGATGTTTTGGTCACTTTTGAATGCTGGCGGTGCTTTCACTCTAGTGGTAGCATGAGATGGAGTCTACAATCCACACAAGTGGCTCAGGTAGTGCAGCTCATCCAGGATGAAAAATCAATGCGAGCTGTGAGAAGGTTTGCTGTGTCTGTCAGCGTAGTGTCCAGAGCATGGAGGCGCTACCAGGAGACAGGCCAGTACATCAGGAGACGTGGAGGAGGCCGTAAAATGACCTCCAGCAGGCCACAAATGTGCATGTGTCTGCTCAAACGGTCAGAAACAGACTCCATGAGAGTGGTATGAGGGCCCGACGTCCACAGGTGGGGGTTGTGCTTACAACCCAACACCGTGCAGGACGTTTGGCATTTGCCAGAGAACACCAAGATTGGCAAATTCGCCACTGGCGCCCTGTGCTCTTCACAGATGAAAGCAGGTTCACACTGAGCATGTGACAGACGTGACAGTCTGGAGACGCCGTGGAGAACGTTCTGCTGCCTGCAACATCCTCCAGCATGACCGGTTTGGCGGTGGGTCAGTCATGGTGTGGGGTGGCATTTCTTTGGAGGGCCGCACAGCCCTCCATGTGCTCGCCAGAGGTAGCCTGACTGCCATTAGGTACCGAGATGAGATCCTCAGACCCCCTGTGAGACCATATGTTGGTGTGGTTGGCCCTGGGTTCCTCCTAATGCAAGACAATGCTAGACCTCATGTGGCTGGAGTGTGTGCCCATTCCCCAGACCTGAATCCAATTGAGCACATCTGGGACATCATGTCTCGCTCCATCCACCAACGCCACATTGCACTACAGACTGTCCAGGAGTTGGCGGATGCTTTAGTCCAGGTCTGGGAGGAGATCCCTCAGGAGACCATCCGCCACCTCATCAGGAGCATGGCCAGGCATTGTAGGGAGGTCATACAGGCACGTGGAGGCCACACACACTACTGAGACTCATTTAGACTTGTTTTAAGGACATTACATCAAAGTTGGATCAGCTTGTAGTGTGGTTTTCCACTTTCATTTTGTGTGACTTCAAATCCAGACCTCCATGGGTTGATACATTTGATTTCCATTGATAATTGTGTGATTTTGTTGTCAACACATTCAACTATGTAAAGAAAAAAGTATTTAATAAAAATGTCATTCATTCAGATCTAGGATGTGCTATTTTAGTGTTCCCTTTATTTTTTTGAGCTATAGAGATAAATCTATATATATATATATATATATATATATATATATAAATCCCCACTGTGCAATGTCCATGTTGATCCTCTTGGTTGTCTTGATCCATCCACCCGTCTTCTTTGCTAGTCAAGCCTGACCCCTTCATCACGTAGTTTTTTCCTGGAATCTAATTTAACATGACTGAAAATGCTGAATTTTCTGCCGGGCCCCTTCTAATAGGTTATAACAGACTCATTAGAACTTTGACCACACGGCTTCTAGATGGACTACATGCCCTCTATGAAATCAAAACTGGAATTTTTCCTCAAAACAAAAAAGGTTGTAAAAGTATGCTAGACATTTATAGAATAAATCACACCTCGTTTGATGTTTCTTTAACAGTGAATTAGTTATTGATTTATACAGCTTTAAAATTGCATTTAAAAGATTATGCATTTCCATCAAATCTGATTTTTTTTTAAGGTTAAAGTATGCTAAACATTTATAGAATAAACCATATCTATTTTTATGTTTCTGTAACAATCAATTAATTAGTCACTGATTTTTTACCATTATAAAATGGATTTCGGCCAATGTCTGTTGAATGTCCGAATATAAAACCAACTTAACCTTGGCTATTCATTGTCCCAACTAGTGAAACGCTCATCTTTACTGACATCAGTGATGAGGTATTATCTCGTCTGGAGAATTTAGCAAGCCAGAAGCGTTAGTTTGTTTTCTATATAACTAGTGAACTGACATATCTAACAATCTTTCACCCGTACAGTAAGACGTATGACCATCTAGGCTAATATTACGGTGCACAACATCAACTCGATAACACTAGCTAGTTATGCTAACGTTTGTAAGACAGTTACAGTAGCTGACGTATTAGCTAGTTAGCAAGCTACCGATCTAACGAGAACAGTAACGAACACTAGCCGATTGTCAACGTTAGCTAGCTAATAAAACAACGTTTCATTAATAGGCAACGTCCATTATCCAATATATCGTTTTAGTGAATACATGAAAGTTATGGCTAGAAAGAGCTAGCTATTTTAAATATACACAAACTATTTTATGCTAGTTAGCTAGCTATGATTAGCTTACCTCCCCTGCAAAGCTGTGGGAATCACAGTTTGACTTGGAAATCATCCGGTCCATTAAATTGAGGTAAAACAAGAGAGGTAAATAGAGTCTTGAGTTACTCCATCTTCGATTCCATGTTGTGTTTTATTTCGGGGAGAAATTGGGGGTCTTCCAAATGAAATGTATATAATAAAAAAAATTGAACGGAATAGACATAGGTCTAACACATCCGAAAAGGACTGTGGACTCTTGAGAAAGAGAAATCGCCCCCTCCGCTCACGAGCCTGCTTCTTCTTCTTCGATGAGGTTAAAAAGCGGTTGGCATCCAATAAATGTTGCATTACCGCCACCTACTAGACTGGAATTGATTGAATAGGTAAATAAATGAAACAAAATACCCTACCATCTAACACTACACTCACACAAAATAATACATAAGTAAATAAATAAATACTCCAGTATTTAAAATCAATTTAGTCCTACTTTCTTCACTGCCTCACCATGACAACTTCTGTACTACTCTGACCATGGAAACCTGAACCTGCCTCTCTCGCAAGGAACATTTCTGATCCCCAGCCCCACAAACAATTATTACAAGACCACTTCTGGTTACCCTCAACCGATTCCACAGCACCCAACTCTGTTTTCACCCACCCTGAAACCACAAATGGATCAGCCAAAAGGCAAGGGTCCACTTTTTTCCAACAACTTTACACCAACTGTCAGACTCATCGTTATCCTGACCCTCAGTGCTAGCCTCGGGCTCAGAGAACATCACCACACCGACCACCTCCGATACTTCACCCTCATTCACTTCTCCTCCTATTTTCAAATCACTCTGCTTACATTTTCTACCATTCTTCTTTAACAAATCATCTCTTTTTTGCCCCATTTTTAACCGATTCAAGCTCACCCTCTTCCTCCCCCTCTCTAAGACCTCCTCTGCCTCTCTTTCCCCCTATATTCCTCCTCCGTATTCCAAGTATAAAAGTTTGCTTATGATAATACTGCATTTCTCCGGACATACATCTTGGTTCTTGCCTTTTCAAGGGACGCGACTTTAACCGTCTGTCACAATCTCGTTACAATCAGCACGAACCCCTTGTGATGTAGCACTCAACAGTGCACCCCACTTGTAAAGCAGCTGCTTCGCCTTTATGTTCTACTTTTTCAATAGCTACGCAATGCTTTTCCATTTCAATTCGCTTCCAGCCTGTCGCCCACTCTTCTTCTTCTTGCAGGTGGCATCCAATGCCTCATTCCGCCCCCAACTGGATTATAATATATATCCATTATATTTTGTGATACAAAATGAGAAAAGGGGAAAAACTAAAACAAATAACACAATATATATATATATATAAAAAAAAAACTCATTAAAAACCAACTATGCCAATGGCCTGGGAGGACGGGACACCACCATTTAATACACCCTATAAAAACAATGTGCTATATAATTAACGCTATAACTCTTCTGAAGTCAAATCTCGTATAATCCAGAGTATACTCAGGTCCCCTCAAGTGGCGCAGTGGTCTAAGGCACTGCATCTCAGTGCTAGAGGTGTCACTACAGACCCTGGTTGGATTCCAGGCTGTATCACATACGGCCGTGATTGGGAGTCCCATAGGGCGGAGCACAATTGGCACAGCGTCGTCCGGATTGGGCCGCCATTGAAAATGTGAATTTGTTCTTATTAACTGACTTGCCTAGTTAAATAAAAAAATATATAATTCTCTGCAGCTGCCTCCACATCTATTTTCTGTGACATGTTACATTTCTGCGTTACAGTTGATAACCATTGCTATGAATGCTAAGAAGCTGACCTCACTGAAGCATATCACTCGTTGGCCTATCCATCTGTGATGACACAGATAAAACCAGGTTATTGTGTGATGTGCAGGACCAGAAATACATTTCCAATTTATCTTGGCCAGGTCGCAGTAAAAGAGAACTTGTTCTCAACTAGCTTACATGGAATTTTTTTTTTATGAAAAAAAAAAAAGAATAAAAAATCTTGACCATAACAGTATTCTGATAAATTCCCCTAGTCAGCGCTGAACCAATGTCCAAATACTCTGGTGACAACTGGACCAGAAAAAACAATCTGGTAGTTAAAAATTTTATGCCCTGTGTACAATCTGAGTTAATTATTTCAAATCACTCGTCAGTAAAAGGGTTTGTCCAGGCATCCAATAGAACTGAAGAATTTTGGGCGGACTATTTGAACGGGCAAAATAAGGAGAAAGATGATTGGCCCGTGGAATTGTCTGTATCGAGCTGGTCTAGAACACAGCATACTAAAAACTCTTTTTTTAACCATAAGAAACGTTTAACAAAGCGTTAAATAATACAGCATTGATTTGTGTAGGACTATCAACTCTTGAAATGAATAATTAAAAATCAATACTTTATTGTAGTACAGCCACAAAAGAAGGCAGACCTTTCTCGATAAATCAAGCCAAGATGGATACCGTACGTGATTGGCTACCGTGGCATTGACGTCAGTTTCTGGGTGCGGAAACTCTCAACAACAAAAAGAAAGACTAGAGACAGTAAAGAGGAACAAACAGAAGAGGTTAAGACCGTAGATAATGTCGATATAACTAACATTACAGGTAATTATATACAGTTTTCACATTGCAGATGCAAGGAAATGTAATAAATGTAAGTAATTGTGAATATTACTGGGTGTTGTTTAACCTTATTTTATTATCCATTACAGTAAAAAATAAATAGCTTCCTGGAGGATTAACGTAACATTTTTTTATATCAAGCTTATGATTTTGAAACTATACTAATCTGTTTGGTCTTGCCATCTTACTTCGACTTTTTATTTACAGTTTGCAAGTTAACGTTACAGTATCGTGTCTTTATTTATCGTCTCTAACGTTGACTCGCACAGCTCTTCGCTCAACCATTATTTTTTTACTCAAAAAAATTGCCTTTTAAAATCCACAGCCTGGTAGTCAAACCGTTTTTAAAATCAAGACATTTGATGTGGAGTTAAGTTCAATAAAAAAAATCGCAACTATTGCCAGCTAAGGCACTGCTTCCTAGGCAAGAACAAGACTCCGACCCCCTTCCCGTCGACGATTTGAAGCACAGCTAATGGATTCAAGCTTGTTTTTGATGTAAATGTCTTGAGTATCTCACGAAATTTGTGATCATGTTTACGATTTTACACTGAGAAATCCACAATTAGATTCGTTTTGTGTTCTGGTTAAGTAGGCGTTAACCTAAGAAATCTGACACCGAATCCCAGCTGAGGCAAACCCTGACCGGGTGAACAAATGCAGGGCGGACAAATATTTACTAACATCACACTCAGTCTTGTTTTTTTTTTTTTACAGAGAAAGACATTCAGATTGCTGTAACCGAGTCCAGACATGGAAACTGTGAAACTTATGAGGGAGTTAATAGCCAATTTTGAACAGGAGAGGAATTATCTTCCGAAGGAAACAGGACTCCGCTTAATCGAATCGACTGGAGAGGTAGTCTGCAGTAGCTAAACATAAATATTGTTCACATGATCGATATGAATCCCTAAACATAAAACAAATTGGTCCATAAACACCTTCCACTAATACACACTGTAAATGCCTAAAATATTACTGTTGCATACTGTAAGGAAATAATATTTTATCTTGATCTTCTTTAATTACAGAATGACAGCAGGGGAATATCAGCTAAATGTAGGGACACCAAAGTGGAGGACCTCTGGAGTCTGACCAGTTTCTTTGGGTACAGTACACAGACTTTCGTTCTGGCAGTCAACCTGTTGGACCGATTCCTGGCCATGATGAAGGTAAGATGAAGACCCAATCAAGAGCACTTTTTTTAATAGTAATTTCAACATACTCTACAGCTAATTCGCAACGCTACATTTCTTTTGATGACAATAATTATGACATAATGTCCTTAGACAAACTACAAATAAAAAGGGAATTGCTGTGAGTAATAATAGTAATGTCTGTTTCCACTAATTCCAAGCTTTTGTTCATCTCCCTCCTCTTCAGGTCCAACCCAAACATCTAGCTTGCATCGGCATCAGTTGTCTCCACATCGCAGCCAAAGCAGTCGAAGAGGAGTGTAACTTGTCTTCCACCAATGAGCTTATTCGTATCAGCCAGTGCAAGTTTACGGTCTCGGACCTCACTCGCATGGAGAAGATTGTTTCAGAGAAACTCAACTTCCAACTCAAAACCATCACAGCTTTAACCTTTTTGCACCTATACCACGGAATCACAAGCGCCCATACCTCAGACCTGTAAGAACCCATTATTATAAAAAAATATATTACAATTCACCGAGCAATCAACCCCATTTGGAAGGTGGTAAT
The DNA here is from genome assembly GCF_036934945.1 of Oncorhynchus masou masou. Classification (NCBI taxonomy): domain Eukaryota; kingdom Metazoa; phylum Chordata; class Actinopteri; order Salmoniformes; family Salmonidae; genus Oncorhynchus; species Oncorhynchus masou. The sequence continues at coordinate 82,591,218 of NC_088239.1, read as the reverse complement.
AGTGTGACATAATTAACTGGGGCAGCAGGGTAGCCTAGTGGTTAGAGCGTTGGACTAGTAACCGGAAGGTTGCAAGTTTAAACCCCGAGCTGTCGTTCTGCCCCTGAACAGGCAGTTAACCCACTGTTCCTAGGCCGTCATTGAAAATAAGAATTTGTTTTTAACTGACTTGCCTAGGTAAATAAAGGTTTAAAAAAAACTAGACGTACTTATAGTCCTGACTGGAAGTAGGACGATGGTTCTCACTGGACATGATCAAATAACATGGTGTCCATTCCACCATAACAAATTCAATTATGTAACAGATAGCCCTGACGCCTTGTTTTCACACCCTGATTGGTTCTAATATGTAATTTAACCTTTACAGGAAGGGGCCCTGAATCTCGACATGCTAGAGGTCCAGCTCAAAGCCTGTCTCTGCCGGATCGCGTTCTCCAAAGCTAAAGTAATGATTTACCCCAGAGTCCATGAGATGTTACATATTTCAGGAGACCTCTTGGCAGCTGCAGTCTAATTTGATGCATTTTTTCTTCTCTTCCAGCCGTCAGTCTTGGCCCTGTCACTCCTCACTCAGGAGATTGAAGCCATGCACTCTGTTGATATGTTAGAAATAGCACATCATGTTCAAAGACATCTCAAGGTAAACACATTTGTTGAAGCTTTATCACATAACATGGATGTAAATCCTTTGTTTTAAACAGCAGTAACCCGGTGTTAACTGTCAAATTCGTACACAAAAGAAACCTATTTTTCCCCCTGGAACCATCTCTGAATATTGTATGCCCTACAACCTTAGTCCAAAAGGTTTCATATGACAACTGGCACGGTTATGGAAAGACATGAAAAAAAAAAAAAAAACCTTTTCACATTCCCCGGCCTCGTGTTCCCGGCTGCTATCCTTTTACAACGCCTGGGATCCATCCCAAAAGGTTTCTGCTGACCCAGTCTATTATGTAACCCGGTGTCCAATGTTATGATGCCCTGGTCGTCTTTTTACAGATCACTGACGTTGAGCTGCTACACTGGAAGGGACTGGTGGCCAAGTGTATGTCCGACTACTCTTCTCCCGAATGTAGCAAACCCAACAATAAAAAGCTCGTCTGGATCGTGTCGAGAAGGACAGCTCAGAATCTTCACACCAGCTACTACAGCGTCCCTGAACTGCCAACCATACCTGAGGACTGCTGGGATCAGGGTGAAAGGTATACAGGAATATATGTCTGTAGAGAAAGAGAAACATGTGTATCAAAAACATTCTACCATATGTACATTCTGTTAGAAGGCAGTCAAACAAGTCTACTATATGACAACGGGGAAGTAGTATGGAAAATCCCCTGAATAACAGAAGTAGGGAAATCTCCAGCCACACACACATTTAAGCCCCACCCTCTCCAGTGTTTCGTTCAGAGGTTGACCACTCCTACTGTCTGGTTTCAGTTGTTATATTATTCCCATGACTTGTATGGTATTTGGGGGGGGGGTTCCATACCATCAGCCACGTCATAGGCCTACCGGTTGCGTCAGTTAGCCTATCAGAAGAGGCCCATCCTCGTCCTGCTCTCGTATCACTAACTAACCCACATACTTAATGTCTGAGTGTTTTAAGTGACTTCTGTCATGTCCTACTCCTACCTAGCAACAATAGTTCCCATAACAGCTCAACCACAACATTACACAACCAGCTAAAGCTCCACATAAGAGACTTGGGATGGGTCTTGTAGTCAAACAATTAATAAAAAAGGATGAAATTACATTGGATAACTGCAAACAGGATTAAAGACGAACTAAGGAATATTGTGAATTAACTGTTTTTTTTCTTGTTTTTCCAGTGAAGACTCATGTGAAGACATGAGTTCGGGTGAGGAGAGCCTTGGCAGTTCTCTGGGCTCTGACGCGGAGGGGCCTTACTTCCCTCTAAACTTCCTCTGCTAAAAACCCCACAGCAAATACCTCCTAGACCAAAGCCCTCTTGAGGGAGCCACTGTGCCTGGGTTACATAACCACCTTTTCTAAACGCAGGGTCATGCTCATTTAATTCAAAACGTAGCTAAAAGTTTTACAACAGTTAAACAAGCGGTCATTGGGGCACGTTCAGGCTTGTCCCTCCCTGTGACGGCCTATTTTGTTCATAGTGAATACGAACCAGAAAATAGCTTCTCAATATACCGTAGTAAATGTTTGTTAGCCTTCTATTAGGGGCTACCAGTGTGGCTCAATACAGAAAACCAATCAATATACAGTGCATTTTTAAAGCTAACAACAAAACATACAGAAATGTGAGTTTGCACAACCCTGAAGACGGGCAGCTAAATGAAATTTCTGTAGTGTGGCGCATGTTTGGATTTGTCTCACATTCCAGCCACTATGTATATGTCCCAAATGGCACCCTCTATAGTGCACTACTTTTGACCAGAGCCCTGTGTGTCCTGGTCAGAAGTAGTGCACTAGAAAGGGAAATAAGGTGCCATTTGGTGAAAACACTTCTCTGAAGTGGCTGGATTTGTCTCGCATTAACCTGGTAAAAACTGACTTTGGCCAGTTTCTGTATAACAAGTTGTGTTGACTGGTGGCCAGGCTGGTTAGCGTTAAACTGTAAAAGCCAAAGTCTGTTTCTATTATTCCTATCAAGAGTGTGTGTGTGACTATGATCTTGTTAAACTTCAATGTGCCAATTTGTTGGCTGTAGGTTCTTAAATTATTTGGATTGTATGTATGTATGTGAGAAAGATAATGTATATGATGTCATGAATGTACAAAACTGTTTAAAAAAATGTAAATTTGTAAAAATGTACAAAAAAAAAGCATTGTGAATAGTACCTTTGTAGATATGAACTTATTTTTTTGCCTGTGAGCTATGACAAAACATTAAACTATTTTGAAATCACTATTTAGTCTTAATGTTGCTCATCAGAAATAGTACATTACGTTTATGATTTAGTTAGACGAGGCCAATACTGGTATAACCTATATGAACAGCGACTGGCAAAAAGGATGCCCTGAGGAAATACCAAATTAAAACGATGCTTTCCTGGCACATGACCTCAGTTGGTCAAACAACTCATTCTGCTTCAGTCAGAAAACATTGAACACAAGATGAAAAATAAGATTCATTTAGTGAAGCTTGCTCTTGATTTCTAGACTATCCCAGAAATCTCCCAATAGACATGTCCTGGCACAAAAAAAAAACAAAAAACACATGAAATCACTTGACCAAATCAAAAGTTAGAGAGAACTTACCGTAGTTTCATCCATCTGGTTTGAAAAGGAACAGTTTGAGGTGAGGCTGCATCCATCAATACTGAGGTCAGAGACCCATGCCAGACTTCTTCCGTTTAGGTTGTGAGGAGGTTAGGAAGGATAGCTCCTCTGTGAGGCAGAGATGGAGGAGAGCTGAGAGGACTATAGCTGCTGTCATTGAGGCCTCCACAGGTTCCTGAGATCCCCCTAAAAATAATCATCCCGAGGCCTCATCTAGGCTGCCACCACCATTCTCAAAATGACCGCTGGAGGTTAGAGTCCAAACCTTCAGTTGTCAAGGGCGACAGACTACTAACGGTGTAGGGTTTGGAACTAGTTAACTGCTTGTGTAATGTAGTGGGCTGGGACAGACAACTACTGGCCTGCTTGTTGGGTATAGTTAGCTGTGAACTACTACTGAGTGGCCTGCCATAGCCATCTCCTACCGGGCTGGTAGTGGACTGGGGGAGGAAACTACTAAACTAAGTTCCCTATGATGTATAGTGGGCTGGGACAGACAACTACTGGCCTGCTTGTTGGGTATAGTTAGCTGGGGGGTTGTGAACTACTACTGAGTGGCCTGCCATAGCCATCTCCTACCGGGCTGGGGGAGGAAACTACTAAACTAAGTTCCCTATGATGTATAGTGGGCTGGGACAGACAACTACCAAACTTCCCCAGTAGGGTAGTGGGCTGCGACCACTGAACTCCTATGAAGTGAGTGGCTGGGACAGCCATCTCCAAACTTCCCCGGGTGGGGTAGTGAAACTACTAAACTGAAGTTCCCTATGATGTATAGTGGGCTGGGACAGACAACTACCAAACTTCCCCAGTAGGGTAGTGGGCTGCGACCACTGAACTCCTATGAAGTGTAGTGGGCTGGGACAGACAACTACCAAACTCCCCCAGTAGGGTAGTGGGCTGCGACCACTGAACTCCTATGAAGTGTAGTGGGCTGGGACAGACAACTACCAAACTTCCCCAGTAGGGTAGTGGGCTGCGACCACTGAACTCCTATGAAGTGTAGTGGGCTATGAGATCCTGGTCTGTTTCTGTGGTAACCCTCGCTGTCCCCGGGTCAAACGGCGCGTCCCACTTGGTGTCGTAGCCGTTTGTGGCCAAACGGTCTCCGTCGACCAACCGGAGATAGAGGCGCTCTGTCCGCGTCTGATTGGTGAAACTGCCTGATAGATGTATCGACCTGTTTGTCTCCACCTTCAAATCAAAATCAAAAGTTGAATTTATATATTTGGGTCATTTACCAGACACTTTTTTTTAAACCACAGAGACTTAGTCAGTGCATTCAACTAGGCTGTGCAAGACTACCACATATCAGTCACGGCAAGTAGAAAAAAGTTCCTCAATGAGCGTAAAGCAGTGATCAGCTGAATAATGATCTTACATTTTTCCCCCAATTGGGACATTTGTAGTGCAGTCTGGGTAAGAAAGAAAGGAAATTTACATTAAAGGGAACACCTACATTTTGGAACGGATAACTAAAAATGGGATTTTAATGTGCTAAATGGGAATTAAAACTAAAGTACCTTCTCCAGACATGTAAACACATTTCACTGATGGTTGATTTAGCCATATGGACAGTCACATCTCACAAAACATGTCACCTACACTGGAGCTGCAGTGTAATGTGCTGTTTTACAGGGTCAGTCATAGTAGTGTGATAGGTGTTGTTTTACAGGGTCAGTCATAGTAGTATGATAGGTGTTGTTTTACAGGGTCAGTCATAGTAGTATGATAGGTGTTGTTTTACAGGGTCAGTCATAGTAGTGTGATAGGTGTTGTTTTACAGGGTCAGTCATAGTAGTGTGATAGGTGTTGTTGTACAGGGTCAGTCATAGTAGTGTGATAGGTGTTGTTTTACAGGGTCAGTCATAGTAGTATGATAGGTGTTGTTGTACAGGGTCAGTCATAGTAGTATGATAGGTGTTGTTTTACAGGGTCAGTCATAGTAGTGTGATAGGTGTTGTTTTACAGGGTCAGTCATAGTAGTATGATAGGTGTTGTTTTACAGGGTCAGTCATAGTAGTACAGCGCCACTGGAGCACATTAGGGTTAAGCGTCTTGCTCAAGGGCAGATCGACATATTTAACGTAACATCCTTTGGGACAAGTGAACAGTAACATCCCATAATTTGGGAACAATGTGTTGCTTCCAGCCTCTCGTCTGTAAGATGCATTTGGAAAAGTATCCAGACCCCTTCCCTTTTTCCACATTTTATTACGTTAAAGCCTTATTCTAAAAATGTCTTAAAACATTACCTAGTCAATCTATGCACAAAACCCCATTAATGACAAACTGAAAACAGGGGTAGATATTTTTTTGCAAATTTATACAAAATGAAAAACAGAAGTACCGTATTTACGTTAGTATTCAGACCCTTTGCTATGAGATTTGAAATTGTGCATCCTGTTTCCCATTGATCATCCTTGAGATGTTTCTACAACTTGATTGGAGTCCATCTGTGGTAAATTCAATTGATTGGACGTGATTTGGAAAAGAACACACCTGTTTCTATATAAAAAGGTCAGAACACAGTGGCCTCTGTCATTCTTAAATGGAAGCTCTGGCCGAGCTCCAGAGTTCCTCTGTGGAGATGGGAGAACCTTCCAGAAGGACAACCATCTATGCAGCACTCCACCAATCAGGCCTTTATGGTAGAGTGGCCAGACAAAAGCCACTCCTCAGTAAAAGGCACATGACAGCCAGCTTGGATTTTGCCAAAAGGCACCTAAAGGACTCTGACCATGAGAAACACGGTTCTGGTCTGATGAAACCAAGATTGAACTCTTTGGCCTGAATGAGAAGGGTCATATCATGAGGTAACCTGGCATCCCTACGGTGAAGCATGGTGGTGGCAGCATCATGTTGTGGGGATGTTTTTCAGCAGTAGGGACTGGGAGACTAGTCAGGATGGAGGCAAAGATGAACGGAGAAAAGTACAGAGAGATCCTTGATGAAAACCTGATTCAGTGCACTCAGGACTTCAGACTGGGGTGAAGGTTCACCTTCCTCCAGGACAACGACCCTAAGCACACAACCAAGACGACGCAGAAGTGGCTTCAGGACAAGTCTATGAATGTACTTGAGTGGCCAGCTGGAGCCCGTACTTGAAACCGATCGAACATCTCTGGAGAGACCTGAAAATAGCTGTGCAGCAACGAATCCCCATCCAACCTGACAGAGCTTGAGAGGATCTGCAGAGAAGAATGGAAGAAACTCCCCAAATACAGGTGAGCCAAGCTTGTAGCTTCAAACCCAAGAAGACCTGATGCTGTAATCGCTGCCAAAGGTCAACAAAGTACTGAGTAAAGGGTCTGAATACTTATGGAAATGTAATATTTTTGTGTAACGTCATTAGGGGGGTACTGCGACGTCATTGGGGGGTACTGCGACGTCATTAGGGGGGTACTGCGACGTCATTGGGGGGGGGGTACTGCGGCGTCATTGGGGGGGGTACTGCGACGTCATTGGGGGGGGGTACTGCGACGTCATTAGGGGGGGTACTGCGGCGTCATTAGGGGGGTACTGCGACGTCATTGGGGGGGGTACTGCGACGTCATTGGGGGGGGGTACTGCGACGTCATTGGGGGGGTACTGCGACGTCATTGGGGGGGTACTGCGGCGTCATTGGGGGGTACTGCGGCGGGGGTACTGCGGCGTCATTGGGGGGGGGTACTGCGACGTCATTGGGGGGTACTGCGGCGTCATTAGGGGGTACTGCGGCGTCATTAGGGGGGTACTGCGACGTCATTAGGGGGTACTGCGGCGTCATTAGGGGGGTACTGCGACGTCATTAGGGGGTACTGCGGCGTCATTAGGGGGGTACTGCGACGTCATTAGGGGGGTACGGCGTCATTAGGGGGTACTGCGACGTCATTAGGGGGGGGTACTGCGACGTCATTAGGGGGGTACTGCGGCGTCGTCATTAGGGGGTACTACGTCATTAGGGGGGGTACTGCGCGTCATTAGGGGGGGGCGTCATTAGGGGGGTACTGCGACGTCATTGGGGGGGGGGGGGGGGGTACTGCGGCGTCATTAGGGGGTACTGCGGCGTCATTAGGGGGTACTGCGACGTCATTGGGGGGGGGTACTGCGGCGTCATTAGGGGGGGGTACTGCGACGTCATTAGGGGGGTACTGCGACGTCATTGGGGGGGGGGGGGTACGTCATTAGGGGGCTGCGCGTCATTGGGGGGGGGGGTACTACGTCATTAGGGGGGTACTGCGACGCGTCATTACTGCGGCGGGGGGGTACTGCGACGTCATTAGGGGGGTACTGCGACGTCATTAGGGGGGTACTGGGCGTCATTAGGGGGGTACTGCGGCGTCATTAGGGGGATTAGGGGGGTGCGCGTCATTAGGGGGCGCGGCGTCATTAGGGGTACTACTGCGACGTCATTAGGGGGGTACTGCGACGTCATTAGGGGGTACTGCGGCGTCATTAGGGGGTACTGCGTCATTAGGGGGGTACTGCGACGTCATTAGGGGGGTACTGTACTGCGACGTCATTAGGGGGGTACTGCGACGTCATTAGGGGGTACTGTCATTAGGGGGGGGCGTCATTAGGGGGGTACTGCGACGTCATTACGTCATTAGGGGGGTACTGCGACGTCATTAGGGGGGGGTACTGCTGCGACGGGGGGTACGTCATTGGGGGGGGGTACTGCGACGTCATTAGGGGGTACTGCGACGTCATTAGGGGGGGTACTGCGACGTCATTAGGGGGGTACTGCGACGTCATTAGGGGGTACTGCGACGTCATTAGGGGGGTACATCATTAGGGGGGTACTGCGACGTCATTGGGGGGGGGGGTACTGCGACGTCATTAGGGGGGGGTACTGGGGACGTCATTAGGGGGTACTGCGACGTCATTATGGGGGTACTGCGACGTCATTAGGGGGGGGGGGTACTGCGACGTCATTAGGGGGTACTGTGACGTCATTAGGGGGGTACTGTGACGTCATTAGGGGGGTACTGGACGTCATTAGGGGGTACTGCGACGTCATTGGGGATTGATGGGGGGTACTGAAAAAAAAACAATTTAAGAATAAGTCTGTAAGGTAACTAAATGTGAAAAAAAGTCCAGGGGTCTGAATACTCCCTGAATGGACTGTGTGTGTGGGGTGTGTGTGTGTGTGTGTGTGTGTGTGTGTGTGTGTGGGGGGTGTGAATGGGTGTGTGTGTCTGTGTGTGTGTGTGTGTGTGTGTGGTGTGTGTGTGGGGGGTGTGTGTGTGTGTGTGTGTGTGTGTGTGTGTGTGGTGGCTGTACAGGATCGTTAATGGATATTAACAACTCATCTCTTAGACAAAATGTACAACACACCAACTAGTGTCCTTACCAGCAGCAGACATGGCTAGTCTATTCTGGGTGTGGTGCAGTCGGAGTGAGTTAGACAAGCAGGTGTCCCAAGGCGGTCTCTGGGGCTGAGCAGGGCCAAAAGGTGGGCCTCTGACGCAGCCTTTCTCCCTACCACCTGGAGAACCAGACATTACAGAAAGACAGACGTCGCGTTTATCATTTACGGGCAGAGAGAGAGACAGTTTACCTGTACATACTGTATTCCATCAGTGTTGATCATCACAGTGAAACAGAAAGCCCTGGGTTCAAAATGGTATTTGTTTTCTAATTTAACCTTTTACTAGTTTGCACAACGATATGAAAACGTAACAACGGCAACGATTTTACTGAGTTACAGTTCATATAAAAAGGAAATTAGTCCATTTGAAATAAATTCACGAGACTCTAATCTATGGATTTCATGACTGGGAATACAGATATACATGTAACAGAAACCAGTCCGTATCTGGTGTGAACACAATTTGCCTCATGCAGTGTGACATCTCCTTCACATCGAGTTGATCAGGCTGTTGATTGTGGTATGTTGTCCCACTCCTCTTCAACGGCTGTGTTTAGTTACTGGAGAGTGGCGGGAACTGGAACACGCTGAAGTACTCAACGATCCAGAGCATCCCAAACATGCTCAGTGGGGTGACATATCTGGTGATTATGCAGGCCATGGAAGAACTGGGACATTTTCAGCTTCCAGGAATTGTGTCCAGATCCTTGTGACATGTTTCAGCATGATAATGCACTGCCCCACGGGTTGATGACAGAGGAGGAATGATACAACAATGGGTCTCAGGATCTCGTCACAGTATCTCAGTATCTCAAACTGCTAATGTAACAGTATAATTTTAGACCGTCCCCTCGCCCATACCCGGGCGCGAACCAGGGACCTTCTGCACACATCAACAACAGTCACCCTCGAAGCGTCGTTACCCATCGCTCCACAAAAGCCGCGGCCCTTGCAGAGCAAGGGGAACCACTACTTCAAGGTCTCAGAGCAAGTGACGTCACCGATTGAAACGCTATTTAGCGCGCACCGCTAACTAAGCTAGCCGTTTCACATCCGTTACACTAATCAAGAAAAAAAAAACGCAATTGTGTTCGTTGTCCGTAGCTTATACCGGCCCATAACCCCACCATGGGGAACTCTGTTCACAACGTTGACATCAGCAAACGACCTGCCCACACGACGCTATCCACGCTGGCTGCCATCTGCTTGGTACAGTTTGAAAACCATGATTCATCCGTGAAGAGTACACGTGCCAGTGGCCATCGAAGGTGAGCATTTGCCCACTGAAGTCGGTTACGACGGCGAACAAGCAGTCAGGTCATGACCCCGGTGAGGACAATTAGCATGCAGATGAACTCCCGAGACAGTTTTTGACAGTTGGTGCAGAAATTATTTGGATGTTCAAACCCAGTCATTAGCTGTCCGGGTGCCAGACGATTCCACAGGCGAAGAAGCCGGATGTGAGGGACGTGGTTTACACATGGCATGTGGTTGTGAGGCTGGTTGGACTTAATGCCACATTCTCGAAAACGAGATCGGTAGAGAAATGAACATGAAGTTCTCTGGCAACAGCTCTGGTGGACATTCCTGCAGTCAGCATGTAAATTGCACACTCCCTCAAAACATCTGTGGCCTTGTGTTGTGTGACGAGACTGCCTATTTTAGCATGGCCTTTTATTGTCCCCAGCACAAGGTGCACCTGTGTAATGATGAATCCGTTTAATCAGCTTCTTGATATGCCACAGGTGTATGGATTATCTTGGCAAAGGAGAAATGCTCACTAACAGGGATGTAAACAATTTTGTGTGAATGGAAAATTTCCAGAATATTTTATTTCAGCTCATGAAACCAACACTTTACATGTTGCGCTTATATTTTTTGTTTGTTCAGTGTTATACCATTTGAATACAGGTTCTGCAGTAAGACTGGTTTGTCAGCAATGGCCTGAAGGACATGATTCACTCAAAACACAAGACAAACCCATTGAATTCAAATGAATGCACACAACAGAATACTGTAGCAGCAACACTTCCTGAGATCTGAGAGCTCAACCAGGTGAGGGGAGTTATTTACTAATTAGTGACCTTAATTCATTAATCAAGTATAAGCGAGGAGCTTAAACCCGCAGACGCTCGTGGAATGAGTTTTAACACGTGCCGTTTAGCCTCTAGAGCGGACGATAAGGCATCTAGCGATCAGTCACAAAGCGAGCGATGACAGGGGACACTGCTGGTTTGTCAGGCCGCTGTCTGTCCCACCTCTCAGTACCAGTGTTGTTTTTTGTAGAAGAGCATGACGCTTCTTAAATAGTCTCCTGTGAGTGAATTTACACATCCCATGTAATGTAATGAGTTGAAACACACTTCATTAATGTTGTGGCATTGATTTTCTTTCCCGTGTTTTCAATCAAATGTTATTTGTGGCAAATACAACAGGTGTATAAATTAGTGAAATGCTTACTTAACTTTATTTATTTACTTACAAGCCCTTAACCAGTTAAGAAAACCTTAAAGTAAAACATTTAATAAAAAAAAATAAAAAAATGAGGCTATATACAGGTGGTACAGGTAAGTAGAGTTAATTTGAACATCTATGTAGGGGTGACGCGACTATGCATTAATAAACAGGGGGGGGGGTCAATGTAAATAGTCCGGGTGGCCACTAGATTAATTGTTCAAGCGGTTTTATTATTTGGGAGGGGGGGGGGGGGTAGAAGCTGTTAAGGAGCCTTTTGGCTTTTAGTTTATAGAAGGTGTAGAATAACTGAATAAAGTCCCCCTCCTATACCCCTTTGCCATTTATAAGTCAACGTAGGTATATGACCATGTATCTCATCGGAAAACAAATAAACCAAATACCTTGTTTGTAATTTTCCTAGGAGTCGAAGCCCATGTCGAGACCAGCCAGTGTTGGCTAAAACAAAACAACGACTCATCAGCCTAGTGATGAGGTCGTCGCTAACGAACAGCTCGCGAACAGCAAGCGAACAGCAAGCGAACAGCAAGCGAACAGCAAGCGAACGGATCTTTATAGGTGAACGGAAAACGAATCTCTTCGGCGAGCGAGATGTTCATTTGGCTCCTTCATTTGCATACCGGTAAGGCTTCTCCTTCTCTTTGGCGATTATCTGTAGATAAATTATGAAAACATTCGTGTTTAAATCATCACTGCAGACACAATAGAGGAGAGAGATTCTGGTCCAAAATAAAGAATAAATTGAAGGTTATAAAAGTTAACAATACTGATATAAGCCTACTGATTTGATTAAAGCGTCGACAATGGGTCAATCAACAGCTGTTTTCTGTGTAGAAAAGCCTGTTTCATTCACACCCGCAGGTCCTCATGGCCTCCTGACTTTATAAAAAAGCAGGGCTGTACAATCTGCTGGCATTTTTAAAACCCCATTGTCCTGCAATTCATTACCAGTTCTCAACAGGGAATCTATGTTTACTAGACATCACCTGCTACGGGCTACTCGGCCCGGCTACTCGGACCGGCTACTCGGACCGGCTACTCGGACCGGCTACTCTGTTGTCCCTTGTGTCGGTGCTCTTGTAGAATACTGGTGGAGATTATGTAGTTAATTATTCATTGGCCAAGAACATTTGACCACCCATCTGGGATGATTGCAATACAGTCTGCTTTCTCTACGATTTGCCTGACCTTCACTTGAACTCTGTTGAACTCTGCATCCAGCAAATGAGTAGATAAAGCATGTCTGGTTTGAGGGGTGGATGCTGGGTGAATGCAATTCAGAAATCTCTTCCAATACACATTGCCTGTGAGCATCACAGAATCACTGTTACAAGCAAACCTTTTGATGAATTTAAGCTCATGAATATGGGGAATTTGGCTTAATTTACCCGAAAGTTTCAGACTCTTTGCAACCCTAGTTGTCACACAACTACACATTTTTAGTGGCTCTTTATTGTCCCCAGCACAAGGTGCACCTGTGTAATGATCATGCTGTTTCATAAGCTTATTGATATGCCACACATGTCAGGTGGATGGATTATCTTGGCGAAGGAGAAACGCTCACTAACAGTGTTGTAAACGAAACAAAAAATGTGTACCACATTTGATAGAAATAAGGTTTTTGTTCACATGGGACATTTCTGGGATCTTTTATTTCGTCCCTGGCTACTCGGCTAAACACTTTGGCATAAAGACAGATACATTCCATTACTGTGAGGTGAACAAGGGACTAGCAGACACGCTGTCGAGCTGAATTCATCAAGGTGACTTCAACGGTGTGTTGTACCACAGGGGCTCTGGGGTCAGAAAAGTATATAGGGAAGAGGGTTCCATTTGGGGACACAGCCTAGCTGATAAACATCTCCAGACTACACCAGCTGTGGGATAAGCGAGTGTCCGTTAAAAAACAGCAGTGAACCGAATGATTGGGCCTCTACAAAATGTAATTACAAAGTTGTGTACCTGTGTGGTGACGAGGTGCTGGAAAAAGGCATGGACGTCTCTCGGGTCATTTGGACAGGATGACTCTCTCCACTCGGCATGGTCAGAGGATTTGTCTTATGAAACAGTGTGTGACGACAACGGTCTTCGGTCTGTAAAGACATACACACACAAAGCACAACAGCTTAGAACATCCACCGGAGTCACTCCATATTTCTTAAAACTAAGATCTCAGTGTTTGAATAACGATCATGTTGTTCTATTTCCAACTGTAAAACACGTACCAGTTGAAGGTTACAACGTTCTGTCAAATCAGCAAGGCAACACGGTTACAAAATAAACCTAAATCATCAAGTACCCATGGAGTGGTACGGTCTTAAATCATCCTGATTTATCAGTGAGCTCCACACCTGTCCAGTCAGCACACATCATCCTGATTTATCAGTGAGCTCCACACCTGTCCAGTCAGCACACATCATCCTGAGGTGATCAGAGAAGTCACACCGTCTCCATGACGACAGCGTTGAAGTCCAGGGTTAACCGTCGTCCCGACGGAACGTCTGCAAAACTAAAATCATGACGAGAGACACTGTGTGAAATGACGGGAATACGGACAACACCTACAGAACTACTTGCTGAGACATGTGGTGTCCCAATACCTCAACCCCCCCCCCCCCCAACGTGGGAACCTCTACCCCCCCCCCCAACGTGGGAACCTCTACCCCCCCCTGGGAACCTCTCCCCCCGACGTGGGAACCTCTACCCCCTCGACGTGGGAACCTCCCCCCTCTCTCCCCCGACGTGGGAACCCTCTACCCCCTCTCTCCCCCCGACGTGGGAACCTCTACCCCCCTCGACGTGGGAACCTCTACCCCCCCCTCTCCCCCCCGACGTGGGAACCTCTACCCCCCCTCTCTCCCCCCCGACGTGGGAACCTCTACCGTGGATTTAAAAACAGTGGAAACTCACCTCTGTTACACAACTTTAAATCCATGACAGGGAGTGGACACTTCGGGAGAGGGTTAGTGGAGAACAGGAGAAGGGTAAATAATTGGAGCAGGGCCATAAGTTTAGTGGCAGGTATCTTAACCTCGTACCCTTTTCTCCACCGTCCATAGATGGACAGTGACAGTGGAGCTGCCAACCAGACTCTCTCTGCACACGGGGACTAAAAGACGAGCCGTTTACACACTGGAGTCTGTAGCAGTCAATCCAGGCAGTACACTGAAATTACAATGCTGAATTTCCCCTCATTAAAAAGCCTTGAAGAGACGTTGGGAATTTAAATGTACTGCCTGGATTGAAAAATAAAAATTGTATCATAGCTACAGACAGCTGCTCTAGAAAGCTAGTCTATCTGCTAATACTGTGGAACGTCAGGGCCAGAGAGAATTTTAATCACAATCATTCACAGCCTCGAGGCCGACAGCGTCAAACCAGAACGCCCTCGAGGCCGACAGCGTCAAACCAGAACGCCCTAGAGGCCGACAGCGTCAAACCAGAACGCCCTCGAGGCCGACAGCGTCAAACCAGAACGCCCTCGAGGCCAAAATAGAGTGACAAGTCAGCTAGAGTACGTGACCTTAGATGACCTTATACAGCCAGGGCTCTGTTGTGTGTTTACATGCTGGGTGGCCTGACATTGTGTTCATACAGGGGACACACACTCGTTAACACATGCTGATGTTGAGTGAGTGAGGCCTAACAGGGTTTTATAAATAAGCATCAACCAGTGGGTCTTGCGACTGGTATACAGAGATGACCAGTTTACAGAGAAGTATAGAATGCAGTGATGTGTTCATTAAAGAGCATTGGTGGCAAATCCAAACCAAGCCATCTGATTGAATGGCTTGTCCTGCACTTTGTAAAAACCCAGAGTACATGTTGGAAAAATATCTGGCTAGGTAGCCTAGTGGTTAGAGTGTTGGACTAGTAACCGAAAGGTTGCCAGATCGAATCCCCAAGCTGACAAGGTTAAATTCTGTCGTTCTGCCCCTGAACAGGCAGTTAACCCACTGTTCCTAGGCCATGATTGTAAATAAGAATTTGTTCTAAACTGACTTGCCTAGTTAAATAAAGGTAAAAAAAAAAAGAGTCCTCATTCAAATAACAATTCTTTAGCTTTTTTTATTTTTACACCCCAGTTCACTTTAAAAAGAGGTCTGAGATCAGTTATTTTTAAAGGAGGACAATAGGTGAAAACACCCCTTAATTTAAGCAAAACGCATCATGACCAGTTCAATACAGGAAGTAGACTGAAATTCCAAATACATTTCATTCCAGGAAGTAAAAGGATTTGTAACGGATCCCAACCCATGTCACAATTAGGATACAGCGTTATAAATGCAACGCAAGCATGGATGATGTTATTGTGCTTTACATTCATCCTGCTGAAGGCCAATGGTGATCTGTCTTGATTGTACCATTTAGCTGGAATGAGAGGCTTGTGGCTTCACTCCATGGCAGTCCAGCACCACCCTGTGGAGATCTGAGGTACTGCGTTATAGTTTTGAACTAGTTAATGGAATTTAAATTCCAGTTTCTGAATAAAAGTTGATGGAACGCAGCAATAATCTAAGAAAATCATGTCAGAAGTCAAAAAATAAATAATTGCAGTTCAAATTTAATTGTGCAGAGTCTGCCGCATTGTAGGGGGAAAAATGGGCGGCCTGTTTTGTCAAGACAAAACAAATTAAAAATTGTTCTCGTCACATGCTTCGTAAAGACAAAAGGTATAGACCAACAGTGAAATGCTAACATACGGCCCTTCCCAACAAGACAAAATAATTATGTAATAACAAACTAATAAATACACAATGAGTAACGATAACTATATACACGGGGTACCAGTACTGAGTCTCCTATATTTTCTAGATTATAAATGTTTGTGTAACTTGCTCTCTGCAAAAAGCTAGTTAGTTGGTCGACGCAAGCTGCAAATGTGAGTGAAACAAATAAAATGCTTTTAGCCCTTAATGCTAATCACATGCTAGCAAACCTTAGCTCTGATACAGCCCGGTACCAATGGAGGACGATCTCAGCATCATTTGTGCAACAACTTAATCAAAATCAGAAAGGGAAAAAAAAGGCAAAGAATATTATGAACTCAGAATATAACCATTTGAATGTAATTAAGAGTCCCATGGGAAACAGACTGTGTGGTTCCTACACCAAATCACAACCATCTCCTCCCTTACTTTTAAATTCATTGTCATGACAAAACCTCTATATTACAACCATAATTCACATTTTATCATTCTATTGATATGATTCCAACACTTTACCCAAATGTTTTGATCTAAAAATTGCAAGTAAAAATAAAATAAAAAAATAAATCACAAGTCGTTTTTTTCCCCTTCTTCTCACCCATGTCGTACAGCCCTACCCACTAGCCTGGCATCGCAAGCGCCATGCTCTACCAACGGAGCGATGAAGGGATTTACACTTGAAGCAACGCCAGATGGACAACAAGGGGAGTTGAAGTAGTCAAGAGGGCGTCACCAAGGAAACAACAGCGGAGAGAGAATTCCATTATTATTTTTTTTTTTTCTCAACTTAACAGTTTGCTTCAGTTCAATAACCATTCTAGCTCGGGTGAAGGAAAACGGGGATTGTGCATTCTGCTTAAAAGACCACTAAAACACAAGCTATTGCCCCACCGCATTTTCCACCAAAACATGACCGTCAAATCAAGAAATTAAATGAAGATCTGGATGAGAAAATGGGTATTGGATTGTAGGGCCTTTCAAATATAAAACGCCACATGTAAAGTGTTGGTTCCATGTTTCATGAGCTGAAATTAAAAGATCCCAGAAATGTTCCATATGATCAAAAACCTTATTTCTATCAAATGTGGTGCACATTTTTTTGTTTTGTTTACAACACTGTTAGTGAGTGTTTCTCCTTCGCCAAGATAATCCATCCACCTGACAAGTGTGGCATATCAATAAGCTTATGAAACAGCATGATCATTACACAGGTGCACCTTGTGCTGGGGACAAAAAAAAGCCACTAAAAATGTGTAGTTGTGTGACAACTAGGGTTGCAAAGAGTCTGAAACTTTTGGGTAAATTAAACAAATTCCCCATATTCATGAGCTTAAATTCATTTTGTTGTTGTTGCTTATAACAGTGATTCTGTGATGCTCACAGGCAATGTGTATTGGAAGATATTTCTGAATTGCATTCACCCAGCATCCACCCCTCAAACCAGACATGCTTTATCTACTCATTTGCTGGATGCAGAGTTCAAGTGAAGGTCAGGCAAATCGTAGAGAAAGCAGAATATTGGAATCATCCCTGATGGGTGGTCGAATGTTCTTGGCCAATGAATAATTAACTACATAATCTCCACCAGTATTCTACAAGAGCACCGACACAAGGGACAACAGACACACCAGTCTGTACATTGCTGATGAGCTCAAGGCAGGCATCAAGAACCACAGAAGACCACAGAAGGTATTTGCACTGGTGACAGACAATGCTGTGAACATGAAGGCTGCTTGGTCTAAAGTAGAGGAGTCCTACCCTCACATCACACCCATTGGCTGGGCTGCTCATGCATTGAATCTGCTCCTCAAGGACATCATGGCACTGAAAACAATGGATACACTCTCCAAGAGAGCCAAGGAACTGGTTAGGTATGTGAAGGGTCATCAAATTATAACAGCAATCTACCTCACCAAAGCAAAGTGAGAAGAATAAGTGCACCACATTGAAGCTTACCAGCGACACCTGTTGGGCGGGTGTTGTCATCATGTTTCACAGTCTCCTGGAGAGGAAGGCTCTCCAAGAAATGGCTGTATCACAGTCTGCCAATATGGACAGCCCCATCAAGAGGATCCTCCTGGAGGATGTATTTTGGGAGAGAGTGGTAAAGCAGCCTGAAACCCATAGCAGTAGCCATTGCACGGATTGAGGGAGACAATGCCATCCAGTCTGATGTGCAGACTCTGCTTGCAGATGTAAGAGAAGAAATCCGTACGGCCCTGCCCACTTCACTGTTGCTCCAAGCAGAGGATACTGCAGTTCTGAAAGCCCATACAGGCCACAGCATACATGTTGGACCCCAAGTATGCTGGCAAGAGCATCATGTCTGGTGCAGAGATCAACAAGGCCTATGTTGTCATCATTACCTTGTCTCACCACCTTGGCAGTCTGGCGAAATACACTTCCAAGCAAGGGCTTTGGGATGGAGATGCAATATGCCAGTCGTGCCAACATATCTCATCAGCCAACTGGTGGAAGGGACTGTGAATCTGAGTCTCTTTCCCCTGTTGCCACCATCATCCTCCAAATCCCACCAACATCAGCCGCCTCAGAGCACAACTGGTCCTTGTTTGGGAACACACACACCAAAGCATGCAACAGGCTGACCAATACAAGGGTTGAAAAATTGGTGGCCATCCAGGCAAATTTGAGGCTTTTTAGAGCCTGACAACAAGCAATCCTCAACAAGGTTGGAAAGTGACAATGAAGATGAGGCCTCAGAGTCTGATGTTCAAAGAGGTGGACATTGAGGAGGTCCAGGGAGAAGACATGGAAGCCTGAGAGGAAGACAGTCTAGAAACGAAAGCTCTGGTTATCATTTTACAGATGTATGTTGAAAACGTTTTTGGGAGATGCGTTGAGGATCATTCAATATTCCCTTCTTTTGTTTTCAGTGAAATCATACCATGTGAAGAGTCAACTCATTCAACCCAATTCATAACTAAATTGTTTTTTTATTTCTATTGGAAGGATTTAATCATTTGCAATTATGTCTACTTATGATGAGGTAAAAGGTTTATGTTTGTCTCCATATGATATGGACAATATATCCAATGCAAAAAACATGTACATTTATATGGTGTTAATATTAATTTGCATATATTCCCACAGAAAGTTTACACCTCTGTATAATTCCCTATAAAAAGTTCAACCGTCGTGACAACACAGAAGTTGAGGGAGAGTGCAATTGGCATGTTAACTGCAGGAATGTCGACCAGAGCTGTTACCAGATCATTTACTGTTCAACTCTACCATAGGCCGCCTCCAACGTCACTTTAGAGAATTTGGCAGTACGTCCAACCGGGCCTCACAACCGCAGGCCACGTGTACAGCGGCGTGTGAGCGAGCGGTTTGCTGATGTCAAAGTCTTAAACGCCCACGGTGGCGTTATGGTATAGGCAGGCATAACAAACCAAATAGCATTTCATTGATGGATATTTGAATGCACAGAGGTAACGTGACGAAATCCCGATGTCCATTTTTTTTATTGATCTGTGACCAACAGATGCACATCTGTATTCCCAGTCATGTGAAATCCATAGATAAGGGCCTAATGAACACATTTCAATTGACTGATTTCCTCATATTAAAAAAACAAAACAATGCAATTGTTGCATTTTAATTTGTGTTTAGTATAGTTTCAGGGTGAATGCGATGTCCACAGCCTCCATTTCTGAAACTAGGCATGATAGTTGATGTGGAAAGCCTCGTAGAGCAGCGTCTCAGCTTGGACAAGGTCTACAATGGCTCCTCACCATGTACCTACTTTTACTACATCAGTGTTAACATGACGAGCGTCATCTGTCACGTTGACACAATTTTTTTTTCACGTCTCAATTATTATTATTTATTTATTTATTTTATTAAAACTGGTGGGCAAACTTCATTGCAGTGACATTTCTGGCCCACACTCAGCACTGAAACAATTACAATCAGGACAGCTACCCATCTCTCCCCCGGTCCAAAGTGGAAGTGTTCGCCAAAGTATATGACTCACTGTTCAAGAAGCCTCCTTGTAGTTATACTGGTTCGAAGTTCTGCATACATACACATATATACATATACACACACATATATGTGGATGTTAACATTCTCATTATGATTTACTCGTGTGCACGTTACTAATCATTTGAACTTTCAGATTTTGCTTGTTGTGAATTATGTTGTCTTTCTCCAGCAAATGGGGAACAGCTCTCTCAGATCCTTTTGGACATTACCGAGCATGTTAGAACGTTTCTATTTTTACTTCCTGGTTTTTGAACTGTGAACAACACACGTCATTGGCTCTCCTGTCAAGATATATATATATCTATCTATCTATATATCTATCTTGACAGGAGAGCCAATGACGTGTGTTGTTCACAGTTCAAAAACCAGGGCGAGTTTCCTTTGTGCCAATGAAGTGATTTCGGAAAAAAAAAAGATTTTAATAGTCATTTTAATCATACAAACGCAATCAAAATAGTAATCACAAAAATAACATGATCTCTGTAGTATAACGTTTATTTTGATTGGCGATATTCTGCATTGATCAATGACTGATTCCATGTAGAATTATATAATTGAGGAAATCGTTGTTGCAAAAGCATGTAAATATTTAAATCTTGCTTTTTTTAAATCCGACTATTCACGATAAAAATAGTATTGTTTGCATGTAACCGTACTCACTGTCTTATCAAACATTATCAACAGGGATTAGAGAAGAATGAATGACCTCTTTTTGGTGTCGAAGGAGTGCTATAGGATCCACTGGCACACATGGCTCTCCCGTCACTTGGGTGATGAGATTCATACTTCCACGTCTTTGACTACCACCGTGCTAAACATAAACACCTGTAAAATAGCAACGAATGTACATGTTTAAAATAACATGATTAAAATCAAGACTGTCCATGCATTATCCAGCCAGCCATGACACGAGGCCGGCTGTACTAGAAAATTAATTACCATCGACGTAATAACTCACCTCATGAAGAGCAACGTTTTACTTCCAACACTTGACTTCTACAAACCCCAGTCTGCGACGTTAAATCAAAGTTAAACTGGGTTGCCCAGCGTTAAAATAAACCGGATAAAACCTTTGTAGAAATGTGTAATCCATGCCCGAAAGATATCGCAACGCATTTGCCCAACAACCACGTCGCATGACAGTTCTGGACATGTACACCATGTGGCTAAACTAGAAACCACTAGTTAGCTAACTAAACACCTAGCTCGTAAGATAACTACATCCCTGCTCTCATTAGCCCTGTTTAAAATGTGCCATGTCCACGCTCAAAACTATATCAAAAAAAGAAAAGTCCAGAAACCCCTAAAATGCGCACTATTTAGAAGAACGAACGATATCGATGGGACCCGTCCAGCGCCACCCCAAATGGGCATAGGATCAGGTGCGGTCTTCCTTCTTCTTCGATGGAGTTTAACAGCAGTTGGCATCCAATGTTAATGATGCATTACCGCCGCCAGCTGGACGGTGTATTGATTTAAGTAACTAAAAAAAATAAAAAATTACGGGAAAAACGACATCAATACAAAATTTAACACGTCAACGAACGAAACCCACCACACTTATTCAATCACTGTCCACTCCAAAATACAGGCTCAGGGGCTTGTAATGGCGGAACATTCGACTGTGAAATCACGAAGAACCCCCCAAAAAAACATTCAGTGACATTTTATTTGGATCCCCCATTTGCTGCTGCCTGGGTTCCAGCGAAATGAAGGCAGTTTATGTACTGTGGAATAGAGTTCCATGTAGTCATGGCTCTATGTAGTACTGTGGAATAGAGTTCCATGTAGTCATGGCTCTATGTAGTGCTGTGGAATAGAGTTCCATGTTGTCATGGCTCTATGTAGTACTGTGGAATAGAGTTCCATGTTGTCATGGCTCTATGTAGTACTGTGGAATAGAGTTCCATGTAGTCATGGCTCTATGTAGTACTGTGGAATAGAGTTCCATGTAGTCATGGCTCTATGTAGTACTGTGGAATAGAGTTCCATGTAGTCATGGCTCTATGTAGTACTGTGGAATAGAGTTCCTTGTAGTCATGGCTCTATGTAGTACTGTGGAATAGAGTTCCATGTAGTCATGGCTCTATGTAGTACTGTGGAATAGAGTTCCATGTTGTCATGGCTCTATGTAGTACTGTGGAATAGAGTTCCATGTAGTCATGGCTCTATAGTACTGTGGAATAGAGTTTCATGTAGTCATGGCTCTATGTAGTACTGTGGAATAGAGTTCCATGTTGTCACGGCTCTATGTAGTACTGTGTGCCTCCCATAGTCTGTTCTGAACTTGGAGACTGTGAAGAGACCTCTTGTGGCATGTCTTGTCGGGTATTCATGGGTGTCTGAGCTGTTTTTATTTTTTTACATTTTATTTCACCTTTATTTAACCAGGTAGGTTGGTTGAGAACAAGTTCTCATTTACAACTGCGACCTGGCCAAGATAAAGCAAAGCAGTGTGACACAGACAACACAGAGTTACACATGGAATAAACAATTAACAAGCCAATAACACAATAAACAAGTCAATGACACAGTAGAAAAAAATAATGTCGATATACAGTGTGTGCAAAAGGCATGAGGAGGTAGGCAATAAATAGGCCATAGGAGCGAATAATTACAATTTAGCAGATTAACACTGGAGTGATAGATGAGCAGATGATGATGTGCAGTAGATATACTGGTGATGATGATGTGAAGTAGAGATACTGGTGTGCAAGAGCAGAAAAATACATAAAAACAGTATGTGGATGAGGAAGGTAGATTGGGTGGGCTATTTACAGATGGACTATGTACAGTTGCAGCTGTTGTGCGTCAGTAGTTCAAACAGACAGTGAATTCACCTCTCATATATACAAGTAGTGTGATAAAGTCAATCTCTCCTCCACTTTGAGCCAGGAGAGATTAACATGCATATTATTAATATTAGCTTTCTGTTGTGATTCCATTTTTTTTAAAGACTTCTTCCCCACTTGCGCTTGTAGTTTATGACTATTGCAATTCATGCTGTTCTTTCCACTTTTCTCACCGCCTCCAGATCGGAGACACGCTTTACCCTTGGCACCTAATTCTCCTTCACCAAACAGGACACTGCAGGAATTTGGGCACATGTTCACCTCTTCCCCTTTCCACATTTTTAGTTTACCTTTATTTAACTAGGCAAGTCAGTTAAGAACACGTTCTTATTTTCAATAAGTGGATTCAGGGGCAGAACGACAGATGTGTACCTTGTCAGCTTGCAACCTTTCAGTTACTAGTCCAACGCTCTAAAGGGACTTGTGCTCAAAATCTCTAACAGGGTTTTCATGAATTCTAACTTGGATTTTTAAATTATTTTTAATTACGCAAGTCACTTAAGAATGTCTTATTAACAATGGCGGCCTACATGAGAAGGGATAGACTAAATCAAATAACAGTAGCATGGATTAAGTGAAATTATTCCATCTCCATCCAGGTCAGTCGACCTATCATCAGTAATATCCTCTGACTTGATTTCTTGCGCCACTCCAGAAATAGGCGCCCTGCTACGAAAATCCAGACCGGACACATTCCACTCCGATATCTTTTTGTCTTAAATCAAGCTTATTCTGCTTTTTATTTTACTCGTCAACAAACTTAAAAACAAATTATTATGTACATTAACGGCCTACCCCGGCCAAACCCTAACGACGCTGGGCCAATTGCGCGCCGCACTATGGGACTCCCACTCATGGCCGGTTGTGATACAGCCATGAATTGAACTAGGGTCTGTAGTGAAGCCTCTAGCACTGAAATGCAGTGCCTACGACCGCTGCGCCACTCGAGAGCCCGCAGACACACAACACAATATAAATAAGACCACTTCTTGTGACTCATCGACTCCACACTTTCCTCCAAAACATTCCAGATTTTCCTCGAGACGTCAAACGGATTCCCCAAGTAACATTGATCCGAAACCCTCACTCGGTCTTAAAACGAGTCGAGTGGTTTCCTTTTTCCGCCATGGTAGCTCACTCATTCTTACTTCAAATAAAACCTCAGTTTCCGCCATCTTCTCTGCACCGATACCCAACTCATCAGGCGCGGCCAACCCCACCATTGGTCAAAAATATCAAACGTCATTGGAGTGACGGGTATTTTGGCCAATGAGATCTGCGTATCTGCATAACAAAAGAATGTAACACAAGGAACTATTTTACATTGAGGGGATTCTATTAATCTGGCACGGGCGCCCGTTAAAAGCGTATTTACAACGGGCTAAAATGTATTGCATTCGATTTGGAACCGGGCTGCCTCCCCGGCATGAGCCAAGTGCCCCGTTCAAACTCACAGCGAAGTTGGCTCAAAACAAAATTGACATAATTAAGCACGTGGAGTAATGAGTAGAAATTCGTGTTTTCACGTGGAAAAGTGATTTGCCTTCCCAATGAAAACCAATTTGAAAATTCAAACGTATATTTTTTGGAAAATATATTTTTGGTTTTGGACGAGGCACAGTGGTGCCTTGTTCACAACATGACCGCGCGGCGCAGATTCATCTTTGATTTGGGAAAGGGCACCCTCGCCCATTTTTGACCGTTCACCTCTCCGGCCATAGACCAGTGCCCCACGGCCCAGCATAATCGAAGCCGCCCATTATGTCAGATATCCGCCAGGCAAAAATTAGGAAGTGCCACTTGCTCTAAAATCCTAATTTAATCAGTATAAATATCCCTTGCAGTACAATTGAACTGTAGGAAGTGGGAGTAAAAGTAGGTCTGGCAGACCAGGGTTTCCTAAACTCGGTTCTGGAGCTGGTTATTTAAATCAGCAGTGTCGTGCTCGGGCAAGAACCAAGCCAACAAACGGTTGGAATGATGGTTGAATGTTGGCCAAAATAAAATAAATTGAGGATAATTTGATGATTGTCGGTATTCTTAAAAACATACCGATACATTTGCCTAATAGCAAATTAGCTGTAAGAGCATGACATTTACATTTATATATATATATATATTTTAAATAATAGGACAACTTTACAACTAAACTGTTTATACAGTAATGTAGAAAATGTAATTCTGAGTTGTCTTTAAGTAAGCTTTTATTAATGAATATAAAGAAGTTCATGCCACTGGTTTATTGCGTTTTATTATGAATTGGATTACACCTTTACCTTTTTAGTCACGTGCGTATCAATCAACAGGCTGGTTAGTGGGGTAGGATATATTTAATATCACCCAGACGTGTTGCGATATGACATAAACACATTGTATGGTCGTTTGTTTTAATGAAACCGCGGGCGTTTTTGGAGTTTTATTCAAAACACATTCTTGTCAAACCAGTCTGTCAAGTTTCAGGTGAGGTAGGTAGCCATTACGCAGGTAAAAGGAGTGAACAGAAACTAACGTTAGCCTACACGGTTGTTTGTGGCGAAGACAGAGCAAACATGGTACAGTAACCAGAAACTGGAAGACCATACTGGGGAGAAATTATATACATACAAGGAATAGCCTATTGGTGAGTAGTTTTTTAAAATGTTTATATCTGCCGCCAAAAGTATTATTTTTTAAAGGATTTTAGACACAGTCGATCGTAGTAACGTTAACATGTTATCCTTTCCTCTCCTCTGTCATAATCTCAATCTATAATTGAATCAAGTCATATGTCGATTTCGTGCAAAGATCCGACATTCTAATCTAACTCTTCTAACGATTTGATTCAATCTGTGACGTTTTATTTAATCGTTAAAGCGTCATTGAAACTTCAAAGCAATGTTCGGGGAAAATGCGTTCATGTTAAACACTGCATGTCTCGTCTCAATCGGGAATTAGCCTACCTTTACATTTCAAGCGCACTATAACGCTGAATTTAGACAATATGGTTTGAATTCAGCCCTAATTACATCTATCTGAGATCTATATATAATTGGACATGCAGACCAGTATGAGAATTCCAGATCAGTATGATAATTCCAGACGTGTAGATGTTTTTCTGTGTAGTTGTATAGAACTTTTACTTGTTTTCCATCTTTCTGTATTTTACACTTTGATAACAAATCATTATAATTCCCTCAATGGGCTATTGAAACTTAGTAGTAGCAGTCTTGATTTACTCTCCCTGGAGATTTATGTTGCGTCTCCAACACAATCTTGTATTGCTTCAGGGAGGGGAAGGCTCTCACTCTCTTCGTCTGAGATGGCACACACACATTCCACAGGAGGACTGAGTGTGCTTGATCAATATGCTTGAGTTTAGGCAGTCTTAAACCTTGTTCACACTGCACGCCTTCAAGATGCACTATGCAAAAATCCGTACGGCATTTCCTGGTTGCTAAAATTGTAATAGTATGCCTAATTTCAGTTTGTGAGAAACGAGCAAATAGAATGTAGAGCATCATTGTACCAATTAAACTGCTGTGAAATATATTTTGTTTTGTTTTTAAGCTTTTTGAAGCTTGTGTACAAAACCGGTAAGTTAGACTCAAAAAACGTAAGAATGGGAGGCATAGAAATGGAGCACATAGAACATATCTATCAATTCCTTAACTTGCTTTAAATGAGAATGACAGGTCTATAACTCACGTTTCTATGTGAATTTGGTCGGGAATCCCACCACAAAGTGACATATTGCAGCTTTAATGCTCAAATGTTTCTCAAATCAGTTTTTTTGGACACTGCCTGTTCAAACAGTAAGGGACAGTCAGATTTGTGCGTGTGTCCAGACATCAGTAATTTGCCCGACATGGCTACCTTAGTTGTCATAGTAACGACGGTTAGTGTATTTTGTATTGTTATTAGTGATCACCATTAGCTGCTGCCAAGGCAGGATCTACAATAGGCCCAGGATCTACTCTTTCTGGGGTCCAAACACAAACAAACAGATAAATGGTACATACTATAACATTGACACACCACTGTGGTATAGGCCGATTGGTGGTTCTTGTGCTTTCTATCACTTAGAATTAAAGGTGACAACAATGCTGTCATGACGGACGCTTCCCAGTTGATTTGAATGTTCTGAATCGTACTATAAACTGGGTGGGTCGAACCCTGAATGCTGATTGGCTGAAAGTGTCTGACTGACAGGTATGATAAATCATGTATTTTTACTGCTCTAATTACGTTGGTGACCAGTTTATAACAGCAGTAAGGCACCTCTGAGGTTTGTGGTACATGGCCAATATACCACGGCGAAGGGCTGTGTCCAGGGACTCCGTACTGTGTCGTGCCTAAGAACAGCCCTTAGTCATGGTATATTGGCCATATTACCACACCCCCTCGTGCATTATTGCTTAAGTGTAATGACACTTTTAAAGCCTCAAAGGATAAGATGATCCAACTTTCAAAACAAGTCCATTTGGGTTAGTCACGTCAGTCAACTAGGCTAGGCGGTTTAGCTAGTACATTCACTCATTTATTTGTAAACAATTAACAACTCATTAGCTACCACATGCTATTGTCAAACTGTCAAAATAGCAGCTAGCAAGTAAAACTTGGCCAAATATCAACATATTTGGGAAAATAAATCAGATTTGAGACACCTGCTGCATAGCCAGACTGCAGGAAAAAGAACAGATTTGAATCTGAAATGAAAAAAAAAAAAAAATGAATTTGAGTCACTTCAATTTGCCAATGTGAACAAAGCTGGAGAGAGTGACACACTGATCACTGTGGAGCTCAGTGATCCCCAGTTCCATTCAGCCGTGGGCTGATTGATTTGTATTTTTGTCCTTGATCGGCTGGTCGAGGGACTTTACGTAGTTATAAATCATTTGATAGGATGGTCAGGGGCTTTACATGGTTATAAATCATTTGATAGGATGGTCAGGGACTTTACATAGTTATAAATCATTTTGTTATGATGGTCGGGGGGCTTTACATAGTTATAAATCATTTGTTAGGATGGTCAGGGGCTTTACATAGTTATAAATTATTTGTATGCAAATTGACCAAGAATCCCAAATCATTTGATATAGGTTTTGACGTTATAAATCATTTGAAAGGATTACATTGGGATACATAGTTACAAATGCCTCTTTAATTATGATGAACAGGGGGGGGGGGTATGAAAATACAATAATTTGGGCTGTTTATTGGGGAACCCTAATCCCAAACCGATATAGTTTTTGACGGAATCATTTGAAACCTTTATTACATTGGGATACGATGACAAATGCCTCTCTAATTATGCGAAATATTTGTGACTTGCGGTCCAATAATTTGGGCTGTTTATTGGGGAACCCTGATGTAGCTCAACTGACCTTCTGTCTGCAATGTGTCACTCTCCACCTTGTTCCCCTGTGACTTACGGTCCAGTTTCAGGCATCACCACCCCGTGGGTCTACCACCCCCGTAGGTCTACCACCCCGTAGGTCTACCACCCCCGTAGGTCGACCACCCCGTGGGTCTACCACCCCCGTGGGTCTACCACCCCGTGGGTCTACCACCCCGTAGGTCTACCACCCCGTGGGTCTACCACCCCGTAGGTCTACCACCCCGTGGGTCGACCACCCCGTGGGTCTATGTTCAACACGGATTAGTGTTCCTCTAATAAGCAGGGATGACGTTACATGTGATGGATTGACCCGTTGGAACACTGACAGTATAATTTTCTGCCTGAGAGTCGATGCACTTCCTGAATGTGTTCCACATGGGTTGGTTGACTTTGTTAATGCCGCCCCGGCGTTGGTTTTCCCAAACAGGATGTAGCGTTTCCACGGTTGACAGGAATAGGAGCAGACCTGTTTTAAAACACACTCACGGGTCGAAACCCTGATGAAGACGAGGTGACAGAGAGATGCGTATTTAGGTGTAACTCTGTGTTAACGGCAACCGTATAACCGTGTCCCTCTTGTCTCACTGTGTCCCTCTTGTCTCACTGTGTCCCTCTTGTCTCACCGTGTCCCTCTTGTCTCACCGTGTCCCTCTTCTTTCACCGTGTCCCTCTTCTTTCACCGTGTCCCTCTTGTCTCACCGTGTCCCTCTTCTCTCACCGTGTCCCTCTTGTCTCACCGTGTCCCTCTTGTCTCACCGTGTCCCTCTTCTTTCACCGTGTCCCTCTTGTTCACCGTGTCCCTCACCTTCTTTTCACCGTGTCCCTCTTGTCTCACCGTGTCCCTCTTGTCTCACCGTGTCCCTCTTCTTTCACCGTGTCCCTCTTCTTTCACCGTGTCCCTCTTCTTTCACCGTGTCCCTCTTCTTTCACCGTGTCCCTCTTCTTTCACCGT
Organism: Oncorhynchus masou masou; assembly: GCF_036934945.1. Taxonomy (NCBI): domain Eukaryota; kingdom Metazoa; phylum Chordata; class Actinopteri; order Salmoniformes; family Salmonidae; genus Oncorhynchus; species Oncorhynchus masou. The sequence continues at coordinate 82,562,234 of NC_088239.1, read as the reverse complement.
GTCCCTCTTGTCTCACCGTGTCCCTTGAGTCTTCTGATCTCAGTATACTGACCTCTTCCTCTGCCTATATCCTTACTGTAATTGATTTTTATAGAGCTCTGGTCAAATGTAGTGCACTATATAGGGAATAGTGTGCCATTTGGGATATGAGGTATTCTAAACTATGTAAATTGAGTGTCCTCAACCACCTCTCAGTCCTCAGGCAGTGACGTGTAGGAGCTGCTCCTTATGGAAATAAATGTTCCTTGCAAAGGGTGACTTTTGAATCTCTGACTTGAAAGGCAAATGTTGTGAGTTCGTCTCTTTCCTTATTCACTCTGTTTTCCTTATTGTCGCCTTTGATATCCTGGTGTGTACTGCCTTTGATATCCTGGTGTGTACTGCCTTTGATATCCTGGTGTGTACTGCCTTTGATATCCTGGTGTGTACTGCCTTTGATATCCTGGTGTGTACTGCCTTTGATATCCTGGTGTGTACTGCCTTTGATATCCTGGTGTGTGTACTGCCTTTGATATCCTGGTGTGCCTTTGTACTGCCTTTGATATCCTGTACTGCCTTTGTGTGTACTGCCTTTGATATCCTGGTGTGTACTGCCTTTGATATCCTGGTGTGTGTACTGCCTTTGATATCCTGGTGTGTGTACTGCCTTTGATATCCTGGTGTGTGTACTGCCTTTGATATCCTGGTGTGTGTACTGCCTTTGATATCCTGGTGTGTGTACTGCCTTTGATATCCTGGTGTGTACTGCCTTTGATATCCTGGTGTGTACTGCCTTTGATATCCTGGTGTGTGTACTGCTTTGATATCCTGGATATCCTGTGTGTACTGCCTTTGATATCCTGGTGTGTGTACTGCCTTTGATATCCTGGTGTGTACTGCCTTTGATATCCTGGTGTGTACTGCCTTTGATATCCTGGGTGTGTACTGCCTTTGATATCCTGGTGTGTACTGCCTTTGATATCCTGGTGTGTACTGCCTTTGATATCCTGGTGTGTACTGCCTTTGATATCCTGGTGTGTACTGCAGCCGTCAGACTGATACCGGGTTACTTTATATTGTCGTCGTGTTTTATTGTGATCCCCAATTAGCCACTGTCAGGTGGATGTCAGGTAGTGTTTTTGTTGTCGTAGTTATATGATCATATGCTAGATGGATCTAGTATGACTTTGCATCAAACTGTAAACATGGCTCATCTATAATTGACATCCTCTTGTTTTGGAATTTCCATTAGAATATCCAAGGTGGCACACGTGCTCGTTCAAGTCACCCCCCCCCCCCCCCCTTGTCTGAGCCAGACAGTCATTAACTGTTACAGCAGTTAATGATATTAACCTGTAGGGGAGCCTGCTGTGAGTCTCCCAGCAGTGGATGAGCTGATTTGGGGTCAGTTGGGAGGTAGAGAGCGGTGTGTTTCTTATTATGATCAGCCTAGTTAACAGCTGATTTGGGGTCAGTTGGGAGGTGGAGAGCGGTGTGTTTCTTATTATGATCAGCCTAGTTAACAGCTGATTTGGGGTCAGTTGGGAGGTAGAGAGCAGTGTGTTTCTTATTATGATCAGCCTAGTTAACAGCTGATTTGGGGTCAGTTGGGAGGTAGAGAGCGGTGTGTTTCTTATTATGATCAGCCTAGTTAACAGCTGATTTTGTGATCTCCCCCGACCTCGCCACACCCCTCACCAAACCCCTCTTCACCTCAGGGGAGCACATTGTCCTTCTAACGGACAATCAGACTGTAATAAATATTGAGATGGGATGGAAAGCTTGAGTGAATTCCTTGTCTCAGGTTACAAGCCAGGCAGTGAGGCAGGCAGGTGTGTGTTTGGTTCCTTTTGAAAGGTGTTCTGGATGCCCGTTGTCCCTCTTTCCCCTCTTCCGTGTTGTTGCTATCAATGGGTTGGTTGTTTAGCAACAAAACCCACTCATGCCCGACTATAGGCCAAAACAGACCGTGGTTGGCTTAGATTGTTGACAACATGGTCTCCAATGTTTATTGTAAACATCAATACATTTTCATGATTGAGCTCTTGTCTCTACAATACAGTGCCTTTTGTAATGTATTCAGACCCCTGGACTTTTTCCACATTTAGTGACGTTACAACCTTATTCTGAAAAGGACGAAATAAAAAAATTTCCTCCGCAATCTAAACACAATACCCCATAATGACGAAGCAAAATCAGTTTTTGGAAATGTTTGCAAATTTATATTTAAAAAAAAACTTATAAAACATTATTGACATAAGTATTCAGATCCGTTGCTATGAGACTCTAAATTGAGCTCAGGTGCATCCTGTTTCCATTGATCATCCTTGAGATGTTTCTACAACTTGACTGGAGTCCATTGGTGGTAAATTATATTGATTGGACATGATTGGTGGTGCCAGAATAACAGTCTATCCCTCAACTTGGGGCGACAGGGTAGCCTAGTGGTTAGAGTGTTGGACTAGTAATCAGAAGGTTGTGAGTTCAAACCACCGAGCTGACAAGGAACAAATCTGTCGTTCTGCCCCTGAACAGGCAGTTAACCCACTGTTCCCAGGCCGTCATTGAAAATAAGAATTTGTTCTTAACTGACTTGCCTGGTTAAATAAAGGTAAAATAAAATAAAACTTAACCAAGACTAAGGAGATGATTGTGGACAACAGGAAAAGGAGGACCGAGCACGTCCCCATCTCATCGACGGGGCTGTAGTGGAGCAGGTTGAGACAGTCGTGAAGAGGGCACGACAAAAGCCTATTCCCGCTCAAGAAACTAAAAAGATTTGTCATGGGTCCTGAGATCCTCAAAAGCTTCTACAGCTGCAACATCGAGAGCATCCTGACCAGGACAAGCTAGTTAAACTAGTAATATCATCAACCATGTGAAGTTAACTAGTGATTATCTTAAGATAAGTTGCTATCTAGAATTAAACTTATCTTGGCTCCTTGCTGCACTCGTGTAACAGGTGGTCAGCCTGCCACGCAGTCTCCTCGTGGAGTAACAGGTGGTCAGCCTGCCACGCAGTCTCCTCGTGGAGTAACAGGTGGTCAGCCTGCCACGCAGTCTCCTCGTGGAGTAACAGGTGGTCAGCCTGCCATCCCCGTGGGATGCGATGTAACCAGGATGCGATTTGTTATGAAAACCAGCGCCATTCCAAAAATGGCAATTACTAATTAATCGGATTTGTTATGAAAACTTGCGGCCATTCCGATTAATCCCCCTAATTAATCGGCCATTCCGATTAATCGGTCGACCTCCAGTCCAGAATCACAAGTCACAGACTTATTCCCCAGTGAAGCGTGCACATTGTTTTGTCAGCTCACCTACGAAAGGAACCGGTTGCAGAAATCACTGAAGCTGGAGACACTTATCTCCCTCACTAACATTAAGCACCAGCTGTCAGAGCAGCTCACAGATCACTGCACCTGTACATCTATTACTCCAGTGTTTTAATTGCTAAATTGTAATTATTTCGCTACTATGGCCTATTTATTGCCTTTACCTCCCTAATCTTACTACATTTGCACACACTGTATATAGACTTTTTCTATTGTGTTATTGACTGTACATTTGTTTATTCCATGTGTAACTCTGTGTTGTTGTTTGTGTCGCACTGCTTTGCTTTATCTTGGCCAGGTCGCTGTTGTAAATGATAACATGTTCTCTACTGGCCTACCTGGTTAAAAGTAAAGGTGAAATAAAAAATTAAAACCTGTTGGTTATTACTGCACTGTCGGAACTAGAAGCACAAGCATTTCGCTACACTCGCATTAACATCTGCGAACCATTTGTATGTGACCTTTTTAAAATGTGATTTTAACCCATCTATGGCAGTGCCTCAGGCCAGACACTAAAACCTGTTGGTCAACTTTTGAGACTGCCAGACCCTGCAACACCTAAAGACAACCTCCAGTGATTTTTCTGTTTGAAAGGTGGTATCCCAAGTATAAATACAGTAAAGTACACCCACCAAAGGCTAAAGAAAATTTGTTTTGAGCAAAATAGTGTCAATTTTAGACACAACTACAAACTTTCAGGAGTAGGAAATTGGTCTGATGGGAATTTGTGATGGTGTCGGCCAACCCCCTTGCTTGTGGAACAACAGAGGACAGAAGAGGAAAGCCCCGCCCACTTGTACAATGTCATGACATGTGTCATACCTTGACCTTCTATTGAGATGTTCCTTTTGTTTAGTAAATTGGATGTTAAAAAAAAAATGTTTTATTTTTATTTTTTTTAACTAGGCAAGTCAGTTAAGAACAAATTCTTATTTTCAATGACGGCCTAGGAACAGTGGGTAAACTGCCTGCTCAGGGGCAGAAGGACAGGTTTGTACCTTGTCAGCTCGGGGCGTTTGAACTTGCAACCTTCTGGTTACTAGTCCAACGCTCTAACCACTAGGCTACCCTGCCGCCTTTACACTCTAACCACTAGGTTACCTACCGCCCCTACGCTCTAACCACTAGGTTACCTACCGCCCCTACGCTCTAACCACTAGGCTACCCTGCCGCCTTTACACTCTAACCACTAGGTTACCTACCGCCCCTACGCTCTAACCACTAGGTTACCCTGCCGCCTTTACACTCTAACCACTAGGTTACCTACTGCCCCTACACTCTAACCACTAGGTTACCTACCGCCCCTACGCTCTAACCACTAGGCTACCCTGCCGCCTTTACACTCTAACCACTAGGTTACCTACCGCCCCTACGCTCTAACCACTAGGCTACCCTGCCGCCTTTACACTCTAACCACTAGGCCACCTGCCGCCCCTACGCTCTAACCACTAGGTTACCTACCGCCCCTACGCTCTAACCACTAGGTTCACCTACCGCCCCTACGCTCTAACCACTAGGTTACCTACCGCCCCTACGCTCTAACCACTAGGCTACCCTGCCGCCCTACGCTCTAACCACTAGGTTACCTACCGCCTCTACGCTCTAACCACTAGGCTACCCTGCCGCCTTTACACTCTAACCACTAGGTTACCTACCTAACCACTAGGCTACCCGCTCTAACCTAACCACTAGGCTACCTGCCGCCTTTACACTCTAACCACTAGGTTACCCTACCACCTTTACACTCTAACCACTAGGTTACCTACCGCCCCTACGCTCTAACCACTAGGCTACCCTGCCGCCTTTACACTCTAACCACTAGGTTACCTACCGCCCCTACACTCTAACCACTAGGCTACCCTGCCGTTTGAAGGAGGTGCTAAAGGAGACTGGAGTGCCATTTTCAGTGTAACACCCCATGTGTGGATCAGAGGAGGAGGACGACAGTGACTGTAACTCTGTTGGGCGTCCAGGAATGGATGACATCATCATGTCATGTTGATTCGGTGACGGTTTCCCGCATACAGATAAAGTCCTGGACTAAAAAAAAAAAAATAGCGATTTCAGCAGAAGATCTTCATTTTGAATCCAACACTATGGTTTAATCTGTGTCCAGGAAACCACCCCATAGTTAAAGAAAACACAAAATAAAAGTCCATTCATTAATCAGTGAATTTCAGGGAATTTGTGTCAGTGAGTCTAGAAGAAGAATGGCCTTCCCTCGATCTTGATTGTTCCCATTTGAGCGGAGAAAGGATGGGGCCCTCGAGCTGATTACTCGTATTTAAAATTAAAACAAATCTATATTATGCCCATTACATGAGGCCTTTTGATTTGAGGCCTGAGGAAATTGCCTCTTTTGACTAATGGTAAGTCCTGCACTGCATATATTTGCTTGTCCTAAGGTATGCATATAGACTTTTTAAAGTCTGAGGCAAACAAACTGGATCACAACGCTCATGATGTTATCGCACTACTGTACACACAGTTAATTCACCAAGTTAAACACTTGGATGTCACCTTACATTTGTCCTGCGTTATAATGTGATGGACACACCCCTAAAACAGTTGTTCACCTACACTACATCATCCACGTTACAAGGCCTAGCATACGTTGCTCAATTAAAATAAGAATTTGTTCTTAACTGATTTAACTAGTTAAATAAAGGTAAAAAAAAATGGCTCCTCTCCACAAAGCATTCTGGGTTGTTTTTCTATTCAGGAACGTGTTCTCTCTCAAACCACAGGATGGTCATAGTCTTTATCTGGTGAGAGGAATTGTCCTCGTAGTCCAAATGGACCAGTTGGTGATGATTCTGATCATCATGTTAGTGAATTTTGAACAGATCTGTGTAGTGCATGTTTTTCTAATGGGTTTGTGGGAAAAAATGTGGATTTATTTATTTATTTTACAATTCGAGAGCTGCAAATAATTGTCTCATACGTTTTTAAAAATGAGTCTTTGATCTGATCTGGTACACAGCCCTAGTGTGGGGTTAGCCTGTTTAACTGCTTTTGATCATTTCTAAAGGGCCCAAAAAGCTCATCAATCATTAACTCCTTGTCGAGAGGCTAAAAGATCTTGGTTAAAGAAAACAACAAAATAAAAGCTACAGACCGTTTGACCATTTAAGGACTAACAGAATACTAGTTATAATCTAACAGGACATTAAGAACTAACAGAAGACTAGTTATAATCTAACAGAACATTAAGAACTGACTAACAGAAGACTAGTTACTATATTTAAAATTACATTACAAATCTATATTATGCCCATTACAGAGGCCTTATGATTTGAGCCTGAGAAATGAATGCCTCTTTTGACTACATTAAGAACTGACTAACAGAAGACTAGTTATAATATAACAGGACATTAAGAACTGACAGAATACTAGTTATAATCTAACAGAACATTAAGAACTGACTGACTAGTTATAATATAACAGAACATTAAGAACTGACTAACAGAAGACTAGTTATAATCTAACAGGACATTAAGAACTGACTAACAGAAGACTAGTTATAATCTAACAGAACATCCAAGAACTACAACAGCCTAGACTACGTTGCTCAATTAAAATAAGAATTTGACTAACAGAAGACTAGTTATAATCTAACAGGAAAAGAACTGACTGAATACTAGTTACAAAACATGACATTAAGGTTGTTTTTCTATTCAGAAGACTAGTTCTCTCTCAAACCACAGGATGGTCATTAAGAACTTTATCTAACAGAAGAATAGTTATAATCTAAATGGACATTAAGTTGACTGACAGAAGACTAGTTATAATCATAACAGTGACATTTTGAACAGAACTGTGTAACAGAAGACTAGTTTTTCTAACAGGGTTTTAAGAAAAAATGTGGATTTAGTTATAATCTAACAGAACATAAGAACTGACTAACAGAAGACTAGTTATAATCTAACAGTTTTTAAAAACTAACAGAGACTAGTTTAATCTAACAGAACATTACAGAACTAGTGTAACAGAAGACTAGTTATAATGCTAACAGAACATAAGAACTGACTAAAAAGAGCTCTAGTTTATAATCTAACAGGACATTAAGAACTGACTAAAAGAGACTAGTTATAATATAACAACAGAACACTAAAGAGTAGCTAACAGAAGAACTTTGACCATTTAAGAACTAACAGAAGACTAGTTATAATCTAACAGAACATAAGAACTGACTAACAGAAGACTAGTTATAATCTAGCAGGACATTAAGAGCGAACTATGGATCCTGGATGCTGATTGGGCGGGTAGTGGTCCAAGCTGTGCTGTGTTGGCCATCACAGATGCACCTGTAGCCCTTTTAGTGGAACGTAAACAATGAACTCATTTAGAACGCACAACACTGTTCTATATCTGGCGAGCTAGCTGCGCCAGAGAACTCAACATGTCAAGTTGTACGTCACAAGCAGAAAAGTAAACAAAGTCTGTTTGTGAAGATGGAAAAGCAGGGCGACGTGGTCTAGTCCGCGTATGGAGAAGTCTGACGCAGAGCTACACAGCCAGACACTTCAAAGGAGGTGGGGTACTTGGCCTGGATCGTGGCGAGAAGCATCTGACTGGACAGGTAGAGGTGTACAGCAGACCGGACAGGTGGAGGAGTACAGCAGACCGGACAGGTGGAGGTGTACAGCAGACCGGACAGGTGGAGGAGTACAGCAGACCGGACAGGTGGAGGTGTACAGCAGACCGGACAGGTGGAGGAGTACAGCAGACCGGACAGGTGGAGGTGTACAGCAGACCGGACAGGTGGAGGTGTACAGCAGACCGGACAGGTGGAGGTGTACAGCAGACACTGTTGCCTCCTTGTATGACAGGCAGAGACTGTGGGATAAATGTGTATATTTATCTGCTTAGAATTTCTGAAATTTGCTTTGGTCAACTTGTCGGGTCAGAGAGGCCTAGGCTTGCAGCTTCTCTTCAGTCATAAATTGTTGCCCTAGAAGACAAATAAATGATCAAGGCTAATCCATTATATATTTAAGCTATAAGGAACGAGAGGTGTGGCATGTGGCCAATGTCTAAGGGCTGGTCCAAGGGCTGTTCTTACGCAATACAGTGGCTGGATACAGCCCGTAGCCGTGGTATATTGGCCATATACCACAAACCCCCAAGTTGCCTTATTGCTATTATAAACTGGTTACCAATGTAATTAGAGCAGTACAAATACAAATACACATTTTTTTTTTTTTTTGTCATACCCGTTGTATACAGTCTGATATACTACGGCTGTCAGCCAATCAGCATTTAGGGCTCGTACCACCCAGTTTATAAAAATAAATATGTACTCACAAAAATACACATCTTAAATGATAGCAGGAACTAGTAAATCATCAAGCTGACATCTGTAAATATTTTTCTTTCGAAGTTTCTCCTCTCTAAACTGTGTAGCCTAAATATTCTCCCCTTGCAAAAAATAAAAAAAAAATACCCCATCTGATTTAAAAAGCAGTGAAAACTAAAATTAATTTCATCCCTTGATGCATATTTTTCAGATACTGAAATAAATAAAACTTAAACACATTATTCCACTCCTTTTCCAGAGACTACAATAACATTTCCTGTGTCATCGTACTGCAAGAAATACTTAATTCTGCAATTTTATTTAATATTCGGCTATATGTGATATGTTATAGGCCAGTCATGGCCCAGGTTTCAGTCACACCAGTTGAAGCTTCCTTGATGCGCTGAGTAAACGATCATTCCAGTCTCCCCGAAATCTTATTGTAAGATTCCCCTCAAATGGCAGTTGGTTTAATTGAGCTTTCCTCAGGTGTTGCATGTTTCTTTAGTGCTGACTGGACACGTTTGCCAAAGTGGAGAATTAGTTCTCGCATGTAGCTATATGTTTATATATGTTTATAGGCCAGTCAGTGTCCAGATTTCAGTTAATATTCCATTTAACCCATCAAGTTTTAAAGTTTCAGCTCTCTCATTTAATCTCTCTCTCATTTAATCTCTCTCTCATTTCAGCTCTCTCTCATTTCAGCTCTCTCATTTCTTGGCAAAGTGAACATGTTATAACACGATATGAGTCTTTCCCAATATCACAACCTTTCGCAATAAAACAAGTCATTCACTAAAAAGATTCAAAGTAGGCAGCGTAAATGGAGACATTCGAGTCTTTTCACAATGTCAAATATTGAAGTAGGCATCGTTAATAAATGACCTCAGTTGATTTGTTCTGAAGATACAGGATCGTTTACATGGCACATTGACACAGTAGGCATACAGTAAAGACAGTGTAGAACAATACGAGACATATATATGTGGTGAAATAGAGGCAAGGGGCGTGGTTGTGGAGATGTGCAGAGTCATCTTGTGACCAGAACAATCAATACTTCTATTGTCCATTGGTTAGAAAGGAAATGTGTTTTTCCTGCTTCTCCCAACACCTCGCAGTGCAGCACCCCCCCCCCTGGGTGGAGAGCAATTGTGCGGGATTAAGTGCCTTGCTCAAGAGCACAATTGGAGGAGATGGTACTTGGGAGCCTTCCAGCTGCCAGTTCAGTTCCATACCCATTGTTGTATTGTCCTGGGCTTGAACCATTGTAGACAAAGCACCACACCCATGCATTGGTCCTGTAGTAGCCTAGCTTAGAGGAGTGTTTCCTGTAGTAGCCTAGCTTAGAGCAGTGTTTCCTGTAGTAGCCTAGCTTAGAGCAGTGTTTTTCCTGTAGTAGCCTAGCTTAGAGCAGTGTTTCCTGTAGTAGCCTAGCTTAGAGCAGTGTTTCCTGGTCCTGTAGTAGCCTAGCTTAGAGCAGTGTTTCCTGTAGTAGCCTAGCTTAGAGCAGTGTTTCCTGGTCCTGTAGTAGCCTAGCTTAGAGCAGTGTTTCCTGAAGTAGCCTAGCTTAGAGCAGTGTTTCCTGTAGTAGCCTAGCTTAGAGCAGTGTTTCCTGTAGTAGCCTAGCTTAGAGGAGTGTTTCCTGTAGTAGCCTAGCTTAGAGCAGTGTTTCCTGGTCCTGTAGTAGTCTAGCTTAGAGGAGTGTTTCCTGTAGTAGCCTAGCTTAGAGCAGTGTTTCCTGAAGTAGCCTAGCTTAGAGCAGTGTTTCCTGAAGTAGTAGCTTAGAGCAGTGTTTCCTGTAGTAGCCTAGCTTAGAGCAGTGTTTCCTGTAGTAGCCTAGCTTAGAGCAGTGTTTCCTGTAGTAGCCTAGCTTAGAGCAGTGTTTCCTGAAGTAGCCTAGCTTAGAGCAGTGTTTCCTGATCAGTAGCCTAGCTTAGAGCAGTGTTTCCTGAAGTAGCCTAGCTTAGAGCAGTGTTTCCTGTAGTAGCCTAGCTTAGAGCAGTGTTTCCTGTAGTAGCCTAGCTTAGAGCAGTGTTTCCTGAAGTAGCCTAGCTTAGAGCAGTGTTTCCTGAAGTAGCCTAGTTTAGAGCAGTGTTTCCTGTAGTAGCCTAGCTTAGAGCAGTGTTTCCTGAAGTAGTCTAGCTTAGAGCAGTGTTTCCTGTAGTAGCCTAGCTTAGAGCAGTGTTTCCTGTAGTAGCCTAGCTTAGAGCAGTGTTTCCTGAAGTAGCCTAGCTTAGAGCAGTGTTTCCTGTAGTAGCCTAGCTTAGAGCAGTGTTTCCTGTAGTAGCCTAGCTTAGAGCAGTGTTTCCTGAAGTAGCCTAGCTTAGAGCAGTGTTTCCTGAAGTAGCCTAGCTTAGAGCAGTGTTTCCTGAAGTAGCCTAGCTTAGAGCAGTGTTTCCTGAAGTAGCCTAGCTTAGAGCAGTGTTTCCTGAAGTAGCCTAGCTTAGAGCAGTGTTTCCTGAAGTAGCCTAGCTTAGAGCAGTGTTTCCTGAAGTAGCCTAGCTTAGAGCAGTGTTTCCTGAAGTAGCCTAGCTTAGAGCAGTGTTTCCTGTAGTAGCCTAGCTTAGAGCAGTGTTTCCTGGTCCTGTAGTAGCCTAGCTTAGAGGAGTGTTTCCTGGTCCTGTAGTAGCCTAGCTTAGAGGAGTGCCCTGGAAAACATTCCCTACACCTTTACACTTCCACCAGCCTGTACCACTTCCACCAGCCTGTACCACTTCCACCAGCCTGTACCACTGCCACCAGCCTGTTCCACCGCCACCAGCCCGTACCACCGCCACCACCCTGTACCACTGCCACCCTGCCACCGTACCACTGCCACCACCCCCGTACCACTGCCACCACCAGCCTGCATAGCTTAGAGCAGTGTTTCCTGAAGTAGCCTAGCTTAGAGCAGTGTTTCCTGATCATTTGTCCTGTAGTAGCCTAGCTTAGAGCAGTGTTTCCTGGTCATGAGACACAAAGTGGTGCACATTTTAGTATTTGCCTAAGCACTACACATCTTGATTTAAATCGTCAAAGCTTGATACGTTGATAATCTGAAACAGCTTTGTAGTGTCAGGACAAAAGGAAGGTGTACCCCTTTAGCTACCCAGTACCTGGATTGAAAAACCGCCACCAGTCCGTACCACCGCCACCAGCCCGTACCACCGCCACCAGCCCGTACCACCGCCACCAGCCCGTACCACCGCCACCAGCCCGTACCACCGCCACCAGCCCGTACCACCGCCACCAGCCCGTACCACCGCCACCAACCCGTACCACCGCCACCAGCCCGTACCACCGCCACCAGCCCGCACCACTTCCACCAGCCTGCACCACTTCCACCAGCCTGCACCACTGCCACCAGCCTGCACCACTGCCACCAGCTCCGCCCGCACCACTGCCACCACCAGTACCACCGCACCACTGCCACCAGCCTGCACCACTGCCACCAGCCTGCACCACTGCCACCAGCCTGCACCACTGCCACCAGCCTGCACCACTGCCACCAGCTCCGTACCACTGCCACCACCCTGTACCACTGCCACCAGCCTGTACCACTGCCACCAGCTCCGTACCACCGCCACTAGCCCGTACCACTGCCACCAGTCCGTACCACTGCCACCAGCCCGCACCACTGCCACCAGCCCGCACCACTGCCACCAGCTCCGCACCACTGCCACCAGCCCGCACCACTGCCACCAGCTCCGTACCACTGCCACCAGCTCCGTACCACTGCCACCAGCTCCGTACCACTGCCACCAGCTCCGTACCACTGCCACCAGCCTGCACCACTGCCACCAGCCTGCACCACTGCCACCAGCCTGCACCACTGCCACCAGCTCCGTACCACTGCCACCAGCCTGCACCACTGCCACCAGCCTGTACCACTGCCACCAGCCTGTACCACTGCCACCAGTCCGTACCACTGCCACCAGTCCGTACCGTTGACACCAGGCAGGATGGGGCCATGGACTCACACTGTTTACGCCAAATCGTGACTCTGCCGTCAGCATGACGCAACAGGAACTGGGATTCGTTGGACGTGTGCAATTTATTTTTTCACTACAATTGTCCAGTGTTGGTGATCGCGTGCCCCACTAGAGCCACTTGTTTTTAGCTGATAGGAGTGGAACCCGGTGTGGTCGCCTGCTGCAATAGCACATCCGTGATAAGGACAGACGAGATGCCGTTCTGCACACCACTGTTGCACTGTGTTGTTATTTGTCTGTTTGTAGGTGGGCCTGTTAGCGTGCACGATTCTTGCCAGTCTCCTTCCACCTCTCATCAACGTGCTGTTTTTACCCAAAGGACTGCCGCTGACTGGATGTTGTTTTGTTTGTCGCACCATTCTCTGTAAACCCTAGACACTGTCGTGTGTGTGTGTGTGTGTGTGTGTGTGTGTGTGTGTAAAGCCCAGGAGGCATGCTGTTTCTGAGCTGCAGTTAATTTATGAACTCAAAGTAGCCGGCTGACAATGACTGTTATTGGCTAAATGGCCGACAGCTGGTGCTTCTAGATAACACTGGTGGTTTGTCCTACTCCTTCGTTGACCAAATCCACATGACATTAGATTCTCTCTCTCGCCACAATTAGACGGCACATTAGTTTCTGATTGTAAAAGGGAAATTAAACAATGGTAAAAATAATCTCTCCACCCCCCCCCCCCCAGTGAGCGACCTCCAGACGTCTCATTACCATGAGTCGGGAGCGATCAGACTCCCAGGGGTCACTGGGCCCTGACGATGAGGTCATGCCGTACAGTGACGACGAGACGGATGATGAGCTGGACCCCGGCTCAGACGAAGAGGGGCCCCCAGGGGGGCCACAGCCTGAGGAGGTCAAGAGCACCGGTGAGAGACTGGGAGCAGACACTGGAGAATAGCTGCAGAACACACACACACACACACACACACAGCCACACAAACACCTCTTCCATTAGACAATCTGAGAACACACCGATGAGGCCCTACCTTTTTGATTTGTTTAGAAATGTACCAGTTTCACCATTCAAGCATATTCCCTCTGACTCTCTGTTGGTCTGTTTCTAGAGTCTGGCTATCTGTTTCTAGAGTCTGTCTGGCTGTCTGTTTCCAGAGTCTGGCTATCTGTCTGGCTGTCTGTTTCCAGAGTCTGGCTGTCTGTTTCCAGAGTCTGGCTGTCTGTTTCCAGAGTCTGGCTGTCTGTTTCCAGAGTCTGGCTGTCTGTTTCCAGAGTCTGGCTGTCTGTTTCCAGAGTCTGGCTGTCTGTTTCCAGAGTCTGGCTGTCTGTTTCCAGAGTCTGGCTGTCTGTTTCCAGAGTCTGGCTGTCTCCAGAGTCTGGCTGTCTGTTTCCAGAGTCTGGCTGTCTGTTTCCAGAGTCTGGCTGTCTGTTTCCAGAGTCTGGCTGTCTGTCTCTAGAGTCTGGCTGTCTGTCTCTAGAGTCTGGCTGTCTGTCTGGCTGTCTGTTTTGCTGTCTGTTTCTAGAGTCTGGCTGTCTCTAGAGTCTGGCTGTCTGTTTCTAGAGTCTGGCTGTCTGTTTCACTGTCTGTTTCTAGAGTCTGGCTCTCTGTCTGGCTGTCTGTTTCCAGAGTCTGGCTGTCTGTCTGTTTCCAGAGTGTCTGTTTCCAGAGTGTGACTGTCTGTTGGTGTGTTTCCAGAGTCTGGTTGGAGTGTCAAAGCGAACGACAGAGCCTTCTGTAACCTGCCAGAGTTTCAGAAAAAATACCTTTTGTGTCTCAAGAAGAGCAAGTACGCAGTAAGTCACCTCTCTCCGGTTCCACCATTAGAAATCATATTGTTCCACCCCTAACTGCTGATTCAGACATGGGCCGTGTTCATTCGGCCAATGGAAAAACAAGTGTTGCTTATTGGAGAAGTTCAGGCATGAGCCGTGTTCATTAGGCCAATGGAAAAACAAGTGTTGCTTATTGGAGAAGTTCAGACATAGTAGCTGACTGTTTTGAGCCTAATGAACACAACCTTCATCTCATCTTTTTCTATCTAAATATTTACTGGCAACAGCAGGTTGTGTCGGAGTAATGACAGCTGCTGGTAGGTTTGGCAACACAACCTTTTCAAAGGTAGAGACTAAGACAGAAACCCAGCCATGTCATGTGCTTTGGTGGTTTTACGTTTGTGGACAGGCTAAATAAAATCTACCTATGCAATGGCTCAACACGAGGTGTTTAACGTCAAGATTTCATCCTTTTGGATCACCTCATACACAACTTTTTTTTCATTCAATTGTCGTCATTGTTGACGCCGTATCGGATACAGTGCATCACGGACGGTGAGTTAATTCTACTTCCTCTTCGCTCTGCTGATACGCGTGTCTCATAGGCTGGCCATGAGGGCTTTGAGGGATTGGCGGGGAGGGGTTTGAGGTGGTGGCTGGACACAATGCAAATGGTCCGGGAAGCCATTTGATTACCAGTTTATCACCTGTCCTGTGGTGATCCAACTACCTTTCTTTTGGGTTCATTTACTTGTTAGTCACCAGGGACGCTACAATATTATCACAGTATGCAGGTCCCGATGCGATGTGTATTGTGATTCTATGTGTATTGTGATTCTATGTGTATTGTGATTCTATGTGTATTGTGATTCTATGTGTATTGTGATTCTATATGTATTGTGATTATATGTGTATTACAAATCGATATTACGATTCAATGTTCCGAACATATTGCTCACCATATGTCTGCAGCAGAGAGACGAGATCCATGAGAAAATTCTGAAAACAAGTTGGCTCACTATTTTAAAAAGATTGAGAACAAGCTTTGACGGAAGAACATTTGACATTGTCAAAAAATAATATTGCGATTTTATATCGTTAAAATAATTTCCTGATATCTAAAATGTTTATTTAAAAAAATAATAATAATGATGATCTCTACTAGTCATCATGAGAATAGTCCGTGTTCGCACACTCCCATGCACACTCCCATGCACACTCCCAAGTGTCGATCGTCAGAAAGCTATCATGGGATCCACGAGTTAATCTGACTGGATAAATTGAATAAGGGGAGAAAAAAAAATTGTCTCTTTAAGCGCCACCCCTAAGACCGCCCCTAAGACCGCCCCTAAGACCGCCCCTAAGACCGCCCCTAAGACCGCCCCTAAGACCACCCCTATCCTTTTAATGGTACTTAGCCTGGCCAATGTTTTATTTACGTGCCCTTGGTTAAAGACTATACTCTTAAGGTCACTGACAATTACTTTAGCATCATGTTAACTCCAATGAAATAGTCCAGATAAAGTCTTAGAGTCCTACTCCCCAACCTATTACTGAGGTGTTGTAGATGCAGGGTTACATCCAAAATGGCACCCTATTCCCCTAGAAACACTAAACCAGTTATGGGCCCTGGTCAAAAGTAGTGCACTATATAGGGAATGGGATGCCAATTGGGACTGGAGTGGACACACGTGTTGTTTTTGTCGGATCATTTGCCTCCTTCTCTCAATACTGTGGCTGCAGTTTGTTTATGGAAATGATCCTCTGCCTACCAGCAGCCCTGAACGCTCCATTTAGTTTGACTGAGAAGGTGTTGGGAAGTAGAGAGAGAGAGGGGGAGAGAGAGAGAGAAACTCTGAGTGTGTCGAGTAACACACTTTGCCATTCCTTGTCATTGCCAAATGTCAGGTCATGCCATTTGGCACATGACATGGAGTGGATTTGTTTAAGAAACTGGTAACAAGGCTAACTGCCTTCCATTTAAAAAAAAATATATATATTTTGTTTTATTTGTTCGAGTGGCCACTCGAGTGTTTGGTCAATATAATGGATAATGTGTGTTCATACATGAGAACTGTAATTTGTTAGTCATGTGATATCTCAATTGGCCCGAGAGGGAGGTGGGTTGGAGGGGGCTGGGAGGGGCTGCATCGGGGGGGGGGGGTTGTCGTCATGTTTACTGTTGCCTTGTTTTTGACCGTGTTTGTGTACTTGTCCTTCTCGTTTTGTTTGTAGGGGAATGGAATCAAGACGTACAAATATAACGCCTTGACGTTCATCCCACTGAATCTGTTCGAGCAGTTCAAACGAGTTGCCAACCTTTACTTCCTGGCCCTGCTCATCCTACAGGTCAGTCTGCTGTGTTACATCCTGTGTGTTACATCCTGTGTGTTACATCCTGTGTGTTACATCCTGTGTGTTACATCCTGTGTCTTACATCCTGTCTTACATCCTGTCTTACATCCTGTCTTACATCCTGTCTTACATCCTGTCTTACATCCTTACTGATTTACAAGAATCTTCTGTGGTAGACTGTGGGGTTCCACTGACAGCAAAGAGTCTTCTGTGAGACATCCCAACTTCTACTACACTATGGATGGAAGGATTGCGATTGGCTTGTTTTTTTTTATTGCGAGCAGTTTAAATGAATTTACATAAATGTAAATACTGACACATCATCATATAACACATAATGGCCCTGGCATGAGCAATGAGTGATGTGTTATTGGACAGCAGAAACACGGGGGGGGGGGGGCAGTTCCCCCCCCACAGTTCAAACATTCACCCCCATAGTTTTACTTTTATGTCTGTGTATTAAAAAAAAAAGAAGTTACAATTGAGTGACAGGTTGGCACAAAAATAATCTGTATCTGCGCTGTGTTAGCACAATGGACAGAGCGGTGTGTGTTGGGAGGGAATGCAAAGCCACTAAGGCGGTTAGGTATGACTCCTTTGGGTTCCCGTAGACAGCGAGGGGAAAGACAGGTGAGACGTCATCAAGTTTGAAGTCACTTGTGCACAGTTGCAGTGGCGCTGACACATTTACATTTTTACATTTAAGTCATTTAGCAGACGCTCTTATCCAGAGCGACTTACAAATTGGTGAATTCACCTTCTGACATCCAGTGGAACAGCCACTTTACAATAGTGCATCTCAATCATTTAGGGGGGGTGAGAAGGATTACTTTATCCTATCCTAGGTATTCCTTGAAGAGGTGGGGTTTCAGGTGTCTCCGGAAGGTGGTGATTGACTCCGCTGTCCTGGCGTCGTGAGGGAGTTTGTTCCACCATTGGGGGGGCCAGAGCAGCGAACAGTTTTGACTGGGCTGAGCGGGAACTGTACTTCCTCAGTGGTAGGGAGGCGAGCAGGCCAGAGGTGGATGAACGCAGTGCCCTTGTGTAGGGTGTAGGGCCTGATCAGAGCCTGGAGGTACTGCGAGCAGTTTAAATGAATTGCCAAATGTCAGGTCATGCCATTTGGCACATGACATGGAGTGGATTTGTTTAAGAAACTGGTAACAAGGCTAACCCCACCGATTTCAACGGGCCCCTTTAGTCACTTCATCCTGGCACCGGGTTCACAGGTCAGGGTGTATCAATAGACTAGAAATGGTTGTACTTTCCTTTCTTCGCCCATTATCAGATTATTCCTGTGATCATTATTCCATAATACACTCTTGTGATTATTACTCTGTGATTATTCCTGTGATCACTGCTGCCTTGAATCCTCTGAACGTGTTTGATTGAATGATGAAGTAATAGTTTCTGTGATATTAATTTGTAACAATGTTTTTTATTTTATTTCCTTTTTAATATATTATTATTATTTTTTTTCCTGTTCTTGGGATCACCAGATTGGATTAGATTGAATGTTAAAGTAACGGACTTTGATATTAATAATACACTCTTGTGATTATTCCTCTCTCATTAGATTATTCCTGAGATCACCACGTTGCCTTGGTACACGACCTTAGTGCCTTTAGTTCTGGTGCTGGGAATCACAGCCATCAAAGACCTAGTGGACGATCTGGTGCGTGACTCATCCACTTCTCGCTGGCTACATCAAATTCTTCACTCTTCTCCCAAAGTCTTGGCGCCGAAACGTGGTGTCCTATAGATCAGTAGTTCCCAATATTTTCCTTTCCGGGCACCACCAAATCAACGTCATAAGCTCTTGAGTACCAGCTTTCGCGGAGTCGCGGAATTCTTTAACATAAAATATTTTAGAGGTCAAATTTCAGAATCAATATTCTCAGTGAATGTAACAGATTAAAGGCCTTTCATTACAGATGGATATTTGTTCAACACTTTTCATTGTATAAATTAATTTACAATTGTTTATAACCTCCATTATTGTCCCAATTTATTCTTTTTGGAGAAAATATATTTTTATATAATAATTTGCGGAACCACCTGCAACTAAGAAAAAGGCCTCTTTTTATTTATGTTTCTCCCCCCCCCATTGTCATGTGCAGTACACTACATTTTGTTGTGAAGAGCTCACTGTGGTCCATTAGTGTAATTCCGAACCCTGGCTGGTGTTTTCCCTCCCCGTCTAATAGGCCCGCCACAGGATGGACAAGGAGATCAACAACAGGAAGTGTGATGTCCTCCTGGATGGCAGGTAATGAGGACGATGAACCATAGACATGGATAGTTATGTACTTGGAATTGACCCTGCAGTGCCATTGAGGGCTTTCACCATTTTGAAGGAGTCAACTGGGTGGGACTTTCTATAGGTTAAGGAAGGATCACATGATTCCATCCAGGTCATAAGGAGGGATCAGCCAATGAGTTATACTTATGTGCCAACATTCTATGACTGCAGGTGGCAGTAAATCGCCATCCTTGTCTTTATACCTGTTCAAACAACAGCCTCCAGGTGGCAGTGTGCACCCTTTCTGTTTGTTTACCAACTCATAGAAGTAGTAAAAGAAGAAGCTCTGACACCATAATGGGACAGATGCAAAGAGGAGTCGTCTATCTAAGTCTATGGTGTGAACATAGAAACCAGAACAGTATTGTGTTCTGGATCTCCATAGTGCAACAGTGTACCTTTTTGTTATCTCTTACCTTGTTTATTGTATTGTCTGTGCTATGCATCAACAAGATGAACTTCATGTTTTGAACATGATAAAGAATGGGGGGAAAAAATGACTGAAACTTTTTCCAAACCCAGGTTTCAAGAGTCAAAGTGGATGAACATCCATGTTGGTGATGTGGTTCGTTTGAAGAAAAATGGTCACATCCCGGTAATGTCATTTATTTGTTCTTCGACTCTGTTCCTTTAAAAAAAATTTTTACATTTCATAATGTATTATTCATTTGATTGAATTGAAACCAACCAGCCATTTTATAATTCAGTAACCCAAAAAATGATTTGATCATTTGTTTTTTAAAATTGTTTTTTTTAGGCCGACATACTGTTGTTGTCCAGTTCAAACCCCAACAGTCTTTGTTATGTGGAAACTGCCGAGCTCGATGGGTAAGATGTTCTCTAATACAAGTAAATGTATTGACCTTCCTGTCACAAATGGCATCCTATATCTTACATATTCTATGTGCCCTAGTCAAAAGTAGTGCACTTGAGTCCTATTGGCTCTGGTCAAAAGTAGTGCACTATCTAGGGAATATGTTGCCATTTGGGACACAGCCCATGTCTTCAAACCTTGTTGTGTAATCTGACATTTCATAATGGGGTTGTCAACAACTGTTCCTTGATAACAGGAGAAATTACATTAACAGGACGTGCCTTTTGTGTAAACATAAACATTTTAAGAGCTGAAGTTGGATTAAAAAAGGGTTTGCTGAGACTTGTTGTAGTCGGTCTGTTTTAAGCCTGTTGATTTTATATTGATAATTGTTTGATTAATCAAACAAGGTTATCAAAAGGCTAACATGGTTTAGTTTCTTTAAATGTACAGATGCTCCCTAGCCTGAGTACCAGTCTGTTTGTGCTAGCATGCCAAATAAGCGAGACCAGATCTGGGACTAAGATAGATGTTCCCTGCATACTGTAGAAGTCCACTGGAAAATTAAAGTACGTTCATTGATTTTTCAGGGAAACCAACCTGAAGTTCAAGATGGGTCTGAAAGTGACAGACGAGAGACTGCAGGAGGAGGGCCAGCTGGCACAGTTTGACGGTAACATACTGCTGTACTGTAACTAGAGAAAATACATGGAGAGTGTCACAATATTATTTTAGAGAGCGTGTGCAGATGAGAGTGGAATCTTGAGATTCCTTTTAGTGTCTTCCAGATGTATTTGCAGTCGTAAACTATGGGGTCACCCAGGGTGGCAGTCATTGTTTGTCAAATATATCCTGTCTAGCTGTGCAGCTAGCTAGACTCTGCCTGGTCACGGTTTCCTTCACCACCCCCAGCTATGATGGTGTGAGCCATAGAAATAGAATGAGTAGAAAGGACTTGCAACACCTCATCGTAACAAGTTGAAACTCATTCTGATACTGTTCCCTCGTACGGCCAGGATAGCGGGGTCACTGTTCCCTCGTACGGCCAGGATAGCGGGGTCACTGTTAGTGGGGTCACTGTTCCCGTACGGCCAGGATAGTGGGGTCACTGTTCCCTCGTACGGCCAGGATAGTGGGGTCACTGTTCCCTCGTACGGCCAGGATAGCGGGGTCACTGTTCCCTCGTACGGCCAGGATAGTGGGGTCACTGTTCCCTCGTACGGCCAGGATAGCGGGGTCACTGTTCCCTCGTACGGCCAGGATAGTGGGGTCACTGTTCCCTACGGCCGTACGGCCAGGATAGCGGGGTCACTGTTCCCTCGTACGGCCAGGATAGCGGGGTCACTGTTTCCCAGGATAGCGGGGTCACTGTTCCCTCGTACGGCCAGGATAGCGGGGTCACTGTTACGGCCAGGATAGCGGGGTCACTCGTACGGCCAGCGGGGATAGCGGGGTCACTGTTCCCTCGCACGGCCAGGGTAGCGGGGTCACTGTTCCCGGCCAGGATAGCCGGGGTCACTGTTCCTCGTACGGCCAGGATAGCGGGGTCACTGTTCCCCTCGTACGGCCAGGATAGTGGGGTCATACGGCCGGGGTCACTGTTCCAGGGTAGTGGGGTCACTGTCGTACGGCCAGGATAGTGGGGTCACTGTTCAGGGTAGTGGGGTCACTGTTCGTACGGCCAGGATAGTGGGGTCACTGTTCCCGTACGGCCAGGATAGTGGGGTACGGCCAGCGGGGATAGCCAGGATAGTGGGGTCACTGTTCCCTCGTACGGCCAGGATAGTGGGGTCACTGTTCCGGCCAGGATAGCGGGGTCACTGGTACGGCCAGGATAGCGGGGTCACTGTTCCCTCGTACGGCCAGGATAGCGGGGTCACTGTTCCCTCGTACGGCCAGGATAGCGGGGTCACTGTTCCCTCGTACGGCCAGGATAGTGGGGTCACTGTTCCCTCGTACGGCCAGGATAGTGGGGTCACTGTTCCCTCGTACGGCCAGGATAGTCCGGGGTCACTGTTCCCGCACGGCCTAGTGGGGTCACGGCGGCCAGGATAGTGGGGTCACTGTTCCCGGCCAGGATAGTGGGGTCACGGCCAGGATAGTGGGGTCACTGTTCCCTCGCACGGCCAGGATAGTGGGGTCACGCACGGCCAGGATAGGATAGTGGGGTCACTGTTCCCTCGTACGGCCAGGATAGCGGGGTCACTGTTCCTCGTACGGCCAGGATAGTGGGGTCACTGGCCACGGCCAGGATAGCGGGGTCACTGTTCCCTCGTACGGCCAGGATAGCGGGGCCAGGATAGCGGGGTCACTGTTCCCTCGGGGTCACGGCCAGGATAGCGGGGGTACGGCCAGGATAGCGGGGTCACTGTTCACGGCCAGGATTCCTCGTACGGCCAGGATAGCGGGGTCACTGTTCCCTCACGTACGGCCAGGATAGTACGGCCAGGTGGGGTCACTGTTCCCGGGGTCACTGTACGGCCAGGATAGGTAGCGGGGTCACTGTTCCAGGATAGCGGGGTCACTGGCCAGGATAGTGTGGGGTCACTGTTCCCTCGTACGGCCAGGATAGCGGGGTCACTGTTCCCTCGTACGGCCAGGATAGTGTGTTGTCACTGTTCCCTAGTACGGCCAGGATAGTGTGTTGTCACTGTTGTCTTGTTTCTCCGTACAGCCATGATAGTGTGGTCACTGTTCCCTTATACAGCCGTGATAGTGTGTTGTCTTGTTTCTCCGTACAGCCATGATAGTGTGTGAGGAGCCTAACAACCGTCTGGATAAGTTCACGGGGACCATGCGTTGGAGGAAAGACCGATTCCCTCTGGATCTGGACAATATGATGCTGAGAGGATGTAGGATCAGAAACACTGACGAGTGTCACGGACTGGTCATCTTCGCAGGTAAGAACACACTTTTCGGAACCAACGAACACACGCCAACGACCACGGTCATATTGCAAATATTGCTGCCTTGGACTTAATCTCATCCAAACCCTTTACTCTGCTGTTTGTTCACCGTTCTGCTGTAGGCGCTGACACGAAAATCATGAGGAATGGGGGCAAGACCAGGTTCAAGAGGACTAAAATCGATGAGCTGATGAACTACATGGTGTATAGTGTAAGTGGTACACTCAATCATCCCCTCGCAATATTTCAGCTTGTATGAAATGAAGTCTCTTAATAACAGCCATCTACAGTGCCTTCAGAAAGCATTGATACTCCATGACTTATTCTACATTTTGTTGTCACAGCCTGAATTCAAAATGGATTCATTTAATTGCTCACCCATCTACACACAGTAGCCCATAAAGACAAAGTGATTTTTAAAATTTTTTTTTAACAAATATATTGACTTTAAATACAGATATCAAATTTAGAGATATTTACGCCTCTGAGTCAATACATGATAGAATCATCTTTGGCAGCGATTACAGCTGTGAGTCTTCTTGGTGAGTCTCTAAGAGCTTTTCTTTTTTTGGGGGCGGCAGGGTAGCCTAGTGGTTAGAGCGTTGGGCTAGTAACCGGAAGGTTGCGAGTTCAAACCCCCGAGCTGACAAGGTACAAATCTGTCGTTCTGCCCCTGAACAGGCAGTTAACCCACTGTTCCCAGGCCATCATTGAAAATAAGAATTTGTTCTTAACTGACTTGCCTGGTTAAATAAAGGTAAAATTAAAATAAAATAAAAAATTCACTGGATTGTGCAATATGAACCCATTTTTAAGCTCTGCCAAATTGGTTGTTGATCATTTTCTATTTCTTGCCATAGATTTTCAAGTAGATTTAAGTCAAAACTATAACTCGGCCACTCAGGGCTATTCACTTTCTTCCTGGTAAGCAACTCCAGTGTATAGTTGGCCTTGTGTTTTAGGTTATTGTCCTGCTGGAAGGTGAATTTGTCTCCCAGTGTCTGTTGGAAAGCAGACTGAACCAGGTTTTCCTCTAGGATTTTGCCTGTGCTTAGCTCTATTCTGTTTTTTTTTTACCCTAAAAAGCTCCCTAATCCTTGCTGATGACAAGCATACCCATAACATGATGCAGCCACCACCATGCTTGAAAATAAGAAGAGTGGTTCTCAGGGATGTTGTTGGATTTGCCCCAAACATAACACTTCGTATTGCAGTATTACTTTAGTGCCTTGTTGCAAATAGGATGCATGTTTTGGAATATTTTTATTCTGTACAGGCTTTCTCCTTTTCACTCTGTCAATTAGGCTACTATTGTGGAGGAACTATAATTTTGTTCATCCATTCTCCAGGTTCTCCTATCACAGCCATTAAACTCTATAACTGTTTTAAAAGGAACATTGTCCTCATGGGGGCATCCCTGATTGGTTTCCTTCCTCTCCGGCAACTGAGTTGGGAAGGACGCCTGTATCTTTGTAATGACAGGGTGTATTGATACACCATCCAAAGTGTAATTAATAACTTCAGCATGCTCAAAGGGATATTCAATGTCTCCTTTATGTTTACCCATCTACCAATAGGTGTCCTTTGTGAGGCATTGGAAGAACCTTGTGGTTGAATCTGTGTTTGAAATTCACTGCTGGACTGAGGGACCTTACAATTATCTGTATGTGTGTGTGTTACAGAGATGAGGCAGTCATTCAAAAATCATGTTTAACACTATTATTGCACACACAGTGAGTCAATGCAACTTGTTATGTTACTTGTAAAGTGAAGTGTATGCTTGCCATAACAAAGGGCTTCAATATACTTATTGACTCAAGACATTTCAGTTTTTCATTTTTAATTAATCTGTTGTAACATTTCCAAAAGCATAATTTCACAACATTATGTGGGGTATTGTATGTAGGCCAGAGACACAATCTCAATTGAATACATGTTTTATTCGGGCTGTTTTAACACACTAAATGCGGAGTCAGTCAAGGGGGTGTGAATACTCTCTCTGAAGGCTCTGTACATGCTTGATGGTGGCTTGTGAGAATAGAGAGACAGTGGAAGAACTCCCTCCCAAAGCTCATCCCTTCCTTCCTCCGCCAGATCTTTGTGATCCTGATCCTGGTGTGTGCTGGCCTGGCCATCGGAAACTCCTTCTGGTACGAGGAGGTAGGCAGCAGGGCCTGGTATCTGAAAGATGGCAAGGATCAGACTGCTTCTTACAGAGGTTTCCTCAGCTTCTGGGGGTACATCATCGTGCTCAACACCATGGTTCCCATCTCCCTCTACGTCAGGTGAGTCGTCACAAAACCCAGGCGAGCTCGCACCTGTACCCTCTATTACCCTCGATCTCAGAAGAGATGGTTGTTTTCAGGATCAGCAATGGTCATATATCCAAGTTCCAATTATCCTAACACACAGACGTCAGTTTACCTGAGGCTAATGTCAGCTGGCATTAGAACATTAGAACATTTAGAACTAGAACATTAGAACTAGAACATTGAATATGTCTCGATCTAAGACTTGAAGTCTACTTCCACAGACTTTATTAGACTTTATTACAGCTGTTTTAATGTTCTAATTATCCTATTCTAACACGTATAAATTGTGTTTCTGATGGGGGAAAAAAAGTCAACCTGGATAATTTCTCCTAACCTGACTGTCATGATGTTATTTCCTCTACTTCCTGTCCAGTGTGGAAGTGATTCGTTTGGGCCAGTCGAAGTTCATCAACTGGGACCTTCAGATGTACTACCAAGAGAAAGACACGCCAGCCAAGGCCCGTACCACCACCCTCAACGAACAACTGGGTCAGATCGAGTACGTCTTCTCAGACAAGACCGGTACCCTCACGCAGAACATCATGGCCTTCAAGAAATGCACCATCGCCGGACGCACCTTCGGTTAGACAAATGTCCTTTCGCTTCTGACACCATGTATTGATGGGGCGGCAGGGTAGCCTAGTGGTTAGAGTGTAGAGGCGGCAGGGCAAGGTAGCCTAGTGGTTAGAGCGTTGGACTAGTAACCGGAAGGTTGCAAGTTCAAATCCCCGAGCTGACAAGGTACAAATCTGTCGTTCTGCCGCTGAGCAAGGCAGTTAACCCACTGTTCCTAGGCCGCCATTGAAAACTGACTTGCCTCATTAAATAAAGGTAAAATAAAAATAAAAAATTGATAAGGAGAAGAGCAGAACATCTTCAGGAAGATAAAAATTGATAGGTTGTACAGAGCATTATGGGTACTGCAGTGTATCATGCTAAACTTATATCCTGGCTTGGATGGACATTCTGGTCCACTGCATTTGTGTTAGACATGACAAAAATGATGTAAAGATGTTGTGAAGATGCCTGTGTTACACGACTAAGTATAACAACTAACCAATGCTTTTCATTTTGCCAGGTGACCCCACCACTGCCGAGGGAGTGACTCTGAATCGTGGAAAGGTGAGGGTTACCGTTCTATTCCGATTGTCACGGTGTAACATGACTGTTTCTGCTATTCAAAACGCTTTACATTTCAACGTCTGTTGCGAGAGATCACATTTTAAAATAAAACTATTCAGGGTCAGGCTCCTGGACTCGGATCAAGCATAGTCCCAGACTAAAAAGCGTGTTCAATGGAGATTCCCCATTTGAAAGTGTTAGTTCAGGACCTAGGTTAAATCTGGGTCCAGGAAACTGGCCTTCCGAGTATCTGTAGCATCGTGTTGATGGTCATTTCTTCCCCTCGGTACTTCACAGCCAGACTAAAAAGCGTGAAAGTGTAGTTAGTTCAGGACCTAGGTTAAATCTGGGTCCAGGAAACTGGCCTTCCGAGTATCTGTAGCATCGTGTTGATGGTCATTTCTTCCCCTCGGTACTTCACAGCCAGACTAAAAAGCGTGAAAGTGTAGTTAGTTCAGGACCTAGGTTTAATCTGGGTCCAGGAAACTGGCCTTCCGAGTATCTGTAGCATCGTGTTGATGGTCATTTCTTCCCCTCGGTACTTCACAGCCAGACTAAAAAGCGTGAAAGTGTAGTTAGTTCAGGACCTAGGTTTAATCTGGGTCCAGGAAACTGGCCTTCCGAGTATCTGTAGCATCGTGTTGATGGTCATTTCTTCCCCTCGGTACTTCACAGCCAGACTAAAAAGCGTGAAAGTGTAGTTAGTTCAGGACCTAGGTTTAATCTGGGTCCAGGAAACTGGCCTTCCGAGTATCTGTCACAGCATCGTGTTGATGGTCATTTCTTCCCCTCGGTACTTCACAGCCAGACTAAAAAGCGTGAAAGTGTAGTTAGTTCAGGACCTAGGTTAAATCTGGGTCCAGGAAACTGGCCTTCCGAGTATCTGTAGCATCGTGTTGATGGTCATTTCTTCCCCTCGGTACTTCACAGCCAGTGGATTTCAGCTGGAACAAGTACGCAGACAGCAAGTTTGAGTACCTTGATCATTCCCTGGTGGCCTGCATCCGGTCCAAGAAAGACAAAGAAACGCTGGAGTTCTTCAAGCTGCTGTCTCTGTGTCACACTGTCATGGTGGAGCAGAAAGAAGGTGAGCATTCGACAACCTGTATTCTAGTGATGCTAGAGGTCAAAGTTCAGACGTCACCGATTTATACATAATGGGCTGGTATCCCGGACACCGAAAAAGCCTGGTTCTTAAACGGGGGGGGGAAAACATGCTCAATGAAGAATTTGTTGAAAATGTTTCTTAGACCAGGATCGATCTTTATCTGTCTGGGGGAACCGGCCCAATATTTATTTAACAGGAACATACACAAACTGGTAGTCTTAGTTTAGTGCACTACAGACACTGATGAATAGTCTATAATACAGGTGTAACATAACCTCTGACCCCAGAGTTGATGTGCGTCTGTTGTCCTCAATCCTCAGATGAGTTGGTGTACCAGGCAGCCTCTCCTGACGAGGGAGCTCTGGTGACGGCTGCCAGGAACTTCGGTTTTGTGTTCCTGTCCCGTACCCAGGACACCATCACCATCAGCGAGATGGACCAGGAGATGACCTACGAGGTGCTGGCCCTGCTCGACTTTAATAGTGACCGCAAACGCATGTCCATCATCCGTGAGTGACTGTTTTTTAAGTCTGTGATCCCTGGGACTTATGTAGGGTTGTAAAAACTCTGGATATTTTGGAGTTCCCAGGTTTGTTCGAATTCCTAGTTGGAGAATTCCCTCCCTGGGAACCTCCCTGTTTTATTCCCTCTCTGGGAACCTCCCTGTTTTATTCCCTCTCTGGGAACCTCCCTGTTTTATTCCCTCTCTGGGAACCTCCCTGTTTTATTCCCTCCCTGTTTTATTCCCTCTCTGGGAACCTCCCTGTTTTATCCTCCAGGATTTTTGGGGAACTTTGGGAAAGTTGAAATTTTGCAAAATTAACCCTTTCACTGTGACCATCTCCCTAATGTGCTGTCTTCTCACTCACTCACTCACTCACTCACTCACTCACTCACTCACTCACTCACTCACTCACTCACTCACTCACTCACTCTCACACACACAGTGAGGTTCCCCGATGGCCGGATCCGTTTGTACTGTAAAGGAGCAGACACGGTCATCTACGAACGCCTCTCTCCTAACTCCAGACACAAGGAAGTGACCCAGACTGCTCTGGATGTGAGTCAACAATATCTGTTCTGGGGTGTTTTTTTATTAATATGGCAGGAGTGCCAAACTCCTTTTGCCCAGGGGCCACATTCTGGCGTCATAGTTTGAGGCTCAAAGTCGTACAGCAGAGGTCTATGTGGAGTTGCAGTGGCCTTAGTTCGACGTGTTGTTGAACTCTGAGCTCGGACATTGTGGTCACGTAACAAATTTAAACTTGAGCTCAAATAGTTTCTCGAAAAATAGACGATGCATGTTTTTCATTGGTGCATCATTCTCTTCCATTGTAGATCTTTGCCAACCAGACTCTCCGGACCCTGTGTTTGTGTTATAAGGATATCAGTAAGCAGGAGTTTGACGCCTGGGCTAAGAAGCACAAGGATGCCAGTGTTGCTATGGGCAACAGGGAGGCTGCTCTAGATCGAGTGTATGAACAGATTGAGAACAACTTCATGGTAGGACACACTCCAAATACTTCAATCAATCAAGTCACTTCTACAATGTAGAGGGCCGACATTTTGGTCTGGATCGTTAAGATATGAGAGGCCATCGGTCTTTACGTAAACATTTTTTTTTAACTGTTATTTTACCAGGGAAGTTGCCTGAACACATTCTCATTTACAAGCACCGACCTGGGGAATAGTTTGTATTTGTGTTTATTACGGATCCCCATTTGTTCCTACCAAGGCAGCAGCTACTCTTCCTGGGGTTTGTTATGGATCCCCATTTGTTCCTACCAAGGCAACAGCTACTCTTCCTGGGGTTTATTATGGATCCTTCCTGGGGTTTATTATGGATTAGTTCCTGTCAAGGCAGCAACTACTCTTCCTGGGGTTTATTATGGATCCCCATTAGCTCCTGGGGTTTATTATGGATCCCCATTAGTTCCTGCCAAGGCAACAGCTACTCTTCCTGGGGTTTATTATGGATCCCCCTTAGTTCCTGTCAAGGCAGCAACTACTCTTCCTGGGGTTTATTGTGGATCCCCATGAGTTCTTACCAAGGCAACAGCTACTCTTCCTGGGGTCCAAACACACCAAACCATCCACATTACATATAAAACAACAGATTTAAAAAAGTGAACTATGTTTGTACTGAATGAACTTAAGATCAAACAGTACATCATATAACATCCCTACACCATCACATGTCAACAACACCACATGTTCAATACAACTATCACAATGTGTGCCTTTGCATGTGTCTGTACCTTGATGTGTGTCTCTTCACAGTCCCCGTTGTTCCATCAGGTGTATTTTTACCTGTTTATTAAATCTGATTCTACTGCTGCATCAGTTACCTGATGTGGAATAGAGTTCCATGTAGTCATGGCTCTATGTAGTACTGTGGAATAGAGTTCCATGTAGTCATGGCTCTATGTAGTACTGTGGAATAGAGTTCCATGTTGTCACGGCTCTATGTAGTACTGTGGAATAGAGTTCCATGTTGTCATGGCTCTATGTAGTGCTGTGGAATAGAGTTCCATGTTGTCATGGCTCTATGTAGTACTGTGGAATAGAGTTCCATGTTGTCATGGCTCTATGTAGTGCTGTGGAATAGTTCCATGCACCTCTGTGGAATAGTTCCATGTTGTCATTCTGGACTTCCCATAGTCTGGGACTGTGAAGAAGAGACCTCTTGTGGCATGTCTTGTTTTTATTTGAATTTTTTTAACCTTTATTTAACTAGTAAAGTCAGTTAAGAACAAATCATTATTTACATTGACTGCATACCCCCGGCATACCCCCGGCCAAACCTGGACGACGCTGGGCCAATTGCGTGCTGCCCTATGGGGACTCCTAATCACGGCCACTTGTGGGTGTCCGCGCTGTGTGCTAGTATTTTAAACGGACAGCTAGTACATTCCGCTTGTCAACACCTCTTACAAAAAACAAGTAGTGATGAAGTCATTCTCTCTTCCACTTTGAGCCATGAGAGATTATTGACATGCATGTTATTAATGTTTGCTCTCCGTGTGCATCCAAGGGCCAGCCATGCTGCCCTGTTCTGAGCCAATTGCAATTTTCCTAAGTCCTTTTTTGTGTCACCTGACCACACGACTGAACAGTAGTCAAGTTGCGACTAAACTAGGGCCTGTAGGACCTTCCTTGTTGATAGTGTTGTTAAGAAGGTAGAAACTAGGACCTGCCTTGTTGATAGTGTTGTTAAGAAGGTAGAAACTAGGGCCTCTAGGACCTGCCTTGATAGTGTTGTTAAGAAGGCAGAGCAGCGCTTTATTAGGAACAGATTTATCCAATCTTAACTACTGTTGTATCAATATGTTTTGACCATGACAGTTTACAATCCAGGGTTACTCCAAGCAGTTTAGTCACCTCAACTTGCTCAATTTCCATGTTATTCATTACGAGACATAGTTAAGGTTTAGGGCTTACTGAGTGATTTATCCCAAATAGAATGCTTGTAGTTTTGTAAATATTTAGGACTAACATATTCCTTCCCATCCATTCTGAAACTAACTGTAGCTCTTTGTTAAGAGTTGCAGTCATTTCAGTCGTTGTAGTAGCTGATATGTATAGTGTTGGGTCATCCACATACATAGACACTCTGGCTTTACTCAAAGCCTGTGGCATGTCGTTAGTCAAAAGCAAGGGTCCTAAACAGCTACCCTGGGGAATTCCTGATTCTACCTGGATTATGTTTGAGAGGCTTCTATTAAAAAAAATGTATTTCACCTTTTATTTAACCAGGTAAGCTAGTTGAGAACAAGTTCTCATTTGTAACTGCGACCTGGCCAAGGTCAAGCAAAGCAGTTAGACACATACAACAACAGAGAGTTACACATGGAATAAACAAAACATACAGTAGAAAAAAAGAAAACAAGTCCATATACAGTGAGTGCAAATGAGGTAAGATAAGGGAGTTAAGGCAATAAATAGGCCATGGTGGCGAAGTTATTACAATACAACAATTAAACACTGGAATGGTAGATGTGCGGGAGCTGAATGTGCAAGTAGAGATACTGGGGTGCAAAGGAGCAAGATAAATACTGTATGAGGATGAGGTAGTTGAATGGGCTGTTTACAGATGGGCTATGTGCAGTGATCTGTGAGCTGCTCTGACAGCTGGTGCTTAAAGCTAGTGAGGGAGATAAGTGTTTCCAGCTTCAGTGATTTTTGCAGTTCCTTCCAGTCATTGGCAGCAGAGAACTGGAAAGAAAGGCGACCAAAGGAGGAATTGGCTTTGGGGGTGACCAGTGAGATGTAACTGCTGGAGCGCGTGCTACGAGTGGGTGCTGCTATGGTGACCAGTGAGCTGAGATAAGAGGGGACTTTATTAAAGAATCCTCTGTGTTCTGTTAGACAAATAACTCTTTATCCACGATATAGCAGGGGCTGTAAAGCCATAACACATGTTTTTCCAGCAGCAGACTGATTTGATAATGTCAGAAGTCACACTGAAGTCTAACAAGACAGCCCCCACAATCATTTTATCATCAATTTCTCTCAGCCAATCATCAGGCATTTGTGTAAGTGCTGTGCTTATTGAGTGTCCTTCCCTGTAAGCGTGCTGAATTTGTTTACTAAGGGTTGGTAAACAGGCTGATTGGTTGGCTATTTGAGCCAGTAAAAGGGGCTTTACTGTTCTTAGGTAGCGGAAAGACTTTAGCTTCCCTCCAGGCCTGAGGGCACACACTTTCTGGGCGTCTTAGATTGAAGATGTGGCAAATAGGAGTGGCAATATTGTCCACTATTATCCTCAGTAAATTTCCGTCCAGATTGTCAGACCCCGGTAGCTTTTCACCTTTTTCACACTGGCTTCATGGAATTCAAAGTACAATTCTTGTCTTTTTATAATTTGGTCCGATATATCTGGATGTATAGTGTCAGCGTTTGTTGCCGGCATGTCATTCCTAAGTTTAATTATTTTTTTTTTATCTTGCCAATGGGAAAAAGTCGTTGATGTTAGTGGGTTTTGTGATTTAAATTTTCAATTCCTCATCAAATCAAGGGGATTGAACAGTTTTTACAGTACTTTTCTTAATGGGTGCAGTCTTAATGGAATAAGTAGTTTCATAAATGTGTCAAGCGTCCGCTTGCTCCTCATTACACACCACAGACCAACAAATATTCTTCACATCAACAACATAGGAATCACTACAAAACTTATTGTATGACCTCTTATACACTATATTAGGCCCAGTCTCTGGAACTTTGGTTTTCCTAGAGATGGCTATTATATTGTGATCACAACATCAGATGGATTTGGATACTGCTTTAAAGCACAGTTCTGCAGCATTAGTAAAGATGTGCTGTTTGTAACTACCCTGGTAGGTTGACTGATAACCTGAACCAGGTTGCAGGCACTGGTTACAGTTTGATGCTTTCTCTTGAGTCGGCATCCTAATGAAAGCCAGTCAATATTTAAAATCACCCAGAAAATATACTTCTCTGTTGATATCACACACATTATCAAGCATTTCACACATATTATCCAGATACTGACTGTTAGCACTTGGTGGTCTATAGCAGCTGCCCACCAGAATTTACAGTAGAGAGTGGGGATGAATGAGCCAGTTGGAAGCTGGGGATGATTAGGTGGCCACGATGGTATGAGGGCCAGATGGTAAATGTAATCAGGACACCGGTTTTAACACCCTTTATCTCGTGTTACCAAAGAAATCTGACTCTTACTTTTATTAAAGCCGCCACTTTCTGGTCTGAAAAGTCACCCGGTTTACTTTTTGTTTATGTCCTTTCGCAGATGATCGGAGCGACTGCCATCGAGGACAAGCTCCAGGACGGGGTTCCTGAGACCATCGCCAAGCTGGCAAAGGCTGACATCAAGATCTGGGTTCTCACCGGAGATAAGAAAGGTGAGAGAGAGAGAAGAAAGGTGAGAGAGAGAGAAGAAAGGTGAGAGAGAGAGAAGAAAGGTGAGAGAGAGAGAAGAAAGGTGAGAGAGAGAGAAAGGTGAGAGAGGAGAAAGGTGAGAGAGAGAGAAGAAAGGTGTGAGAGAGAGAGAGAAGAAAGGTGTGAGAGAGAGAGAAGAAAGGTGTGAGAGAGAGAGAAGAAAGGTGTGAGAGAGAGAGAAGAAAGGTGTGTGAGAGAGAGATAAGAAAGGTGTGAGAGAGAGAGATAAGAAAGGTGTGAGAGAGAGAGAGAAGAAAGGTGAGAGAGAGAGAGAGAAGAAAGGTGAGAGAGAGAGAAGAAAGGTGAGAGAGAGAAGAAAGGTGAGAGAGCTGTGTTCACATGGCGGCCAGCCTTTGTCTGGAATGTTCATCTCTATCTAACCGGGGCCTGGGCTTTACAGTCGGGTTCCATCCCTGTTCCCTATTTAACACACTGCTTATAACCAGGGCCATAGTAGTGCACTTCTGTACAGTATAGGGAATATGGTTCCACTTGGGCTGCAGCCCATGTTTACAGTGCCTTGCGAAAGTATTCGGCCCCCTTGAACTTTGCGACCTTTTGCCACATTTCAGGCTTCAAACATAAAGATATAAAAATATTTTTTGTGAAGAATCAACAAGTGGGACCCAATCATGAAGTGGAACGACATTTATTGGATATTTCAAACTTTTTTTAACAAATCAAAAACTGAAAAATTGGGCGTGCAAAATTATTCAGCCCCCTTAAGTTAATACTTTGTAGCGCCACCTTTTGCTGCGATTACAGCTGTAAGTCGCTTGGGGTATGTCTCTATCAGTTTTGCACATCGAGAGACTGAATTTTTTTCCCATTCCTCCTTGCAAAACAGCTCGAGCTCAGTGAGGTTGGATGGAGAGCATTTGTGAACAGCAGTTTTCAATTCTTTCCACAGATTCTCGATTGGATTCAGGTCTGGACTTTGACTTGGCCATTCTAACACCTGGATATGTTTATTTTTGAACCATTCCATTGTAGATTTTGCTTTATGTTTTGGATCATTGTCTTGTTGGAAGACAAATCTCCGTCCCAGTCTCAGGTCTTTTGCAGACTCCATCAGGTTTTCTTCCAGAATGGTCCTGTATTTGGCTCCATCCATCTTCCCATCACTTTTAACCATCTTCCCTGTCCCTGCTGAAGAAAAGCAGGCCCAAACCATGATGCTGCCACCACCATGTTTGACAGTGGGTATGGTGTGTTCAGGGTGATGAGCTGTGTTGCTTTTACGCCAAACATAACGTTTTGCATTGTTGCCAAAAAGTTCAATTTTGGTTTCATCTGACCAGAGCACCTTCTTCCACATGTTTGGTGAGTCTCCCAGGTGGCTTGTGGCAAACTTTAAACAACACTTTTTATGGATATCTTTAAGAAATGGCTTTCTTCTTGCCACTCTTTCATAAAGGCCAGATTTGTGCAATATACGACTGATTGTTGTCCTATGGACAGAGTCTCCCACCTCAGCTGTAGATCTCTGCAGTTCATCCAGAGTGATCATGGGCCCCTTGGCTGCATCTCTGATCAGTCTTCTCCTTGTATGAGCTGAAAGTTTAGAGGGATGGCCAGGTCTTGGTAGATTTGCAGTGGTCTGATACTCCTTCCATTTCAATATTATCGCTTGCACAGTGCTCCTTGGGATGTTTAAAGCTTGGGAAATCTTTTTGTATCCAAATCCGGCTTTAAACTTCTTCACAACAGTATCTCGGACCTGCCTGGTGTGTTCCTTGTTCTTCATGATGCTCTCTGCGCTTTTAACGGACCTCTGAGACTATCACAGTGCAGGTGCATTTATACGGAGACTTGATTACACACAGGTGGATTGTATTTATCATCATTAGTCATTTAGGTCAACATTGGATCATTCAGAGATCCTCACTGAACTTCTGGAGAGAGTTTGCTGCACTGAAAGTAAAGGGGCTGAATAATTTTGCACGCCCAATTTTTCAGTTTTTGATTTGTTAAAAAAGTTTGAAATATTCAATAAATGTCGTTCCACTTCATGATTGTGTCCCACTTGTTGTTGATTCTTCACAAAAAAATACAGTTTTATATCTTTATGTTTGAAGCCTGAAATGTGGCAAAAGGTTGCAAAGTTCAAGGGGGCCGAATACTTTCGCAAGGCACTGTACCTCCCAACATTGTGTTACTGTTGATTTAATGACTGAGATAACATCTTGAGCTGCTACTTCACTGAGTTTGCCTCTTGATGGATTAGATGTGTATTGATGATATTAACATTAACATTTTCTTCTATATTTCCTCCTTGCAGAAACGGCGGAGAACATTGGCTATTCCTGTGAGCTGCTTACCGATGACATGCAGATCCACTATGGAGATGATATCAAGTAGGTTTAAGATATTAGAGGAGAAGTGTAGGTCTATGGGCCCCAGTGCTTGATGTGAGTCATCCGTGTGTAGCTGTGCTCCTGTAAAGGCTAGGCTGCTCCTGTAAAGGCTAGGCTGCTCCTGTAAAGGCTAGGCTGCTGCTGTAAAGGCTAGGCTGCTCCTGTAAAGGCTAGGCTGCTCCTGTAAAGGCTAGGCTGCTCCTGTAAAGGCTAGGCTGCTCCTGTAAAGGCTAGGCTGCTCCTGTAAAGGCTAGGCTGCTCCTGTAAAGGCTAGGCTGCTGCTGTAAAGGCTAGGCTGCTGCTGTAAAGGCTAGGCTGCTGCTGTAAAGGCTAGGCTAGGCTGCTCCTGTAAAGGCTAGGCTGCTCCTGTAAAGGCTAGGCTGCTCCTGTAAAGGCTAGGCTGCTGCTGTAAAGGCTAGGCTGCTGCTGTAAAGGCTAGGCTGCTCCTGTAAAGGCTAGGCTGCTCCTGTAAAGGCTAGGCTAGGCTGCTCCTGTAAAGGCTAGGCTAGGCTGCTCCTGTAAAGGCTAGGCTAGGCTGCTCCTGTAAAGGCTAGGCTAGGCTGCTCCTGTAAAGGCTAGGCTAGGCTGCTCCTGTAAAGGCTAGGCTAGGCTGCTGCTGTAAAGGCTAGGCTAGGCTACTGCTGTAAAGGCTAGGCTAGGCTACTGCTGTAAAGGCTAGGCTACTGCTGTAAAGGCTAGGCTAGGCTGCTGCTGTAAAGGCTAGGCTAGGCTGCTGCTGTAAAGGCTAGGCTAGGCTGCTGCTGTAAAGGCTAGGCTAGGCTGCTGCTGTAAAGGCTAGGCTAGGCTGCTGCTGTAAAGGCTAGGCTAGGCTACTGCTGTAAAGGCTAGGCTAGGCTGCTGCTGTAAAGGCTAGGCTAGGCTGCTGCTGTAAAGGCTAGGCTAGGCTACTGCTGTAAAGGCTAGGCTAGGCTACTG
The DNA here is from genome assembly GCF_036934945.1 of Oncorhynchus masou masou. Lineage (NCBI taxonomy): Eukaryota > Metazoa > Chordata > Actinopteri > Salmoniformes > Salmonidae > Oncorhynchus > Oncorhynchus masou. Next base: position 82,525,796 of record NC_088239.1, on the reverse strand, counting down.
CTGTAAAGGCACCTGCTGTATTTGCAGAGTGAAGTTATGATAATACACTGTTACAGAGAGTGTAGTTGAGTGTAAGATGTAGTTCTGATGTTTCACGGTCTTGTGTGTGTGATAGTGAGAAGCTGCGAATCAGACAGGCAAGCCGGAGGGACCAGCTGCCTGCGTCCGGGCGAACCAGGAAGAAGGTTCCGGATCCGTTCTTCTCCGAGCCTGGCAAGAACGCACTCATCATCACTGGAGGCTGGCTGGTGAGTGTAGACTACAGCTAGTTACTGTTGCTGTTCAACATGAAATGATCATTAAAGGCGTACACTTGACTCAGCCTAATATTTACATAGAGCTTTTTAATTTCATTGTTTTGTGAGGTTTTTCTTTTGTGAACAAAAGTATATATTTTTTTTGTAAAGACTAAATAGGCGTCTGTCTCTCTCCACAGAACGAGATCTTATACGAGAAAAAGAAGAAACGCCGCCGCCTTCGCTTGAAGCGTCTCGGAAGGAGACCCGCCTCCGCCACGCCTCAGGACTCCACCCAGCCAATCGACGACTGGGAGAAGGAGAGTCGTCAGGTGGACTTTGTGAACATGGCGTGTGAGTGCGAGGCGGTCATCTGCTGCCGGGTCACGCCAAAACAAAAGGCCAACGTGGTCAGCCTGGTGAAGAAGTATAAGAAGGCCGTCACGCTGTCCATCGGAGACGGAGCCAATGACGTCAACATGATCAAGAGTACGGGAGGAGATTTATTTGGTTTAATGTTAAATTATTCATGATTTGTGAGCAGTTGTTATCGCTGAATTGTAGTTCTCACCACAAAGCCTTTTGTAGTGAAGTGTTGTGTGATATCTACTCCCCCTTTGCGAACTCCTCACCTCTTCAGCTGTTGGAGACAAATTCTCTGTTTTTGTCCCCCCTCTCCAGCTGCAGACATCGGTGTGGGTATATCTGGACAGGAGGGCATGCAGGCGGTGATGTCCAGTGACTATGCCTTCGCTCAGTTCCGGTACCTGGAGCGTCTCCTGCTGGTCCACGGTCGCTGGTCCTACATCCGCATGTGCAAGTTCCTCCGCTACTTCTTCTTCAAGAACTTTGCCTTCACCCTGGTCCACTTCTGGTACTCCTTCTTCAATGGGTTCTCAGCTCAGGTGAGAGAATGTTCTAGAGGTAGGGTATATCCCAACTGGTACAATATTCCCTAAATAGTCCACTACTTTTGACCAGAGCCCGACTTTTGACCAGAGCCCGATTCCCTAAATAGTGCACTACTTTTGATCAGACTAAATAGTGCACTACTTTTGACCAGAGCCCGCCCGGTTCCCTAAATAGTGCACTACTTTTGACCAGAGCCCTAAATAGTCCACTACTTTTGACCAGAGCCCGGTTCCCTTAAATAGTCCACTACTTTTGACCAGAGCCCGGTTCCCTTAAATAGTCCACTACTTTTGACCAGAGCCCGGTTCCCTTAAATAGTCCACTACTTTTGACCAGAGCCCGGTTCCCTAAATAGTCCACTACTTTTGACCAGAGCCCGATTCCCTAAATAGTCCACTACTTTTGACCAGAGCCCGATTCCCTAAATAGTCCACTACTCTTGACCAGAGCCCGATTCCCTAAATAGTCCACTACTTTTGACCAGAGCCCGATTCCCTAAATAGTCCACTACTTTTGACCAGAGCCCTAGGGTGCCATTTAGGGCACCATCTGTCTAAACTGCATTTTCAACGGCCACTTATTTACTAGACTGACTTCAAAACCCTCACATTACTTTTGTACCATATACTATGGTACAGATGATTGATCCTAAATGTGGACATGTATTTGATGATAGAGGGGCGGCAGGGTATCCAAGTAGTTAGAGCATTGGGCCAGTAACTGAAAGGTTGCTCGATCAAATCCCCGATCTGACAAGGTAAACATCTGTCTTTCTGCCCCCCTGAACAAGGCAGTTAACCCACTGTTCCCCGGTAGGCCGTCATTGTAAATAATAATTTGTTCTTAATCAACTGACTTGCCTAGTTAAATAAAGTTTTAAATAAAATCTAAAAATGGAGGAGTAATTTATTGTGTGATATATGACTATGATACTACTCCAGGTTGCCTATGAAGATTGGTTCATCACCTTGTACAATGTGATGTACAGCTCTCTTCCTGTCCTGCTGGTTGGCTTGTTGGATCAGGTAAGCTATTAAGGAGATACATTTTTGAAAATGTCCATAATATATCCAAATCTAATTTGTATTTGTATTAAACAACAGTGAAATTGTTACTTACGGGACCTTCGTCAACAATGCAGAGAGATTAGAAAATTGAGAAATAATACTGTAGGAAAGGAATAAAACAATGAGTAATGATAACTTGGCTATTCACACTGGGCACCAGTTGTCTTCAAATGCCAGCTGGACAAGCTGATATTTTATATAGAGGGAACAGGCTTTATGTTCACTGTTTTTAATGATGAACATTGAATGAAAACTCCCATCTTATTCCGATCATATTACACGTAAATGTTAATACAGTGGTTCCCAAACTTGGGTACGGGACACTGGGATACTGTGTGGGATACTGGGATACTGTGTGGGGTACTGGGATACTGTGTGGGATACTGGGATACTGTGTGGGATACTGGGATACTGGGATACTGTGTGGGATACTGGGATACTGTGTGGGATACTGTGATACTGTGTGGGATACTGTGATACTGTGTGGGATACTGTGATACTGTGTGGGATACTGGGATACTGTGTGGGATACTGGGATACTGTGTGGGATACTGGGATACTGTGTGGGATACTGGGATACTGTGTGGGATACTGGGATACTGTGTGGGATACTGGGATACTGTGTGGGATACTGGGATACTGTGTGGGATACTGGGATACTGTGTGGGATACTGGGATACTGTGTGGGATACTGGGATACTGTGTGGGATACTGGGATACTGTGTTGGGGGACACTGGGATACTGTGTGGGATACTGGGATACTGGGATACTGTGTGGGACACTGGGATACTGTGTGGGATACTGGGATACTGTGATACTGTGTGGGATACTGTGTGGGACACTGGGATACTGTGTGGGACACTGGGATACTGTGTGGGACACTGGGATACTGTGTGGGACACTGGGATACTGGGATACTGGGATACTGGGATACTGGGACACTGGGATACTGGGATACTGTGTGGGACACTGGGATACTGTGTGGGACACTGGGATACTGGGATACTGTGTGGGATACTGGGATACTGTGTGGGACACTGGGATACTGTGTGGGACACTGGGATACTGTGTGGGACACTGGGATACTGTGTGGGACACTGGGATACTGGGATACTGTGTGGGACACTGTGTGGGACACTGGGATACTGTGTGGGACACTGGGATACTGGGATACTGTGTGGGATACTGGGATACTGTGTGGGATACTGGGATACTGGATACTGTGTGGGATACTGGGATACTGTGTGGGATACTGGGATACTGTGTGGGACACTGGGATACTGTGTGTGGGACACTGGGATACTGTGTGTGGGACACTGGGATACTGGGTGTGGGACACTGGGATACTGTGTGGGACACTGGGATACTGTGTGGGATACTGGGTGGGATACTGTGTGGGATACTGGGATACTGTGTGGGATACTGGGATACTGTGTGTGGGACACTGGGATACTGTGTGGGACACTGGGATACTGTGTGTGGGACACTGGGATACTGTGTGTGGGACACTGGGATAATGTGTGGGACACTGGGATACTGGGATACTGGGATACTGTGTGGGATACTGGGATACTGTGTGGGACACTGGGATACTGTGTGGGACACTGGGATACTGTGTGGGACACTGGGATACTGTGTGGGACACTGGGATACTGTGTGGGATACTGGGATACTGTGTGGGATACTGGGATACTGTGTGGGATACTGGGATACTGTGTGTGGGATACTGGGATACTGTGTGGGATACTGGGATACTGTGTGGGACACTGGGATACTGTGTGGGATACTGGGATACTGTGTGGGATACTGGGATACTGTGATACTGTGGGATACTGGGATACTGTGTGGGATACTGTGTGGGATACTGGGATACTGTGGGATACTGGGATACTGTGTGTGGGATACTGGGATACTGTGTGGGATACTGTGTGGGATACTGGACACTGGGATACTGTGTGGGATACTGGGATACTGTGTGGGACACTGGGATACTGTGTGGGATACTGGGATACTGTGGGATGGGATACTGTGTGGGATACTGTGTGGGATACTGGGATACTGTGTGGGACACTGGGATACTGTGGGATACTGTGTGGGATACTGTGGGACACTGGGATACTGGGATATGGGACACTGGGATACTGTGTGGGATACTGGGATACTGTGTGGGATACTGGGATACTGTGGGATACTGGGATACTGTGTGGGATACTGGGATACTGTGTGGGATACTGGGATACTGTGTGGGATACTGTGTGGGACTGGGATACTGTGGGATACTGGGATACTGTGTGGGATACTGGGATACTGTGTGGGATACTGGGATACTGTGTGGGATACTGGGATACTGGGATACTGGGATACTGTGTGGGATACTGGGATACTGGGTGGGATACTGGGATACTGTGTGGGATACTGGGATACTGTGTGGGATACTGGGATACTGTGTGGGATACTGGGATACTGTGTGGGATACTGGGATACTGTGTGATACTGGGATACTGTGTGGGATACTGGGATACTGTGTGGGATACTGTGGGATACTGGGATACTGTGGGATACTGGGATACTGTGTGGGATACTGGGATACTGTGTGGGATACTGGGATACTGTGTGGGATACTGGGATACTGTGTGACACTGGGATACTGTGTGGGGATACTGTGGGATACTGGGATACTGTGTGGGACACTGGGATACTGTGTGGGATACTGGGATACTGGGATACTGTGTGGGACACTGGGATACTGTGTGGGACACTGGGATACTGTGTGGGATACTGGGATACTGTGATACTGTGTGGGATACTGGGATACTGTGTGGGATACTGGGATACTGTGTGGGATACTGGGATACTGTGGGATACTGTGTGGGATACTGGGATACTGTGGGATACTGGGATACTGTGTGGGATACTGGGATACTGTGTGGGATACTGGGATACTGTGTGGGATACTGGGATACTGTGTGGGATACTGGGATACTGGGTGTGTGGATACTGGGATACTGTGTGGGATACTGTGTGGGATACTGTGTGGGATACTGGGATACTGTGTGGGATACTGGGATACTGTGTGGGATACTGGGATACTGTGGATACTGGGATACTGTGTGTGGGATACTGTGTGGGATACTGGGATACTGTGTGGGATACTGGGATACTGGGATACTGTGTGGGATACTGTGTGGGATACTGGGATACTGTGTGGGATACTGGGATACTGGGATACTGTGTGGGATACTGGGATACTGTGGGATACTGGGATACTGTGTGGGATACTGGGATACTGTGTGGGATACTGGGATACTGTGTGGGATACTGTGTGGGATACTGGGATACTGTGTGGGATACTGGGATACTGTGTGGGACACTGGGATACTGTGTGGGATACTGGGATACTGTGTGGGATACTGGGATACTGTGTGGGATACTGGGATACTGTGTGGGATACTGTGTGGGATACTGGGATACTGTGTGGGATACTGGGATACTGTGTGGGATACTGGGATACTGTGTGGGACACTGGGATACTGTGTGGGATACTGTGTGGGACACTGGGATACTGGTGGGATACTGGGATACTGTGTGGGACACTGGGATACTGTGTGGGATACTGGGATACTGTGTGGGATACTGGGATACTGTGTGGGATACTGGGATACTGTGTGGGATACTGGGATACTGTGTGGGACACTGGGATACTGTGTGGGATACTGGGATACTGTGTGGGATACTGTGTGGGATACTGGGATACTGTGTGGGATACTGGGATACTGTGTGGGATACTGGGATACTGTGTGGGATACTGGGATACTGTGTGGGATACTGGGATACTGTGTGGGATACTGATACTGTGTGGGATACTGGGATACTGTGTGGGATACTGGGATACTGTGTGGGATACTGGGATACTGTGTGGGATACTGGGATACTGTGTGGGATACTGGGATACTGTGTGGGATACTGGGATACTGTGTGGGATACTGGGATACTGTGTGGGATACTGGGATACTGTGTGGGATACTGGGATACTGTGTGGGATACTGGGTGTGGGATACTGGGATACTGTGTGGGATACTGGGATACTGTGGGATACTGGGATACTGGGATACTGGGTGTGGGATACTGGGATACTGTGTGGGATACTGGGATACTGTGTGGGACACTGGGATACTGTGTGGGATACTGGGATACTGGGATACTGTGGGATACTGGGATACTGTGTGGGATACTGGGATACTGTGTGGGATACTGGGATACTGTGTGGGATACTGGGATACTGTGTGGGATACTGGGATACTGTGTGGGATACTGGGATACTGTGTGGGATACTGGGATACTGTGTGGGATACTGGGTGTGGGATACTGGGATACTGTGTGGGATACTGGGATACTGTGTGGACTGGGATACTGTGTGGGATACTGGGATACTGTGTGGGTGGGATACTGGGATACTGGGATGGGATACTGGGATACTGTGTGGGATACTGGGATACTGTGTGGGATACTGGGATACTGTGTGGGGGATACTGTGTGGGATACTGGGTGTGGGATACTGGGATACTGTGTGGGATACTGGGATACTGTGTGGGATACTGGGATACTGTGTGGGATACTGGGATACTGTGTGGGATACTGGGATACTGTGGGATACTGGGATACTGTGTGGGATACTGGGATACTGTGTGGGATACTGGGATACTGTGTTGGGACACTGGGATACTGTGTGGGATACTGGGATACTGTGTGGGATACTGGGATACTGTGTGGGATACTGGGATACTGTGTGGGATACTGGGATACTGTGTGGGATACTGGGATACTGTGTGGGACACTGGGATACTGTGTGACACTGGGATACTGTGTGGGATACTGGGTGTGGGTGGGATACTGTGTGGGATACTGTGTGGGACTGGGATACTGTGTGGGATACTGGGATACTGATACTGTGTGGGATACTGGGATACTGTGTGGGATACTGGGATACTGTGTGGGATACTGGGATACTGTGTGGGATACTGGGATACTGTGTGGGATACTGGGATACTGTGTGGGATACTGGGATACTGGGATACTGTGTGGGATACTGGGATACTGTGGGATACTGGGATACTGTGGGATACTGGGATATGGGATACTGGGATACTGTGTGGGATACTGGGATACTGTGTGGGATACTGGGATACTGGGTGTGGGATACTGGGATACTGTGTGGGATACTGGGATACTGTGTGGGATACTGGGATACTGTGTGGGATACTGGGATACTGTGTGGGATACTGGGATACTGTGTGGGATACTGGGATACTGTGGGATACTGGGATACTGGGATACTGGGATACTGTGTGGGGATACTGTGGGATACTGGGATACTGTGTGGGATACTGGGATACTGTGTGGGATACTGGGATACTGTGTGGGACACTGGGATACTGTGGGATACTGGGATACTGTGTGGGATACTGGGATGGGACTGTGTGGGATACTGGGATACTGTGTGGATACTGGGATACTGTGTGGGATACTGGGATACTGTGTGGGACACTGGGATACTGTGGGATACTGGGATACTGTGTGGGATACTGGGATACTGGGATACTGTGTGGGATACTGGGATACTGTGTGGGATACTGGGATACTGTGTGGGACACTGGGATACTGTGTGGGATACTGTGTGGGATACTGGGATACTGTGTGGGATACTGTGTGGGATACTGTCTGGGATACTGTGTGGGATACTGTGTGGGATACTGGGATACTGTGTGGGATACTGGGATACTGTGTGGGATACTGGGATACTGTGTGGGATACTGGGATACTGTGGGATACTGGGATACTGTGTGGGATACTGGGATACTGTGTGGGATACTGGGATACTGTGGGATACTGGGATATGGGACACTGGGTGTGGGATACTGTGGGATACTGGGATACTGTGTGGGACTGGGATACTGGGATACTGTGTGGGATACTGGGATACTGGGACACTGGGATACTGGGATACTGTGTGGGATACTGGGATACTGTGTGGGATACTGGGATACTGTGTGGGACACTGGGATACTGTGTGGGATACTGGGATACTGTGTGGGATACTGTGTGGGATACTGTGATGGGATACTGGGATACTGTGTGATACTGGGATACTGTGTGGGATACTGATACTGTGTGGGACACTGGGATACTGGGATACTGTGGGATACTGGGATACTGTGTGGGATACTGTGTGGGATACTGGGATACTGTGTGGGATACTGGGATACTGTGTGGGATACTGGGATACTGTGTGGGATACTGGGATACTGTGTGGGATACTGGGATACTGTGTGGGATACTGGGATACTGTGGGATACTGTGTGGGATACTGGGATACTGTGGGATACTGGGATACTGTGTGGGACACTGGGATACTGGGATACTGTGTGGGATACTGTGTGGGATACTGTGTGGGATACTGGGATACTGTGTGGGATACTGGGATACTGTGTGGGATACTGGGATACTGTGGGATACTGGGATACTGTGTGGGATACTGGGATACTGTGTGGGATACTGTGTGGGATACTGTGTGGGACTGGGATACTGGGATACTGTGTGGGATACTGGGATACTGTGTGGGATACTGGGATACTGTGTGGGATACTGGGATACTGGATACTGGGATACTGTGGGATACTGGGATACTGTGTGGGATACTGGGATACTGTGTGGGACACTGGGATACTGTGTGGGATACTGTGGGATACTGGGATGTGGGATACTGGGATACTGTGTGGGGATACTGTGTGGGATACTGTGTGGGATACTGGGATACTGGGATACTGTGGGATACTGTGTGGGATACTGTGGGGATACTGTGTGGGACACTGGGATACTGTGTGGGATACTGGGATACTGTGTGGGATACTGGGATACTGTGTGGGATACTGGGATACTGTGTGGGATACTGGGATACTGTGTGGGATACTGTGATACTGTGTGGGACACTGGGATACTGTGTGGGATACTGGGATACTGTGTGGGACACTGGGATACTGTGTGGGATCCTGTGTGGGATACTGGGATACTGTGTGGGATACTGGGATACTGGGATACTGTGTGGGATACTGGGATACTGGGATACTGTGTGGGACACTGGGATACTGTGTGGGATACTGGGATACTGTGTGGGATACTGGGATACTGTGTGGGATACTGGGATACTGTGTGGGATACTGGGATACTGTGTGGGATACTGGGATACTGTGGGATACTGGGATACTGTGTGGGATACTGGGATACTGTGTGGGATACTGTGTGGGACACTGGGATACTGTGTGGGACACTGGGATACTGTGTGGGATACTGTGTGGGATACTGGGATACTGTGGGATACTGTGTGATACTGGGATACTGTGGGATACTGGGATACTGTGTGGGATACTGGGATACTGTGTGGGATACTGGGATACTGTGTGGGATACTGGGATACTGGTGGGATACTGGGATACTGTGTGGGATACTGGGATACTGTGGGGGATACTGTGGGATACTGTGTGGGATACTGGGATACTGTGTGGGATACTGTGTGGGATACTGGGATACTGTGGGATACTGTGTGGGATACTGGGATACTGTGTGGGATACTGTGTGGGATACTGGGATACTGTGTGGGATACTGGGATACTGTGTGGGATACTGGGATACTGTGTGGGATACTGTGGGATACTGTGGGATACTGGGATACTGTGTGGGATACTGGGATACTGTGGGATACTGGGATACTGTGTGGGATACTGGGATACTGTGGGATACTGGGATACTGTGTGGGACACTGGGATACTGTGTGGGATACTGGGATACTGTGTGGGATACTGGGATACTGTGTGGGATACTGGGATACTGGGATACTGTGTGGGATGGGACACTGGGATACTGTGTGGGATACTGGGATACTGTGTGGGATACTGGGATACTGTGTGGGATACTGGGATACTGTGTGGGATACTGGGATACTGTGTGGGATACTGGGATACTGTGTGGGACACTGGGATACTGTGTGGGATACTGGGATACTGTGGGACACTGGGATACTGTGTGGGATACTGTGCGGGATACTGGGATACTGTGTGGGATACTGGGATACTGTGTGGGATACTGGGATACTGGGATACTGTGTGGGATACTGGGATACTGTGTGGGATACTGGGATACTGTGTGGGATACTGGGATACTGTGTGGGATACTGGGATACTGTGTGGGATACTGGGATACTGTGATACTGTGCGGGACACTGGGATACTGTGTGGGATACTGGGATACTGTGTGGGACACTGGGATACTGTGTGGGATACTGGGATACTGTGTGGGATACTGGGATACTGTGTGGGATCCCCCTGGGCCCATTGAGAAAACATTTCAGCTTATTATCAAACAAATGATCTTCAAATGGGTATAGAATACAACCGCTTAGTGCCAACAAAGGATCTCTTAAACTACTAAAATTTAGTGAATATGAACACACAGCCTTAACAAGCCTTGTCCAAGTGGAGTCCCCTGCATTTAAGTGTCAATTTGGGAGAATGTGCAGTACAAGTTTGGGAAGCCCTGAGCTAATATGAAATGTATATTTCCTGTTTCCTTGAAGGATGTGAACGACAAGCTGAGCAGAAAGTTTCCCAAGTTATACCTCCCTGGTCAGCAGGGGGCGCTGTTCAACTACAAGAACTTCTTCATCAGTCTGTTCCACGGCATCTTCACCTCTCTGGTGGTCTTCTTCATCCCGTACGGGGCGTTCCTCCAGACCATGGGGCAGGACGGAGAGGCACCGTCAGACTACCAGTCCCTCGCTGTGGTCATGGCCTCTTCTCTCATCTTCACCGTCAACCTGCAGGTAGCTGACTTGTTCCTCAATGGATTTATTGATTGGTGGATTGATTATGTTTATTGTCCTTCAAAAGGGGTTATTCATTCCATAACTCACATGTAGACACAAGAAACAAACTCTGGTGTGTTTTCAGAAATCTGTTGAGTTAAAAAAAAAATATATACATATACATACATACATACATACATACATACATACATACATACATACAAGCCTATTTTTACAGCAAGTGCTGTTTCCTCCTGCTGTGTTGGAATAGATGATGTAACTTCCTGTCTCTCATACTCTCCCAGATATCTCTGGAGACGTCATACTGGACCTTTGTGAACTGCTTCGCCGTCCTCTGCAGTATTGCCATATACTTCGGCATCATGTTCGATATCCACAGTGCAGGAATCCACGTCATCTTCCCATCAACCTTCACTTTCACCGGTGAGTTCTGCCTCTTCGGATCTGGGTTCTGTCATACGGATGAAAACAGACTAAAACCGGGAGAGACTTCCTGGACCTTGTGTAACAGTATAACTGTAGACCGTCCCCTCGCCCCGACCCGGGCTCGAACCAGGGACCCTCTGCACACATCAACAACAGTCACCCACAAAGCATCGTTACCCATCGCTCCACAAAAGCTGCGGCCCTTGCAGAGCAAGGGGAACTACTACTTCAAGGTCTCAGAGCAAGTGACGTCACCGATTGAAACGCTATTTAGCGCCTTAACTAAGCTAACCATTTCACATCCGTTACACTTGAATGCCCTAATAAATACTATCCTGGGTCGTGTTCATTCGGCCACACAGATGATAGCAAAATGTTTCACAATGGAGAATGAATGTTTCTTATTGGACAAGTTTAGGTAGTACCCCCCCCCCTCCCCTAATTCTGTCAGTTTTCTTCCAATTCGCACCTTATGAACATGACCCTGGCCATATGGCTCTTGTCACAGATGGTGAGTAATTACTGTGCTTTTCTAACCCAGCGTATGTGTTTGTATTTCTGCGTGAGTCAGGTGTAGCCCCTAACGCGCTCAGACAGCCCTATCTGTGGCTGACCATCATCCTGACTGTGGGAATCAGCCTGCTACCGGTCATCTTCATTCAGTTCCTCTGCAAAACCATATGGCCGTCCGTTGGAGACAACGTAAGGCCCAGCTACCACTAACCCGAAAATGACTTTACTCATAATGTCTTGATATCTGTAATATGTGATATGTCCAGGGTACGGGCTCGTTGCCTCTGCAATATTGTGAGATGTTTTTGTATCCGAGATCTGTGGATTGTGGGGGGTGTTCGAAATGGAAAAATCTGGGTAACAACATCCTGTCTCAAGTGCTCTTGAATAAAACCCACCACACATCCATATTTTAAAAAAACTTGTTTATGAAGATTTTATGAATGTTTATTGAATAATTGTTTCTCACCGACGCAGGTCCAGAGGAACAGGAAGAAGTATGAGGAGGAAGAGGAGGAGGAGAAGAAGAAACCGGCTCCGTTCCAGCGCGACAGACGCTCCCGCCGCTCGGCCTACGCCTTTTCTCACTCCCGGGGTTACGCCGACCTCATCGCGTCAGGCCGCAGCATCCGTCGGCGGCCTGCTGTAGCTCGCCCCGACCCAAGGGACAGTATTACAGAGGTCCCCCAAGCCAGTAACATATGAGGGGGACTCACCGGCCTGGCACTCGACTGGTCCCAGATCTGTTTGTGCGGTCTTGTCTAGTCATAGACTTGCATATGGAAAGAATAGGTATAGAAATGTATAGATTAAAAATTACACAATGTCTATGGTGACAATGACCAGAGGAGTTGGCAGGACAGATCTGGGATCAGGATAGCCTGTCCCTATTTTTTTGTATTTTATTTTACCTTTATTTAACTAGGCAAGTCAGTTAAGAACAAATTCTTATTTTCAATGACGGCCTAGGAACTATGCATCTGGAACTGAGAACATACCGCTGGGCCTCATCTCACCGACCTGGCATGGTCTGAATCTATGCAAAGACTCTAACCATTCAAAAGCTCACTGAAGCACTACTGTTGGGGTTCATGTTTTATACGGTTTATTATGAAAACAAAAAACCCAATGTTTTAATCTCCAGGATTTTTAAGTCTTATTTTAGTTCTCCTCAACTGGATGGTTGGAGCATTGCTCGTCATCATTGGGTACTCCTGACATACCTTGGCTTGTATTCATGAAGCCTCAAGGGTTAGAGCGCTGATCTAGGACCAGCCCCCCCCCCTCCCCCTCCCCCTACCGTACATGTAATCTTATTCATATGATCAAAAAGGGAAAATGTATGTTTGAGCAGCACTTTGTGAATACGGGCCATGGAGTAATTGGTTTGGTTATGTTGCCTGTCACAGTGTAATAATGCTATCTGTTGCAGGGGTTGCATTTCATCTGGATCTTGGGAGTTTTACTTATTTTTATTTTATTTTTTTGTCTTAATTTAATATATTGTGATTTATTATTATTGTTTGATTTTGGATTTAAATTTACTGGATCAGTTTTTAAATGCTTACTTGCAGTCAGAAGGGTGTCGTAATCAATCACATTTTATTAATGCACAACAATTTCAGCTTTTTTTTTTTTTTTTCGGCTTGTAAGGAAGCTCCTCAGTGGTGGATCCTAACTAGATGATACTTTATTTTTCTCTTCATTTTATGGTGTCTTTACTGCTGTAAGTCATTTGACATACTTCATATGGACATGGTTGTATTGTATACATGCTTTTTAAAGATGAACCAGTTGTTTACATCAGCCCCTATAGAACCCTGCTGCACCTCTGGACATGCGCTAGCTGTTGTTTTTACCTGAGCCAAATAACCCCCTTTTCAAAATCAAAACCGGATGCTAGTCGTATTCTGAGATGCCAGTAGACACAACTCTCTAATTGTAATCTATGAAGTATGAATGGATTTGATGATTTGCCATTTTAATGCTGTCTTTCTATTGACTTGACATTTCATAACATTTTATATAGTCGGACCATAGAAATAGAACTCATTCTGGTTCACTGTCTCAGTCTACAAGGATGCGGGCATTTGCATTGAGACTCAGCCATGGTTATTTGCCAAATACACCATTTTCCTTATATCAGCCTTGAATCAATATGACCCTTCACCTGAAACAATACTCTGCGAGTGTGTTAGAAATAGCACTTTAATCCCTATATTGTGCACTACGTTGGACCAGGGCTCTGGTAGAAAGTAGTGCACTATATAGGGATTAAAGTGACATTTGGGACAGTCGTGTTTATTCTGTTACATACTTGTTTCTCTGTGTATAAAGTGACATATCTACACAAACCTTGAGCAAATAGTTAGTCCATTTGGTATACAGCAACAGATCCATTGGACAACTCCCTATCACTCCCGTTTTAAAAACTTGTTTTTAGCATTTTGTGTAAAAATGACTTTGAATAAAAACTACCGATACAGAGAAGCTTTCGGGTCTCAAATTATAGATGGGGAAAATAGTAAAATGTTTCTGCCTAGAAGCAGTCACTATATTGCTGTTCTCTTCAGTTCTCCATGTTGTCTATACGTTTCATATGTCAAATAGTATTTGTCACATGCGCCGAATACAACAGGTGCAGTAGAGTTTACCGTGAAATGCTAACAAGCCCGAAAGAGATTATCGTTCAGTGGGAGAAACATACTCCACCCACACATTTTTTTTTTTTTTTTTTTTACAGCACCAACACTAACCCCGGCAGTGGGACATGTGCTCCACCTGCAGTCCAATAACTGGATTGATTACCATTATGAACATCCATTTGCCTCAACCAATATGGTTGCCAGCGCAAGACGTTTATTTTTTACGGCAGTAATATCGATTAACGGCAACGCCGAACGCTGTCCCGTAATCAGCTGACTTGAGAGGATCTGCAAATATCCCGAGTGGAGTAATCAAGACGAATTAGACTACCGATGACCTACACTGACCGAGTATTTCATCAAGACTGTTCCCCTAAAAAAGTTTAATGGTGCAGTATAACCTGTCATAGGTAAGTGTTTAAAACGTATTTGTCAATTTTAGCTTTATTTTGTATTTTTTTAACCAGGAAGTTGCGACATATAGGTGCTTTAATGTCAGCTAGCTAAGCTATCACCTGCTAGCGAAGCCAACGGTTTTTGCCAAGGTATGCAATATAGTGAATAATACTGTACTGTCTTTTGTTACACGGCGTTTTACTTACACTGGCATACATGGATATCATAGCTAGCTATGGTAGTGTCTCTCAACGTATAATGTGCTAGCTAGCTCATATGTGTCAACCCATCATTATCTGGCTAATATCATTATCTCGCAACGATTTGCATCCAAATTCTGTAATAATCGATAACCTAGTTACATGACACAGAGAAGATTGAGCTTCTTCTAGTGACACACATGATAACTCATTGAGTTGGGTATTTCATGCACCCAAACCTTCGAACAGGCATGCTGTCTGGTTGTTTGATGATCATCCATTGAATGATTTTTTTTTTTTTGCGCAAGATCTTCTGTAAATGTCTTCTGCACGCAGTTCACGGTAGACTTACTGCATCCATTACATTTCCCTACACTTGAAGTACACTTTATAGCTGATTTTAGTTTTTTAAATATTTATGTCAGGGTGTTTCGGAACAGTATTGTGGATTCACTTGTTCTGTGTTTGGAAAGAGATGCTAGTAATGAGTGGGCGTTCCGGGTAAGTTACATGGTGTCATCGTTCATCCTTTTGTAACTACCGCACTGTTTCCCAGGCTGCCAGTCGGCATTGTAGGACCCTATAAAATCAACTTTACGCAATTCAACAATATTGACAAATGTATTGAATTTAATAGGGAATCCACTACATGTATTAAACTGTTAAATTGTTACATTGATCATAAGACAATAACAGAATGGATAAGAGACCAGGATAATTCCCCGTCTGCCGAGGCTAGGATGTGCGATGCGCGCAGCTGCAACTTCGTTTAGCCGTTAGCGGTGATGCTAATGAACAATCTATTTGTATATGGAAATTATTTTTCTCAATTAAATGTTAATTACAAAGTATACTGTTAACGTTATCTGTTTTGCAAACTCTACCATCGTATGCGCGCTACAAAACACCACCGAACAACAGCTAGTAGGTCCACACTGGAATTAAAGGGTAGGCCTAACTACACCCCAAAATCAAGTGGTCTCCATATGTGGTTTAAGCATTGTGGACTTAGAACATCCAATGTAGGTGTTTAATTACCCCCCCCCCCCCCCCAAAAAAAAACAGTAACATGGAATCAGGCAAAAAATACAACTGGGTTTTATAGGGCCCTATCAGCAGAGAGTAGAGTGGTTATGGTATCCTCTTTCATTCTACAATGTGAGCTACCTGATACTGGACAAGTCATGATATTCTTCAAAAATAAAATACAAGCATACTTGCACTGATACCTTTTAATGGCAATGTATTGCACACAAAATGATCACCTTATTGGTTGCCAAAATCAAATTGTATTTGTCACGTGTGCTGAATATATGCCTTACAAGCCCTTAACCAACAGTGCAGTTCAAGAAATAGTTAAACTTTTTATTTAGGAAATGTTAACAGTAGAATTACATAATAACGAGGCTATATACAGGGGGCACTGGTACCGAGTGGATGGTCAGGGGTACAGTTTAGTGTAGGTAATTTGTACATGTAGATAGGGGTGAAGTGACTATGCATAGATAGCAGCAGTGTAAAACCAAATGTCAACGTGAATAGTCCGGTTGGCCATTTTGATTAATTGTTCAGCAGTCTTATAGCTTGGCGGTAGAAGCCGTTAAAGAGCCTTTTGGCCCTCTACTTGGTGTCCTGGTACTGCTTGCCCTGCGGTAGTGGAGAGATCACTCTATGATTTGGGTGACTGGAGTCTTTGATAATTCTTTGGGCCTTTCTCTGACGCTGCCTGGTATGGAAGGAAGCTTGGCCCCATTGATGTACTGGGCCTTAAGTACTACCCTCTGTAGTGCTTTTCGGTTGAAGGCCGAGCAGTTGCCATACCAGGCAGTGATGCAACCAGTCAGGATGCTCTCGATAGTGTAGCTGTAGAACCTTTTGAGGATCTGGGGACCCATGCCAAATCGTTCCCGTCTCCTGAGGGGGAAAGGTGTTGTCGTGCGCTCTTCATGAATGAGCAGCTAACGGTTAGCTGCTAACCGATCGCTGCAGCTGTACATAGTCTATTGGTAAATAGCCCAACCATTTTCACCTACCTCATCCCCATACTGTTTTTATTTATTTACTTTTCTGCTCTTTTGCACACCAATATCTCTACCTGTACATGACCATCTGATCATTTATCACTCCAGTGTTAATCTGCAAAATTGTAATTATTCACCTACTTCCTCATGCCTTTTGCACACAATGTATATAGACTCCCCTTTTTTTTGTACTGTGTTATTGACTTGTTAATTGTTTACTCCATGTGTAACTCTGTGTTGTCTGTAAACACTGCTATGCTTTATCTTGGCCAGGTCGCAGTTGCAAATGAGAACTTGTTCTCAACTAGCCTACCTGGTTAAATAAAGGTGAAATAAATAAAAAATAAATAAAGAATGTCTTGGTATGTTTGGACCATGAAGGAGCTTGAAACTCTTGACCCTCTCCCACTACAGCCCCGTCAACATAAACAGGGGCCTGTTTGGCTCTCCCTTTTCCTGTAGTCCACGATCAGCTCCTTTGTTTTGCACACATTGAGGTAAGAGGTTGTTGTCCTTGCACCACACTGCCAGGTCTCTGACCTCCTTATAAGCTGTCTCGTCGTTGTCGGTGATCAGGCCGACCACTGTTGTGTCGTCAGCAAACTTAATGATGGTGTTGGAGTCGTGCTTGGCCAGTCGTCAGTGACAGGGAGTACAGGAGGGGACTAAGCACGCACCCCTGAGGGGAACCGGTGTTGAGGATCTGCGTGGCAGATGTTTTGTTGCCTTCCCTTCCCAACTGGGAGTGGCTCATCAGGAAGTCCAGGACCCAATTGCAGGAGGAAGTGTTTGGTCCCAGGGTCCTTAGCTTTGTGGCCACTATGGTGTTGAATGCTGAGCTGTCGTCAATGAATAGCATTCTCACATTGGTGTTCCTTTTGTCCAGGTGGGAAAGGGCAATATGGAGTGCATTCGAGATTGCGTCATCTGTTGAGATGATATGCAAATTGGAGTGTGTCTAGGGTTTCCGGGGTGATGGTATTGATGTGAGCCATGACCAGCCTTTCAAAGCACTTCATGGCTACCGACTTGAGTGGTACATGAAAGTAGTCATTTAGGCAAGTTACCTTTGCATTCTTGGGTGCAGGGACTATGGTGGTCTGCTTGAAACATGTAGGTATTACAGTTGAAAATATCAGTGTGGACACTTGCCAGTTGGTCCGCACATGCTCTGAGTACACATCCCGATAATCCATCTGTCCCCGCTGCTTGTGAATGTTGACCTGTGTTATGGTCTTTCTTACGTCGGCTGTGGAGAGCATGATCACACAGTCGTCCGGAACAGCTGGTGCTCTCATGCATGCGTCTGTTGCTTGCCTCGAAGCCAGCATAACATTCATTTTCTCGTATGGTAGGCTTATGTCACTAGGCAGCTCGCGTCTGGGTGTCCCTTTGTAGTCTGTTTATAGTTTGCAATCCCTGCCATATCCGACAAACGTCAGAGCCGGTGTACGAGACATCAATCTTAGTCCCCGGCCACTAGGCGCGCCACTTCTGGATGAGCATTTTCCTGTTTGCTTTTGGCCTACAGCTCGTTGAGTGCGGTCTTAGTGCCAGCATCGGTTTGTGGTTGTACAGTTGAAGTCTGAAGTTTACATACACCTTAGCCAAAATACATTTAAACTCAGTTTTTCACAATTCCTGACATTTAATCCTAGTAAAAATTCCCTGTCTTAGGTCAGTTAGGATCACCACTTTAGTTTAAGAATGTGAAATGTCAGAATAATAGTAGAGAGAATGATTTATTTCAGCTTTTATTTCTTTCATCACATTCCCAGTGGGTCAGAAGTTTACATACACTCAATTAGTGTTGGGCCAAATGTTTTGGGTAGCCTTCCACAAGCTTCCCACAATAAGTTTGATTAATTTTGTCCCATTCCTCTTGACAGAGCTGGTGTAACTGAGTCAGGTTTGTAAGGCCTCCTTGCTCGCACACACACTTTCAGTTCTGCCCACAAATGTTCTATAGGATTGAGGTCAGGGTTTTGTGATGGCCACTCCAATACCTTGCCTTTGTTGTCCTTAAGCCGTTTTGCCACAACTTTGGAAGTATGCTTGGGGTCATTGTCCATTTGAAAGACTTATTTGCGACCAAGCTTTAACTTCCTGACTGATATCTTGATTTTGCTTCAATATATCCACCTACTTTTCCTACCTCATGATGCCATCTATTTTGTGAAGTGCACCAGTCCCTCCTGCAGCAAAGCACCCCCACAACATGATGCTGCCACCCCCGTGCTTCACGGTTGGGATGATGTTCTTCGGCTTGCAAGCTTTTTCCTCCAAACATAACGATGGTCGTTATGACCGAACAGTTCTATTTTTGTTTCATCAGATCAGAGGACATTTCTCCAAAAAGTACGATCTTTGTCCCCATGTGCAGTTGCAAACCGTAGTCTGCCTTATTTCTATGGCAGTTTTGGAGCAGTGGATTCTTCCTTGTTGAGCAACCTTTTAAGGTTATGTCGGTATAGTACTCGTTTTACTGTGGATATAGATACTTTTGTACCCGTTTCCTCCAGTATCTTCACAGGGTCCTTTGCTGTTGTTCTGGGATTGATTTGCACTTTTCACACCAAAGTACGTTCATCTCTCGGAGACAGAACACGTTTCCTTCCTGAGTGGTATGACGGCTGCCTGGTCACATGGTGTTTATACTTGCGTACTATTGTTTGTACAGATGAACGTGGTACCTTCAGGCATTTGGAAATTGCTCCCAAGGATGAACCAGACTTGTGGAGGTCTACACATGTTTTTTTCTGAGGTCTTGGCTGATTTCATTTGATTTCCACATGATGTCAAGCAAAGAGGCACTGAGTTTGAAGGTAGGCCATGAAATATATACACAGGTACACCTCCAATTGACTCAAATGATGTCAATTAGCCTATCAGAAACTTCTAAAGCCATGGCATAATTTTCTGGATTTTCCAAGCTGTTCAAAGGCACAGTCAACTTCTGACCCACTGGAATTGTGATGCAGTGAATTATAAATGAAATCTGTGCATGACAAGTCATTTTTCCAACAATTTTTTACTAAGTAGATGTCCTAACCGACAAAACTATAGTTTGTTGACAAGTTTTAATAACTCCAACCTAAGTGTATGTAAACTTCCGACTTCAACTGTATATAGACGGCTACGAATAATCTAGATGAATACTCTCTCTTGGTAGGTAGTGTGGTCTACAGTTTATCGTGAGGTACTCTACCTAGCCTTCTTGAGAGGCTCGTCCTGTGCCTAGGCCTGATGTTGTTGCTATAGGTGATGGAATGGGAAGATAATGATGCCTGTTGCAACCTGCCAGCCTGCCGCCTCAGTCCTCCCACTGCTCTGTCCTCCTCACCTATTATCGACGCAGCTGCTTGTTGTGAAAACTAACCTATCCTCATCCAAAGAAACAAGAAGTTATCACGACCACAAAGTGTGCTTAACACAAAACCAATAACAATGGGTTACAAAAATATACGCAGTTCACAGTCCTGCCCTGTTCATTTTGCCAACAGACGGCACATGTTGTTCTGTACGTCACACAGGTTGTGTCCTAAATCACAGCCTATTCCCTACAAAGCACTATGTGGTTCTATGGATCGCCCTCACTTCACTGACTCCATGTCCTACTGTTGTGGGCACGCTGCCTGTTTTTGATTGATTAAACTCTGAAAGCCTGTGGGGAGAGATTGGTGGTAGACTTTGAAAGTCAAAAGCAGTGTGTCACTGTCTAGTACAAGTTTGTTGGACTGAAAGCAGAGGTAGTTCTGGCGCTACGACAGCGATATCACTGAATTATCTAAAAAATGAAGTTGATGCATCTTGGGAAGATAAAAGTGATGTTTCGCAGGCTGAGGTCTGCTCTGACTGAGACAACTCATGAGTGTATCATAAGGTATTGTACTGCTGATTTTTAAACTTGGAAACTGAATGACACATGACTTCGGCCTAACCTTTTTGTGTTTTCAGTTTTCAATAAGAATCTAGATGTGTCTCTAATCCCTAGCCTCCATTTTATGGCTTAAAAAAAAAGAAAATAAGTTTTGGCAAGACGATTAGGAATTATTTTCACGGTTTGACCGCTTGTTTGGAAGGATGTTAACCAGTAGACATTTTGCAGTAAAGTTTGTTGTAATAGTGTAGGCTGTTCTGTTGTTCAGTACTGTTTAACATGTCATAACTCCACAGTTACGCTTTTATTTCATCAACAGTTTGATCTTTACATTTAATCTGGATATTGTGCTTGGGACTTAGCTCAATATGACTTATGTGTGAAAGCTATGCTACTACGGAAGCAGTAATGTTCAATAGGTGAATGATTGTGTAACATAAAACAGATGACCATTATTTTGTTTTCAAGAGCCTATTTTAATTATTGTAATCATTTAATTTTTGAATGTGATTCATGGGTTTTCGGCCAGGTCATGAAAGCACTCTGACCTACATTGGCAGTTGGTTCTGCTTTTCTGTGTTATGTCTTGGTAATGGTTTCTGTCTGTCATTGGAGGAAATTCCTGTTTTGCGTTGCTTCCCTAAAACTAACCTTAGTCCATCGGTATCTCTGTCACTATCTTATGTTTGAGTGAGCGTCACAATAGTCCTTAATGTTTTATTTTAATTACCACAGATTATTGACCGTAGATTTGTGAAGAGGTTATTGGAAAGTGTGGAATTGATCTGAAACTACTCTAACGTGCCGACAGTAACTCTCAACCTAGCGGTACGTCACCCACTGTAAAGTCTATGGTCTGCCCTTCAATAATGACTTCGATGACCTCAATGCTGCCTTGTGTAGTGCCCTCCCATCAATGTTTGTCAGCTCTTTTAACTCTGTCCCTCTCTCTCCTCTCCACAGGTCAACAGAGAAAATGTCAGGAAACAGCCTGGTTTTACCCATAGTGCTGTGGGGCCGGACGGCGCCCACTCACTGCATCTCCAGCCTGCTGGTCATGGATGACCTCGCCACCATCATCACCGGCTGCCACGATGGACAGATCTGCATTTGGGATATGACCTCCGACCTCGAGGTAAGCCTGACGTGACCTTTGACCTCCAAATATGCGTTTTGGTCCGAAAGGTAAACATGTTACTCATTCTGGTTAAATATGGACTCTGTGAATCATCAGGATTGTCTTCAGTGTGGTGAGATGTAGCAAAATGTTTCGAAACGCCCCCCCCCCAAAAATAAGTTTGTCCATGTAGGCCAGGGATTGGCAACAGGTGGCGCGTGAGGGTGCAAAGATTTTGGGAGAATTTTGTTTTTTGGTCAAAAAATATTGTAATATCACCAGGGTTTAATTTAGGAAACCTGTTCCCAAGTATTCCCACAAATAAATAAAAATAAAGGTGATGCAGTCTCAATGTAATCAAGTGATGAAATTAAACGTGTGTCGTTATTGGGGCTTCTCTAGCAAAATTACTAAGAATAAACAAAATGGTCAGTTGTCAACACCACATTAAGGTGTGGGGGACATTCATTGTATGAAAATAATAAACCAGCAACTCTATTTCGCTCGGGCGTATAGCATTATCTGTCAGTCAACAATTCATCTGTGGGAGCGTGGCGGCTCTCAAAACCAGACCGCAGAAACAGCTGGCCGCTACTTTCCAGGAGATTGTTTGTGAGGAGATTTACTTCCGGGTTAAGTGGGCGGGTGTTAAGAAGCGCGGTTTGGCGGGTAATGTTTCAGAGGACGATTGACTCGACCTTTGACACCCGAGCCCATTGGGGAGTTGCTGCGATGAGATGATCAAAATTGGGGAGAATAAGGGGGTAAAATACAACAGAAAAATACATAATAAATAATAATAATAAATAATACTAATAATAATATTTGGTAAATCTCTGTCGCGTATTACACATCTTAGATGTTCATTACAGCCTTATCTCTCCATGCAGAAAATGGTTTTGAAAAGACTAGAATGGTCATATCTCTGGTCCGTCTTGGAACATGTGGGACTTGGCTCCAATTTCATTCATTTGATTAAAATACTATATGCTAATCCCTCAGCCATAGTAATTAGAGGAAATAACTGTTCTGTTCAGAATCACTAGAAGCCCAGGTAATCTACTTCATTCCAGTATACATAGACATGCAATTTTACTATATCAAGACAATGTATCTCAATCGGTCCCAAGCACATAAAATGAATCTAACCAAATCAGCCTTACTGCTTCCCCAAATGGAGGCCTACGGGTTCATGTTTTAGAAACGTACATTGAAATAAATAATGTACTTGCAAAACATTTTTGTGCTCTGTTTTGGTCAATTTGCGATGTACAAATTATTTGCATTTCCCGGCCACCAGACCATTCAAATCAAATTTTATTTGTCACATACACATGGTTAGCAGATGTTAATGCGAGTGTAGCGAAATGCTTGTGCTTCCAGTTCCGACAATGCAGTAATAACCAACAAGTAATCTAACTAACAATTCCTAAACTACTGTCTTATACACAGTGTAAGGGGATAAAGAATATGTACATAAGGATATATGAATGAGTGATGGTACAGAGCAGCATAGGCAAGATACAGTAGATGGTATCGAGTACAGTATATACATGTGAGATGAATATGTAAACAAAGTGGCATAGTTAAAGTGGCTAGTGATACATGTATTACATAAGGATGCAGTCGATGATATAGAGTACAGTATATACGTATGCATATGAGATGAATAATGTAGGGTAAGTAACATTATATAAGGTAGCATTGTTTAAAGTGGCTAGTGATATATTTACATTTCCCATCAATTCCCATTATTAAAGTGGCTGGAGTTGAGTCAGTGTCAGTGTGTTGGCAGCAGCCACTCAATGTTAGTGGTGGCTGTTTAACAGTCTGATGGCCTTGAGATAGAAGCTGTTTTTCAGTCTCTCGGTCCCAGCTTTGATGCACCTGTACTGACCTCGCCTTCTGGATGATAGCGGGGTGAACAGGCAGTGGCTCGGTTGGTTGATGTCCTTGATGATCTTTATGGCCTTCCTGTAACATCGGGTGGTGTAGGTGTCCTGGAGGGCAGGTAGTTTGCCCCCGGTGATGCGTTGTGCACACCTCACTACCCTCTGGAGACCCTTACGGTTGAGGGCGGAGCAGTTGCCGTACCAGGCGGTGATGCGCTCGATTGTGCATCTGTAGAAGTTTGTGAGTGCTTTTGGTGACAAGCCGAATTTCTTCAGCCTCCTGAGGTTGAAGAGGCGCTGCTGCGCTTTCTTCACGATGCTGTCTGTGTGAGTGGACCAATTCAGTTTGTCTGTGATGTGTATGCCGAGGACCCATCACAGACAAACTGAATTGGTCCACTCACACAGACAGATCTGCATTTGGGATTCACTCTCAACATAAAATCGGCACGTGGCTGAATCTAGTTGTCTTCCCCTGATGTAGGCCAGGCACACCTGAGTGGCCTGTGTAATGTTGTTACTGTGTTAATTCGCAGGTACAAGAGGATCTTAATGTGAAAGTGAAACATCGGTGTGCCTCTGTCCTGGTTTACCTGACTTGACTGTCCTGTCTCCTGTGCTGTTCTCAGATCAGTCCCAGGGCCATGTTGTTTGGTCACACAGCCTCCATCACCTGCCTGTCTAAAGCCAGCCCCTGCAGTGACAAGCAGTACATCGTCAGCGCCTCAGAGAGTGGGTGAGTAGTGAATACAGTAGGCATACCCCACAGGAAGTACAGTGGTGGGCGTACCCCACAGGAAGTACAGTGGTGGGCGTACCCCACAGGAAGTACAGTGGTGGGCGTACCCCACAGGAAGTACAGTGGTGGGCGTACCCCACAGGAAGTACAGTGGTGGGCGTACCCCACAGGAAGTACAGTGGTGGGCGTACCCCACAGGAAGTACAGTGGTGGGCGTACCCCACAGGAAGTACAGTGGTGGGCGTACCCCACAGGAAGTACAGTGGTGGGCGTACCCCACAGGAAGTACAGTGGTGGGCGTACATCATAGGGAGCCAATCAGTTGTTGTTACATGTTAGGGCTATCCTCTGTATACCACCCCTATTGCAAGGACTTTGACTGTTTCTTCAAGTGCAGTCGAAAATACCATCATGCTCTATGATGAAACTGGCTCTCATGAGGACCGCCACAGGAATGGAAGACCCAGAGTTTCCTCTGCTGCAGAGGATAAGATCATTAGAGTTGCCAGCCTCAGAAATTGCAGCCCAAATAAATGCTTCACAGAGTTCAAGTAACAGACACATCTCAACATCAACTGTTCAGAGGAGACTGTGTGAATCAGGCCTTCATGGTCAAATTGCTGTAAAGAAACCACTACTGAAGGACACCAATAAGAAGATGAGACTTGCCGGGCCAAGAAACACGAGCAATGAACATTAGACCGGTTGGGATCTGTCACCGTTCTTTGAGACGCAGAGTAGTTGAATGGATGATCTCCACATGTGTGGTTCTGACCGTGAAGCATGGAGGATGAGTAGTTATGGTGTGGGGGTACTTTGCTGGTGACGCTGTGATTTATTTAGAATTCAAGGCACACTTAACCTGCATGTCTACTACAGCATTCTGCAGCGATACGCCTCCCATCTGGTTTGCGCTTAGTCCCACTATCATTTGTTTTTCAACAGGACAATGACCCAAAACACACCTCCGAGTTGTGTAAAGGGCTATTTGACCAATAAGTATTGTGATGGAGTGCTGCATCAGATGACCTGGCCTCCACAATCACCCGACCTCAACCCAATTGAGATGATTTGGGATGAATTGGGCCGCAGAGTGAAGGAATGGCACTCAACAAGTGCTCAGCATATGTGGGAATTCCTTCAAGACTATTGGAAATGTATAACAGGTGAAGCTTAGTTGAGAGAATGCCAGGAGTGTGCATAGCTGTCATCAAGGCAAAGGGTGGCTACTTTGAAGAATCTCAAATATAAAATATATTTTGATTTGTTTAACACTTTTTTTTTTTGGTAATACATGATTCCATATGTGTTACACTACATGACTAAAAGTACCTGCTCGTCAAACATCTCATTACAAAATGATGGGCATTAATATGGAGTTGGTCCCCCCTTTGCTGCTATAAAAGCCTCCACTCTTCTGGGAAGGTTTTCCACTAGATGATGGAACATTCCTGCAGGGAGTGTTAGTGAGGTCGGGCACTGATTTTGGGCGGTAAGACCTGGCTTGCAGTCAGAGTCCCAATTCATCCCAACGGGTTGAGGTCAGGGCTCTGTGCAGGCAATCAAGTTCTTCCACACCGATCTTGACAAACCATTTCTGTATGGACCTCACTTTTTGCACAGGGGGCATTGTCATGCTGAAACGGGAAAGGGCTTTCCCAAACTGATGCCACAGAATCGTCTAGAATGTCATTGTATGCTGTAGTGTTAAGATATCCCTTCACTGGAACTAAGAGGCCTAACCCAAACCATGAAAAACAGCCCCAGACCATTATTCCTCTCCACCAAACTTTACAGTTGGCACTATGCATTGGGGCAGTTGTTGCTGAATAGTTGTTGAGCTGATGTTGCTTCCAGAGGCAATTTGGAACTCGGTAGTGAGTGTTGCAGATGAGGACAGACGATTTGTACTCTCTACGCTTTAAAGCACTCGCCGGTCCTATTCTGTGAGCTTGTGTGGCCTACCACTTCACGGCTTAGCCGTTGTTGCTCCTAGACGTTTCCACTTTACAGTAACAGCACATACAGTTGACCGGGGCAGCTCAAGCAGGGCAGAAATTTGACGAACTGTCCTGTTAGAAAGGTGGCATCCTATGATGGTTCCACGTTGAAAGTCACTGAGCTCTTCTTTAAGGCCATTCTACTGTCAATGTTTGTCTATTGAGATTGCATGGCCGTGTGCTCGATTTTATACACCTGTCAGCAACGGGTGTGGCTGAAATAGCAGAATCAACTTATTTCAAGGTGTGTGTACATACTTTTGTATCTATGGTATCGGTTATTGCTCTAAAGTTGTCTATTCACTATCTGCTTTGTGTGCAGGAGATGTGCTTGTGGGATGTCAACGATGGACGCTGTATTGAGTTCACTAAGCTGGCCTGCGCTCACACCGGGATCCAGGTAACGTATATGGCTTTTTTTCTCACCACGTATCTCTTTTTCCACGGCTCTCTTCCACGGCTCTCTTCCACGGCTCTCTTCCATGGCTGTCCTCTTCTGGATGTGCCAGGTGGAGATTATAACAACATGCCCAAGATGTTCAAATAATAATAATCACAGTAGTTGTCGCGGGTGCAACAAGTCAGCACCTCAGGAGTAAATGTCAGTTGGCTTTTCATATCCGATCATTAAGAGTATTTCTACCGCTCCTGCTGTCTCGAGAGAGTTGAAAACAGCAGGTCTGGGACAGGTAGCACGTCCGGTGGACAGGTCAGGGTTCCATAGCCGCAGGCAGAACAGTTGAAACTGGAGCAGCAGCACGGCCAGGTGGGGACAGCAAGGAGTCATCATGCCAGGTGGTCCTGAGGCGTTGTCCTAGGGCTCCGGTCCTCCTAGAGAAAGAGAGAGCACACTTAAATTCACACAGGACACTGGATAAGACAGGATAAATACTCCATATATAACAGACTGACCCTAGCCCCCCAGCACATAGAATGTTGCAGCTTAGATACTGGAGACTGAGACAGGAGGGGTCAGGACATTGTGGCTCCACCCGATGATACCCACGGACAGGGCCAAACAGGAAGGATATAACCCCACCCACTTAGCCAAAGCACAGCCCCTACACCACTAGAGGGATATATTCAACCACCAACTTACCATCCTGAGACAAGGCCGAGTATAGCCCACAATGCTCTCCGCCACGGCACAACCCAAGGGTGGGTGGGGAGGGGCGCCAACCCAGACAGGAAGACCACGTTAGTGACTCAACCCACTCAAGTGACGCACCCCTCCTAGGGACGGCATGAAAGAGCACCAGTAAGCCAGTGACTCAGCCCCTGTAATAGGGTTAGAGGCAGAGAATCCCAGTGGAAAGAGGGGAACCGGCCAGGCAGAGACAGCAAGGGCGGTTCGTTGCTCCAGAGCCTTTCCGTTCACCTTCACACTCCTGGGCCAGACTACACTCAATCATATGGCCCACTGAAGAGGTGAGTCTTCAGTAAAGACTTAAAGGTTGAGACCGAGTCTGCGTCTCTCACATGGATAGGCAGACCGTTCCATAAAAATGGAGCTCCTATAGGAGAAAGTCCTGCCTCCAGCTGTTTGCTTAGAAATTCTAGGGACAATTAGGAGGCCTGCGTCTTGTGACCGTAGCGTACGTGTAGGTATGTACGGCAGGACCAAATCGGGAAGATGGGTAGGAGCAAACCCATGTAATGCTTTGTAGGTTAGCAGTAAAGCACGTCACCTAATCCTCTCAGGGCATATCACTGGTCTCGGGGCATATCACTGGTCTCGGGGCATATCAGGGCATATCACTGGTCTCAGGGCGTATCACTGGTCTCAGGGCATATCACTGGTCTCAGGGCGTATCACTGGTCTCAGGGTGTATACTGTCTCCTCTAAGATTCTGACACCCTGTCCTGCCGTCTACCTAGTTCCACTTGTTCACCATCAACACGCAGCCTGAGGGCTGTCTGCTGTAAAACCCTGTTCTGTCATTGCCATACCTAATGGTCTGCTGCGAGCTGTGGCCATTTTAATAGTTTTATTCGACGTTGCGTTTCAGGTTCGGCTGACAGTCGGTCTGCGATTTTTAGATTTATTGAAATTGGAGCTTAAACAACTGCCACCCAAGTCATGGACTGTTCTCTCTGCTACCACACGGCAATCGGAACTGATGCACCAAGTGTAGAACCAACAGGACCCTGAACAGCTTCTACCTCCCAAGCCACAGGACTGATAAATAGTCATGAAAACCAGCGGGCTGCAACCGTTCTGAAATGTTTTGTCACTGGTGGTTGTTTTGTTGACATGTTTACTCCTCACTGTTGCTTCTACTGGACTAATCCGCTGAGACTGTTGTTCCAACGTCACTAATCCGCTGAGACTGTTGTTCCACCTGGACTAATCCGCTGAGACTGTTGTTCCACCTGGACTAATCCGCTGAGACTGTTGCTTCTACTGGACTAATCCCCCTGAGACTGTTGTTCCAACTGGACTAATCCGCTGAGACTGTTGTTCCACCTGGACTAATCCGCTGAGACTGTTGCTTCTACTGGACTAATCCCCCTGAGACTGTTGCTTCTACTGGACTAATCCACTGAGACTGTTGTTCCAACGTCACTAATCTGCTGAGACTGTTGTTCCACCTGGACTAATCCCCCTGAGACTGTTGTTCCAACGTCACTAATCCCCCTGAGACTGTTGCTTCTACTGGACTAATCCCCCTGAGACTGTTGTTCCAACGTCACTAATCCCCCTGAGACTGTTGCTTCTACTGGACTAATCCCCCTGAGACTGTTGCATCTACTGGACTAATCCCCCTGAGACTGTTGCTTCTACTGGACTAATCCCCTGAGACTGTTGCTCCACCTGGACTAATCCCCCTGAGACTGTTGCGTCTACTGGACTAATCCCCCTGAGACTGTTGCGTCTACTGGACTAATCCCCCTGAGACTGTTGTTCCAACGTCACTAATCCCCCTGAGACTGTTGCTTCTACTGGACTAATCCCCCTGAGACTTTTGTTCCACCTGGACTAATCCCCTGGACTGGACTGTGTTGTGTATCCCCCTGAGACTGTTGCTCCAACTGGACTAATCCCCTGAGACTGTTGCTTCTACTGGACTAATCCCCCTGAGACTGTTGTTCCAACGTCACTAATCCCCTTGAGACTGTTGCTCCACCTGGACTAATCCCCTTGAGACTGTTGCTTCTACTGGACTAATCCCCCTGAGACTGTTGTTCCAACGTCACTAATCCCCTGAGACTGTTGTTCCACCTGGACTAATCCGCTGAGACTGTTGCTCCACCTGGACTAATCCCCTGAGACTGTTGCATCTACTGGACTAATCCCCTGAGACTGTTGTTCCAACGTCACTAATCCCCTGAGACTGTTGGGTCTACTGGACTAATCCCCCTGAGACTGTTGCTCCACCTGGACTAATCCCCCTGAGACTGTTGCTCCACCTGGACTAATCCACTACCTTCTGGAGCTCTGCTCAAGCAAGGCATTTGATTGGTTTGTTGTGAGGTGTCATTGATTTACACCGTGTTCCCGCCCTGTTTTCTGTCATTGAACTTCCCTAGACTTCCCGTTTTAGGGATACCTGGTTCGTAACGAGGCGGGCGATACCCTGACCTTATCACTAGTCTGTTTTTATATTGTGGATACCCTGACCTTATCACTAGTCTGTTTTTATATTGTGTCTGAGTCTCACTGGTCCTGTCCTCTACCTATTTCTACCTGTCTGCTGTGTAACGGACATTACCCAGAGATCCTACGTGCTACTATCCTTGGAACTAACCCCAACCCTCACTCTTCTCCGCTGTCTAGTTCTACCAGTTCACCATCGGTACGCAGCGTGAGGGTCGTCTGCTGTGTAATGGACATTACCCAGAGATCCTAGTGGTGGACGCCACCAGCCTGGAGGTCCTCTACTCCCTCGTCTCTAAGATCTCTCCTGATTGGATCAGCTCCATGAGCATCATACACTCACATCGCACACAAGGTAGCCTACTTCACACTATGCTATCCAATACTATCTTATGCTATACAATACTATCCTATCTTATGCTATGCTATACAATACTATCCTATATTATGCTATGCTATACAATACTATCCTATCTTATGCTATACAATACTATCCTATCTTATGCTATGCTATACAATACTATCCTATATTATGCTATACAATACTATCCTATATTATGCTATACAATACTATCCTATATTATGCTATACAATACTATCCTATATTATGCTATACAATACTATCCTATATTATGCTATACAATACTATCCTATATTATGCTATACAATACTATCCTATAATACTATCCTATATTATGCTATGCTATACAATACTATCCTATATTATGCTATACAATACTATCCTATATTATGCTACTATCCTATACAATACTATCCTATATTATGCTATACAATACTATCCTATATTATGCTATACAATACTATCCTATATTATGCTATGCTATACAATACTATCCTATACTATATGCTATACAATACTATCCTATCTATGCTATGCTATTATGCTATGTATACAATGCTATCCTATATTATGCTATACAATACTATCCTATATTATGCTATGCTATACAATATTATCCTATGCTATGATATACTATGCTATACAATGCTATCCTATATTATGCTATGCTATACAATACTATCCTATATTATGCTATGCTATACAATATACAATATTATGCTATGCTATGCTATGCTATACTACTATATTATGCTTCTATAAATGCTATGCTATACAATACTATCCTATATTATGCTATGCTATACAATACTATCCTATATTATGCTATGCTAAGGTCAGTCAACCATAGGGTTCCAAAATTTCAGGAGCTTTACCAGGTTTTTCAAATATCCCGTTTGTATGATTTCCAGAATCAGTAGGAGAAAGGCAGGGAGGGAATCCTGCAAATGGGATTTTTAAAAATGTAACTGAACCTTGCAGCTCTAGTGGTCCCACACGGCTAACATCAGCCTCTGACTGCCGTGCAGGAACAGTCCACTAACGCTTCTAAAACTAGTGGTCCCACGCGGCTAACATCAGCCTCTCTGACTGCCGTCCAGGAACAGTCCACTAACGCTTCTAAAACTAGTGGTCCCACGCGGCTAACATCAGCCTCTGACTGCCGTCCAGGAACAGTCCACTAACGCTTCTAAAACTAGTGGTCCCACGCGGCTAACATCAGCCTCTCTGACTGCCGTGCAGGAACAGTCCACTAACGCTTCTAAAACTAGTGGTCCCACAGGAACAGTCCACTAACGCTAAAACATCAGCCTCTCTGACTGCCGTCCAGGAACAGTCCACTAACGCTTCTAAAACTAGTGGTCCCACGCGGCTAACATCAGCCTCTCTGACTCCAGGAACAGCCGTCTAAAACTAGGAACAGTCCACTAACGCTTCTAAAACTAGTGGTCCCACGCGGCTAACATCAGCCTCTCTGACTGCCGTCCAGGAACAGGAACAGTCCACTAACGCTTCTAAAACTAGTGGTCCCACGCGGCTAACATCAGCCTCTCTGACTGCCGTCCAGGAACAGTCCACTAACGCTTCTAAAACTAGTGGTCCCACGCGGCTAACAACATCAGCTCTCTGACTGCCGTCCAGGAACAGTCCACTAACGCTTCTAAAACTAGTGGTCCCACGCGGCTAACATCAGCCTCTCTGACTGCCGTCCAGGAACAGTCCACTAACGCTTCTAAAACTAGTGGTCCCACGCGGCTAACATCAGCCTCTCTGACTGCCGTCCAGGAACAGTCCACTAACGCTTCTAAAACTAGTGGTCCCACGCGGCTAACATCAGCCTCTCTGACTGCCGTCCAGGAACAGTCCACTAACGCTTCTAAAACTAGTGGTCCCACGCGGCTAACATCAGCCTCTCTGACTGCCGTCCAGGAACAGTCCACTAACGCTTCTAAAACTAGTGGTCCCACGCGGCTAACATCAGCCTCTCTGACTGCCGTCAGGAACAGGAACAGTCCACTAACGCAGTTCTAAAACTAGTGGTCCCACGCGGCTAACATCAGCCTCTCTGACTGCCGTCCAGGAACAGTCCACTAACGCTTCTAAAACTAGTGGTCCCACGCGGCTAACATCAGCCTCTCTGACTGCCGTCCAGGAACAGTCCACTAACGCTTCTAAAACTAGTGGTCCCACGCGGCTAACATCAGCCTCTCTGACTGCCGTGCAGGAACAGTCCACTAACGCTTCTAAAACTAGTGGTCCCACGCGGCTAACATCAGCCTCTCTGACTGCCGTCCAGGAACAGTCCACTAACGCTTCTAAAACTAGTGGTCCCACGCGGCTAAATCATCTGACTGCTCCAGGAACAGTCTGACTGCCGACTCCAGGAACAGTCCACTAACGCTTCTAAAACTAGTGGTCCCACGCGGCTAACATCAGCCCTCTGACTGCCGTCCAGGAACAGTCCACTAACGCTTCTAAAACTAGTGGTCCCACGCGGCTAACATCAGCCTCTCTGACTGCCGTCCAGGAACAGTCCACTAACGCTTCTAAAACTAGTGGTCCCTGACAGGAACAGTCCACTAACGCTTCTAAAACATCAGCCTCTCTGACTGCCGTCCAGGAACAGTCCACTAACGTCTTCTAAAACTAGTGGTCCCACGCTTCTAAAACTAGTGGGCTAACATCAGCCTCTCTGACTGCCGTCCAGGAACAGTCCACTAACGCTTCTAAAACTAGTGGTCCCACGCGGCTAACATCAGCCTCTCTGACTGCCGTCCAGGCTTCTAAAACAGTCCACTAACGCTTCTAAAACTAGTGGTCCCACGCGGCTAA
This sequence comes from Oncorhynchus masou masou, assembly GCF_036934945.1. NCBI lineage: Eukaryota > Metazoa > Chordata > Actinopteri > Salmoniformes > Salmonidae > Oncorhynchus > Oncorhynchus masou. The sequence continues at coordinate 82,492,085 of NC_088239.1, read as the reverse complement.
CATCAGCCTCTCTGACTGCCGTCCAGGAACAGTCCACTAACGCTTCTAAAACTAGTGGTCCCACGCGGCTAACATCAGCCTCTCTGACTGCCGTGCAGGAACAGTCCACTAACGCTTCTAAAACTAGTGGTCCCACGCGGCTAACATCAGCCTCTCTGACTGCCGTCCAGGAACAGTCCACTAACGCTTCTAAAACTAGTCGTCCCACACGGCTAACATCAGCCTCTCTGACTGCCGTCCAGGAACGGTCCACTAACGCTTCTAAAACTAGTGGTCCCAGCTAACATCATCTGACTGCCTCCAGGACAGTCCACTAACGCTTCTAAAACTAGTGGTCCCTGCGGCTAACATCAGCCTCTCTGACTGCCGTGCAGGAACAGTCCACGAACAGTCCACTAACGCTTCTAAAACTAGTGGTCGGCTAACATCAGCCTCTCTGACTGCCGTCAACAGTCACGCTTCTAAAACTAGTGGTCCCTGCTAACATCAGCCTCTCTGACTGCCCAGGAACAGTCCACTAACGTCTGTATTTCAGCCCTCTGACTGCCGTCCAGGGTCCACTAACCTAAAACGTTGTTCAGCCCTCTGACGGTCTGAACAGTCCACTAACGCTTTAAAACTTGGATCAGATAGTCCTTGACCACGGTAACGTTGTTCAACCGTCACGGTCTGTATTGCCACTGTAACGTTGTTCAACTGTCACGGTCTGTATTGCGGTCTGTATTGTAACGTTGTTCAACTGTATTGCCTGACGGTCTGGTCTATTGCCATGGTAACGTTGTTCAACCGTCACGGTCTGTATTGCCATGGTAACGTTGTTCAACCGTCACGGTCTGTATTGCCATGGTAACGTTCAACCATCACGGTCTGTTGCCATGATAACGTCGTTTCACGGTCTGTATGGTTGCCACTGTAACGTCGTTCAACCGTCATGGTCTGTATTTGCCATGGTAACGCTGTCGGTCATTTACCACTAACGTTGTTCACGGTCTGTATTTACCAAGGTAATGTCGTTCAACTGTCACGGTCTGTATTTTCCACGGTAACGTTGCTCAACCGTCACGGTCTGTATTTGCCACGTTAACGTTGTTCAACCGTCACGGTCTGTATGTCTATATTGATCCATTGATAGTTGATTCAAACTGTAAACTCCTGATTTGGGGCGGCAGGGTAGCCTAGTGGTTAGAGCGTTGGACTAGTAACCGGAAGGTTGCAAGTTCAAACCCCCGAGCTGACAAGGTACAAATCTGTCGTTCTGCCCCTGAACAGGCAGTTAACCCACTGTTCCCCTAGGCTGTCATTGTAAATAAAATTTGTTCCTAGTTAAATAAAAGTAAAATAATAAAACCACTCAGACTAAAACGTATCTGTCTGTGCTTTGCGTTGTCACCCAATTGTTGCGTTTGTAAAATCACTTCATTAAACAATTATAGGCGCTGTTAAACTGACACTATGCCTGTGTCCCCTCATCATAATGTGTGCTATCTTTTCAGAGGACACAGTGGTGGCAGTATCGGTCACTGGGATACTGAAGGTGTGGATCATCACTCAGGATGTCAACAGAATGCAGGTAGAGGGGGACAGAGGCACATCGGGATGTTGTTGTGATCGATACTGTTGTTGTTGTTGTGATCATCTACACAATACTCCAGGATTTGTTCCAGCTAAGATCATGACTATTGGGACTAATTAGAGTAACTGGGACACACGCAGACAATTCAAATGTCTATTATGGTTCTATTTTTTTTTTTTTTAGTGGTTCCTAGGAACATTAGCGGGTCGCTAAGTGGGATGGAAATGAATAATGCATTTTGGTCACCTCCTACGTGTGTGTGTTTCCTGTTTCTGTGTGTTTCCTCTTCCTGTTCCCCAACAGGATCTGGATCCAGTGTTTGAGGAGGAGTCTAAGCCCATCTACTGTGGGGGCTGTCAGAGCATCTCCTTCTGCACCTTCACACAGCTCTCTCTGCTGGTGGTCTGCTCCAAGTACTGGAGGGTAGGTGGCTAGAGCCCATGCTCCCTGCGTCTCTCCCTCACTGCCCTGGTTGAAACATTCATAGAATCACACTGTAGACCTAAGCCCCTTAGATTAGGCCCGTTTCCAGATCTGTTTATGCTGTCAATATGACAATGGGAGTTGTGGCAAGACGACACAAACCGATTTGGCATCAAGCTACAGTAGCGTAGCTTCGGCACGGGGGGGTTGTGACAACTCTTAATCTCAGACTAACGTATCCTGCAATGTTTGTGTCAGGTGTTTGATGCGGGGGACTATTCCTTGCTGTGCTCAGTGCCCAGTGAGAACGACCAGTCGTGGACCGGAGGAGACTTCATCGCCGCCGACAAGATCATCATCTGGACCGAGGACGGATGCTCCTACATCTACAAGCTCCCCGCCAGGTGAGGAACAACATCACCTGTATAGGAGACGTGTGTTATGGCGTCCGTTAGTCTGTTATGTTGTCTGTTATACTCTCCTTATACCTCTACTCACCTGACAACTATGAATGAATGTCAGTATTATTTTTTAAATGCAGTTATCACAAATATATTATTTTCCATGTTAATATCCTCACTAGACGATGGGCTATAAAGGCCTGTGGAAAGTTGTGTAATGTAACTAAAACCAGGGAGGTTGAGTCAAACTAGACTCATTTGGTGACTTTGCGATGCATTCCATAAGAGTCTGCCATTTCCAGCTACAATAGTTATTTACAACCTTAACAATGTCTACACTATATTTCTGATAAATTTGATATTTTAATGGACAAAAAAAGTGTTTTTCTTTCGAAAACAAGAATTTCTAAGTGACCCTAAACTTTTGAACGGTGGTGTTAAGTGTTCAGACCCTTTGCTATGAGACAGGAAGTTGAGATCAGGTGCATCCTGTTTCCATTGATGATCCTTGAGATGTTTCTACAACTCGATTTGAGTCCACCAGTGGTAAATTCAATAGTTTGGACATGATTATTTTGGGAAAGAAACACACCAGTCTACATATGAAGTCCCACAGTTGACAGTGCATGTCAGAGAAGAAAAACAAGCCATGAGGTTGAAGGAATTGTCTGTAGATCCAGACAGAGACATATCTGGGGATTGGGATGGGTACCAAAAAATATCTGCAGTATTGAAGGTCCCAAAGAACACATTGGCCTCCATCATTGTTGAATGGAAGATGTTTGGAACCACCAAGACTCTTTCTAGAGCTGGCCACCCGGCCAAACTGAGCAATCGGGGGAGAAGTGCCTTGGTCAGGGAGGTGTTCAGAACCCAATGGTCACTCTGACAGAGCTGTAGAGCGCTCTTCTGTGGAGAAGGACAACCATCTCTCCACCATTCAGGCCTTTTATGGTAGAGTGACCAGACGGAAGCCACTCCTCAGTAAAATGCACATGACAGCCCGCTTGGAGTTTACCAAAAGGCAACTAAAGGACTCTCAGACCATGAGAAACAAGATTCTCTGGTCTGATGAAACCAAGATTGAACTCTCTTCCCTGAAGGCCAAGCGTTACGCCTGGAGGAAACCTGGCACCATCCCTACATGGTTGTGGCAGCATCATGTGGCAGGGACTGAGAGACCTGTCGAGGGAAAGATGAACGGAGCAAAGCACAGAGAGCCTTGATGAAAACCTGCTCCAGAGCGCTCAGGACCCCAGACTGGGGGCGACAGTTCACCTTCCAACAGGACAATGACCCTGAGCACACAGCCAAGACAACGCAGAAGGGCTTCGGGACAAGTCTCTGAATGTCCTTGTGTCCCAGCCAGAGCCCGGACTTGAAACCGATCTCTGGATAGACCTGAAAATAGCTGTTCAGCGACACTCCCCATCCAACCTGACAGAGCTTGAGAGGATCTGCAGAGAAGAATGGGAGAAACTCTCCAAATACAGGTGTGCCAAGCTTGTAGCTTCATACCCAAGAAGACTCGAGCTGCAATCACTGACAAAGTGCCTCAACAAAGTACTGAGTCAAGGGTCTGAATACTTTACGTAAATGTGATATTTCACTTTTAGGTTTTTATTAAAAGCAAACATTTCTAAAAACCTGCTTTTGCTTTGTCATTGTGTGTAGATGGATGATTGATCCATTTTAGAGTAAGGCTGTAATGTAACAAAGTCAAAGATTAAGTCAAAGGGTCTGAATGCTTTCCAAATGCACTCTATACTCAGTTCTTTGTGCCTGCCTCTTCTCCCTCGCGCTGGCTTGCCTGAACTTTTTCTGCGCTAATGATACCAGTGTGTGTTAAGTCTTCGGTCTGTTGCCTGTAGAATATCCTATAAATTGACGATGGGCCCTGATTTACTGAAGTTGCAAGACATTGCGAGATAATGTGTTGCGAGATAATGCTTTTTATTAATACCGATGGATAGGCCCAGTGCTGATTCTGACTGTCTTGCCTGGTGGCCGACCTGCCTTATACTGTGCCCCTCTCTCTCCGTTCCTTGCTAGCTCGCTATGAAAGATAGCGTGTGTGTGTGTGTTCTCGGAAGTATGACAACTAATCAGTCTCCTCTGTTCCCAAAATACTGAATCTTAGGAGTCGAGTTGTCAATTCCTGGTGGAGTCTGAAAGGGACGTAAACCCGAACCATTGCTGGCAGCAGCACAATGCATTGTGGGATTTTTATGAACTTTTCATTTTAACGGATAAGCAATTTTTTTTATTTTTTTTTATATAAAAAATGTGCGGTTAGAACGTTGAGAAGTCGATATATCGCACCCTTGATTTTGATTGGTCCCTAAAGATGATACACAGTATTGCTGTCAGCTATGATACATGCTTGGAAAGGAACTAGTTTCCCAGGAAGCAATAGACACTTTTCAACTTTTAATCATGTTTGTGTAAACTTTGAACGTAAGAGTTCTATGTAAGAGTATACCTGCACTAAACTAAGTTTCATTTCACTTCCTCTTCTTATGGATTGTGTGTGTCTGGTAAGTGGCTCTGAAAAGCTTTTTTTTTTTAAATATTTGCCACTATGGTTTTTTTCTTGAGACTAGCGGTTTTAGTTGTAGTTTGGGTTTAGCAGGGAAACCACTAGTCAGAAAGGCTGCCCGTCTTCTACGTGCCAATCCGTAAGAAACCATTCTGAGGTGGATTTCCCTGTTAGGTTTAGTTTGTTTTACAGGTTTGTGTGTTTTACAGTTGCAATGGTGGATTAGTTAGTTCTAGTTTTAGTTGATTTGTAGGTGGTGAGAGAAATAACTAAACTGGGCTGACCTCTGCTCCTTTTTCTCTCCACTCCCCTCCCCTCTCCTCTCCTTCCCTCTCCCTCTCCCTCCCCTCTCCTTCCCTCTCCCTCTCCCTTCCCCTCCCTCCTCCCCTCCTTCCCTCCCTCTCCCTCCTCCCTCTCCCCTCTCCTTCCCTCTCCCTCCTCCCTCCCTCCTCCTCTCCCTTCCCTCTCCCTCTCCTCTCCTCTCTCCTCTCTCCCCTCTCCTTCCCTCTCCTCCTCCCTCTCCCTCCCTCCCCTCTCCCTCTCCTCTCCTCTCCTCTCCCTCTCCTCTCCCTTCCCTCTCCTCTCCTCCAGCTGCCTGCCTGCCAGTGAACACTTCCGTACTGATGTAGGAAAGACTGCCGAAGGCTCCATCCCACCTCTGGTGTACAGCATCGCGGACCGTACAGACAAACAGGTTACTCCTCTCCATCCATCACTCACTCTGTGAAGAGCTTTCTGGTTTAAAGACATAAATAAGATCTGTTTTGAAGTCCTTTTTGCACAACTAAACCCTGTGCCACCTCTATGTTAATGGAACATGCGCTCTCATGTCGAAGAGAGTCAGTAGCACTGCTAGTATCAATCCTTTAACTAGGTAACGGAGTGTCTTTTGTTGTTTGTCAATGTCTTTGTTTTGTCTGTTAGCCTGGGTGGGTGCCAGTCTGTTTTTGCTTTCTCGCCAAATGTGACAAGGAGTTGTCAAGAATGGCACAAACAGATCTGGGATCAGGCTAGTGTTTTGTACTGTATTTAATTTAAGATGTTACGTAGTCTATATATTAATTTCCTGTCTGCCTTTGTTGTTTTTCTTATTGTTTTGCTCTTTGTCTGTCTGTTTTATTACCCTCCCCTCCCCAATGGGCCTTGGCCCTGATCGGAGGGCCTGTGCTCCTCAGACTGAGGAGTCTGGTGAGGGGGTAGACATGGTGGTGTTGTGCCACCCTGCCAGCGGAGTAGATTTGGAGCTCTACATCCCAGAGCTGCTATTCCACCAGCAGCCTCTAGAGGCACCAGTAAGCTCAGTGCTGCAGTGTTCAGCAGGAGAGACGCACACACTGGCTCTGTCCAGTAGGGGGAGCCCTCAGCTCTCAGTCACAGATTCAGCACATCCACTCAATGTTCAGAGATGAAGCATGCAGACCGGGGATAGGAAGATGTATGTTGGTGTGATGTTATGGGGAAATTACAGATAACGACATTTAGTGCCCCATGTATAGTATACTAGTGATTTGATCAATACCATATTTGATGTTAATTAAAAGTAGACACAGCGATATGACGTAGCTGCAGAAGGTCATCAGCGGTGTGGGGCGATTTCCGCGAGCATTGAAGCACGAGGATCAACTTCTCCCCTATTTTGGTCCCGTGACGAACAGTGTGAAGCCAACCCGTGCTCATGCGCAGATACTGTGTGAGAGTACAGTCTTTCATCTTGCTCATCTCAATATCTGCGGTGCTGCTCGTGGGCAATGTAATTTCGCTGAGTCTATTTGCAAATTGGTATCCAAAAATATTACTAATATAGTCTTTGATCTGTATTATCTTGGCGACATGCCTGATAATCGATCTGCAATACATTGATCTGAATTCCGATTGACTCTCATGCTTTGGTTTATGATATATCAGCCAATCAAAATCAAATCTCCAAAGCCCTGTTTATTTAGTAAGCTGAACAGCGATTTGATGCCTGACCCTGTGACGTGTGCACCTCTACGATGCTGTCTTTCTGATTGGCCAGTTCTGTCAACTCACTCTGACTCACCTGATTCCATGCTCCTCCCACTAAAATCTCAATCATCATTCTCATCTTGGTCTTCACACTGGGGCAGATGCATGCCAAGTCCCTAAACTGCTTTCCCTCTAGAAATCAGATCAATACACCGATAATGACCTATGATACATTGATAACAGGTAGACAATTTATCATCTACATTTAAACTAAAACCCAGTGGAAGAAGAGTGGAAGCCATTCTTAAGTCTGTTGCCCCCCCCCTTTATTCTCTAGTCATTCTCCAACACTCCAGTGCCTTTGTCTTTAACCTATGGATTATATTTCGTAATCTTTTGGATTGAGTTCATCTTTCACATCAATCTTTGATTAGTTTTCTGTGTGTTCTCGTGTGTGTGTGTGTTCTGTGTTCTCGTTTGTGTGTTCTGTGTTCTCGTTTGTGTGTTCTCGTTTGTGTGTTCTCGTTTGTGTGTTCTCGTTTGTGTGTTCTCGTTTGTGTGTTCTCGTGTGTGTGTTCTCGTGTGTGTGTTCTGTGTTCTCGTGTGTGTGTTCTGTGTTCTCGTGTGTGTGTTCTGTGTTCTCGTGTGTGTGTTCGTGTTCTCGTGTGTGTGTTCGTGTTCTCGTGTGTGTGTTCGTGTTCTCGTGTGTGTGTGTGTGTGTGTGTGTGTGTTCTCGTGTGTGTGTGTGTGTGTGTGTGTGTTCTCGTGTGTGTGTGTGTGTTCTGTGTGTGTGTGTGTGTTCTGTGTATGTGTGTGTGTTCTGTGTATGTGTGTGTGCTTCTGTGTGACCCGATGGGCGTGGCACTTTTTTTTTTTTTGTAGGCTATTTGTTAGTTAACTTGTCTATAATTAGATACATGCTGCCTCTCTGTCATTACTTGTTGCCCTAAAGGACTAAATAAACCCTTGCTCACCAAAAAAAGATGTCGTACATCGATAGAATGAATGTCTCAATTGAGTTGACACAGTTTTCTCTTTCATTTCTGCTTCTCTCACACAGAAAATAAGTTTAGGGACCGGGGGAAAAAAATACAACAACAACCACAACAAAACTGGAACATTTCCAAGTTCGACTGGTTTTAAGGGAACTAAAAGCTGTGAAAACAACACGTTTCTGATAAGTTTGTCTTGGATGCATACGGGGCGGCAGGGTAGCCTACTGGTAACCGGAAGGTTGCAAGTTCAAACCCCGAGCTGACAAGGTACAAATCTGTCGTTCTGCCCCTGAACAAGGCAGTTAACCCACTGTTCCTAGGCCGTCATTGAAAATAAGAATTTGTTCTTAACTGACTTGCCTAGTTAAATAAAGGTAATCATTTTTTTTTTTTGTGGTTGAAATACTATCAGCTCTGACGATGCTGATAAAGAGAGCACCTTTGCAGATATTCCCTGACCACGCTGTCATTCTCTGACGATGCTGAAATGAATCATATTTCTCCACTCTTGTTCCCGAGTCAAAATTTGACTGCAACAATTGCTTAATCCTGCTGGAGTTAACTTAAGATGAGGCTTTGTGACAGGTTATAGACCAACAGTTAATATTATATGAGGCTATGTGAGGGGTTATAGTTAACATGAGGCTATGTGAGAGGTTATAGATCATCAGACTTCCATTCCATTTATACCACCTGCACAGTAGCCTTCAGTTCCCTTCATATCTAATTGTATTGGTCACATACACATATTTAGCAGATGTTATTGTGGTTGTAGCGAAATACTTGTGCTCCAAGCTCCAACAGTGCAGTAATATCTTACAATACACACATCTAAAAGAATGAGAAAGAAATACACTGCTCAAAAAAATAAAGGGAACACTTAAACAACACAATGTAACTCCAAGTCAATCACACTTCTGTGAAATCAAACTGTCCACTTAGGAAGCAACACTGATTGACAATAAATTTCACATGCTTTGTGCAAATGGAATAGACAACAGCTGGAAATTATAGGCAATTAGCAAGACACCCCCAATAAAGGAGTGGTTCTGCAGGTGGGGACCACAGACCACTTCTCAGTTCCTATGCTTCCTGGCTGATGTTTTGGTCACTTTTGAATGCTGGCGGTGCTTTCACTCTAGTGGTAGCATGAGACGGAGTCTACAACCCACACAAGTGGCTCAGGTAGTGGAGCTCATCCAGGATGGCACATCAATGCGAGCTGTGGCAAGAAGGTTTGCTGTGTCTGTCAGCGTAGTGTCCAGAGCACGGAGGCGCTACCAGGAGAAAGGCCAGTACATCAGGAGATGTGGAGGAGGCTGTAGGAGGGCAACAACCCAGCAGCAGGACCGCTACCGTCACCTTTGTGCAAGGAGAAGCAGAAGGAGCACTGCCAGAGCCCTGCAAAATGACCTCCAGCAGGCCACAAATGTGCATGTCTGCTCAAATGGTCAGAAACAGACTCCATGAGGGTGGTATGAGGGCCTGACGTGCACAGGTGGGGGTTGGGCTTACAGCCCAACACCGTGCAGGACGTTTGGCATTTGCCAGAGAACACCAAGATTGGCAAATTCGCCACTGGCGCCCTGTGCTCTTCACAGATGAAAGCAGGTTCACACTGAGCACATGTGACAGACGTGACAGTCTGGAGACGCTGTGGAGAACGTTCTGCTGCCTGCAACATCCTCCAGCATGACCGGTTTGGCGGTGGGTCAGTCATGGTGTGGGGTGGCATTTCTTTGGGGGGCCGCACAGCCCTCCATGTGCTCGCCAGAGGTAGCCTGACTGCCATTAGGTACCGAGATGAGATCCTCAGACCCCTTGTGAGACCGTATGCTGGTGCAGTTGGCCCTGGGTTCCTCCTAATGCAAGACAATGCTAGACCTCATGTGGCTGGAGTGTGTCAGCAGTTCCTGCAAGAGGAAGGCATTGATGCTATGGACTGCCCCGCCCATTCCCCAGACCTGAATCCAATTGAGCACATCTGGGACATCATGTCTTGCTCCATCCACCAACGCCACATTGCACCACAGACTGTCCAGGAGTTGGCGGATGCTTTAGTCCAGTTCTGGGAGGAGATCCCTCAGGAGACCATCCGCCACCTCATCAGGAGCATGCCCAGGTGTTGTAGGGAGGTCATACAGGCACGTGGAGGCCACACACACTACTGAGCCTCATTTTGACTTGTTTTAAGGACATTACATCAAAGTTGAATCAACCTGTAGTGTGGTTTTCCACTTTATTTTATTGTGACTCCAAATCCAGACCTCCATGGGTTGATACATTTGATTTCCATTGATCATTTTTGACGGATTTTGTTGTCAGCACATTCAACTTAGTATTTAATAAGAATATTTCATTCATTCAGATCTAGGATGTTATTTTAGTGTTCCCTTTATTTTTTGGAGCAGTGTACATAAATATTAGGATGAGAAATGTAGTTATGAGACGAGTAAAGCGGTATGTAAACATGATTAAACTGACCAGTGATTCCATGTCGTATGTAGGACAGTGGCCTCTAAGGTGAAGGGTTGCGTAACTGGGTGGTAGCCGGCTAGTGATGGCTATTCAACAGTCTGATGGCCTTGAGAAGGAAGCTGTTTTTCCATCTCTCGGTCCCAGCTTTGATGCACCTGTACTGACCTCGCCTTCTGGATGGAAGCGGGGTGAACAGGCAGTGGCTCGGATGGTTATTGTCCTTGATTTATCTTTTTGGTTCTCCTGTGACATCGGATGATGTAGGCGTCCTGGGGGGCTGGCAGTGTGTCCCCGGTGATGCGTTGGGAAGACTGCACAACCCTCTGGAGAGCCCTGCTGTTGCCGACACTACAATTGTGCATCTGTTAAAGTTTGAGGTTCTTTGCTGAATTTCTTCAGCCTCCTGAGGGTTGAAGAGGCACTGTTGTGCCTTCACCACACTGTCTGTGTGACTGGACCATTTCAGTTTGTCAGTGATGTGTACGCCGAGGAACTTGAAGCTTTACACTTTTAAGGCCGTCGAGGTTTCGGCTTGAGGTGGGATGTAAATGACCGTGGTGATGACTCGTTCTCTTGGGAGGTAATATGGTTGCTATTTTAATTGAGGTTTTCTAGGTCAGGTAAACAAAATGACTTGAGTTCCTGTATGTTCCTAGAATTACACTATGAATGAAACATACACCCCCGCCCTTCTTCTTCCCGTAGAGAGATTTATTCCTGTCTGTGTGATGTACTGAGAATCCTGCTGGCTTTACTGACTCTGACAGAGTATCCCAAGAGAGCCATGTTTCCTTGAAACAAACTATGTTACAGGCCCTGATGTCTCTCTGGAAAGAAAGCTCTAAGCTCATCAACTCTGGAAGGAGATCAAATCAAAATCATCAAATCAAATGTTATTTGTCACATACACATGGTTAGCAGATGTTAATGCGAGTGTAGCGAAATGCTTGTGCTTTTAGTTCCGACAATGCAGTAATAACCAACAAGTAATCTAACTAACAATTCCTAAACTACTGTCTTATACACAGTGTGAGGGGATAAAGAATATGTACATAAGGATATATGAATGAGTGATGGTACAGAGCAGCATAGGCAAGATACAGTAGATGGTATCGAGTACAGTATATACATATGAGATGAGTATGTAAACAAAGTGGCATAGTTAAAGTGGCTAGTGATACATGTATTACATAAGGATGCAGTCGATGATATAGAGTACAGTATATACGTATGCATATGAGATGAATAATGTAGGGTAAGTAACATTATATAAGGTAGCATTGTTTAAAGTGGCTAGTGATATATTTACATCATTTCCCATCAATTCCCATTATTAAAGTGGCTGGAGTTGAGTCAGTGTCAGTGTGTTGGCAGCAGCCACTCAATGTTAGTGGTGGCTGTTTAACAGTCTGATGGCCTTGAGATAGAAGCTGTTTTTCAGTCTCTCGGTCCCAGCTTTGATGCACCTGTACTGACCTCGCCTTCTGGATGATAGCGGGCAGTGGCTGCCGGCGTCGGTTCTGGCTGCACCACACAGGCACTGAGGTTACCAATAATTTAATACCTTTATTTACCGATTGATTGCCTTCAACATAATAATTAAAACAATTGATATTTAAAAAAACAACAAACTACATCTACCATTTAAAAACTGTCAGCTTATTATAATCCACATAAGAAGTCAGCAAACGCTGTAGCCTCAAAAACAAAAAAGCCTCCACTTAGCCTACATAGAAACTCAGCAACAACAAAAAAACGTCCTTGTCCTGTCAACTGCGTTTTATTTTCGGCGAACGTAACGTGTGTGAATATTTGTATAAACGTAAGATTCAACAACAGACACAAACGTAACAAGTTCCACAGACATGTGACTGACAGAAATGGAATAATGTGTCCCTGAACAAAGGGGGGGGTGTCAAAATCAAAAGTAACAGTCAGTATGTGGTGTGGCCACCAGCTGCAGTAAGTACTGCAGTGCATCTCCTCCTCATGGACTGCACCAGATTTGCCAGTTCTTACTGTGAGATGTTACCCCACTCGTCCACCAAGGCACCTGCAAGGTCCCGGACATTTCTGGGGGGAATGGTCCTAGCCCTCACCCTCCGATCCAACAGGTCCCAGATGTGCTCAATGGGATTGAGATCTGCGTTCTTCTCTGGTCACGGCAGAACACTGACATTCCTGTCTTGTACGAAAACACACACAGAACTAGCAGTATGGCTGGTGGCATTGTCATGCTGGAGGGTCATGTCAGGATGAGCCAGCAGGAAAGGTACCACATGGAGGAGGATGTCTTCCCTGTAACGCAAAGCGTTGAAATTGCCTGCAATGACAACAAGCTCAGTCCGATGATGCTGTGACACACCGCCCCAGACCATGACGGACCCTCCACCTCAAAATCGATTCCGCTCCAGAGTACAGGCCTCAGTGTAACACTCATTCCTACGACGATAAACGCGAATCCGATCCTTCACTGACAAAACCGTGACTCGTCAGTGAAGAGCACTTTTTGCCAATCCTGTCTGTCTGGTCCAGCGACGGTGGGTTTGTGCCCTTAGGCGACATTGTTGCCGGTGATGTCTGGTGAGGACCTGCCTTACAACAGGCTTAGAAGCCCTCAGTCCAGCCTCTCTCAGCCTATTGCGGACAGTCTGAGCACTGATGGAGGGATTGTGCGTTCCTGGTGTAACTCGGGCAGTTGTTTCTGCCATCCTGTACCTGTCCCACAGGTGGTATGTTCGGATGTACCAATCCTGTGCAGGTGTTGTTACATGTGGTCTGCCACTGCGAGGACGATCAGCTGTCCAACCTTTCTCGCTGTCTTTGGCGTCTCCCAGTACGGACATTGCAATTTCTTGCCCTGGCCACATCTACAGTCCTCATGCCTCCTTGCAGCATGCCAAAGGCACGTTCACGCAGATGAGCTGATTTATTTTTGGTTTTTCAGAGTCAGTGGAAAGGCCTCTAGTGGACTAAGTTTTCATAACTGTGACCTTAATTGCCTACCGTCTGTAAGCTGTTAGTGTCTTAATGACCGTTCCACAGGTGCATGTTTATTAATTGTTTATGGTTCATTGAACAAGCATGGGAAACAGTGTTTAAACCCTTTACAATGAAGAGTCTGTGAACTTATTTAGATTTTTACGAATTATCTTTGAAAGACAGGGTCCTGAAAAAGGGATGTTTTTTTTTGCTGAGTTTAGTACTGCATGGTTTACAAACACCGCTTCATGCTGCCACCTGGTGGCCATTCTAAATATATTCTTCTGATATTCAAACCTTCCTGCTGCAGGATTTATTATTTTCCTCCTGCGACGAACGAGGTCAAATTAAGATCCGACTTCTGTATAAGTCTGTTTTTTTTTTTTTAAATTGATGTTTATTTTACATTTATTTAACTAGGCAAGTCAGTTAAGAACAAATTCTTTTTTTCAATTACGGCCTAGGAACAGTGGGTTAACTGCCTGTTCAGGGGCAGAACGACAGATTTGTACCTTGTCAGCTCGGGGGTTTAAACTTGCAACCTTCCGGTGACTAGTCCAACGCTCTAACCACTAGGCTACCCTGCCGCCTCTACACTCTAACCACTAGGCTACCCTGCTGTCAACGTACAGATTTGACATATGGTAAACCGTAAGGAATTTCATACATGCTACGTTTATTATTCAGTCCGCTGATTTCCATGTAAACTTCTGATTTTGACATTTTATTTTATTTTAAGGTTAGTTCTTTTTTGACCAAGTCCTTCATTTAACTACCCTGTTTTGTTTCTCAGACAGTGTCAAGTCAATCGACTGTCGTCTGAGCATCTACCTCAACATCTAGCCACCTCATATTAGGTGCCTGACTACCTGACAACCTGGCCACAGAGTGTCTCCTCCATTAGACATTACAGGGATCCGGTTCCATCCCATCTTTTTCTGTTACCGTGACGATCACATTAACTAGGACTTCCTGGAAATGGGGTCAGCGGGCAGGTTGCCAGGTCGTTAGGTTGGTTACCACGTTGCCTTTTTTTTCTACTGCAGTCAGGAACACAATTATAGCTGTGTAAATAGGTCAAATGAAAGATCAACGTTTGCATCCCAAATGGCACACTGTTCCCTACATAGTGCCCTACTTTAGACCAGAACCCTATGGCACCCTATTCCCTACATAGTGCTCTACTTTAGACCAGAACCCTATGGCACCCTATTCCCCACGTAGTGCTCTACTTTAGACCAGAACCCTATGGCACCCTATTCCCTACTTCTGACCAGAACCCTATTCCCTACGTAGTGCACTAGCCCGTGGCACCCTACTAGTGCCCACTTCTGACCAGAGCCCTATGGCACCCTATTCCGTATGTCGTGCCCTACTTCTGACCAGAGCCCTATTCCCTACGTAGTGCCCTACTTTAGACCAGGGTGCAATTAGTTTTATTAGGCAAAGGGTCAGTTAATGAAGGACCATTAACCAACATGCATAACTATGGATATTCAGTCCTGCTAGATCTTTTAGGTAGACAAATTAAAACCGATCCCAAGTCTCATATGTTGTTCATGGCACCAGTGTTCTGCCTCAACAATTTATTGTGTCTAGCTAGCTGGTTTGTATCCTGATGATTCAGTGCTTTGCTGTCCAGAGAACTGAGTTAGGGGATATTTTAGTATGGGGGAGGGGGGGAATCAATGCATGTGTTGTACTGTAGGTAACCCTGTTGGTAGTTGAGTAAGCGGTCAGTTCTTCCAGCTTGGCATCCTCTTTATATCACAGTGGTGTTTTCTAGTGCTAAACGTTAATAACAGCACATCCCAATGCTCCCATGGCATGAGATCATGTCCCCTGCAAGGCTGGCTTCCCCTTCTTGTACAGAGCAGAATATAACATTCTGGAGTTTTTAGATCCATGGTACAACAAGACGACGGTATGCTGTCCTGCTTTCATTGGCACCATTTACTATCCTTCAATACAATCCCTGTAGTTGTTATGAAATAATTGTTATCGTTAAGACGGCATGGATATAGGAGGGTGTCGGTGTCTCCTGTATGTATGTTACATGGTACTGTGCTTTGACAGAGACGGTCATGTCCTGCAGTAGACATGGCCCTGAACGCAGAGATATACAGACAAAATAGATTCTAGATTCAGATTCTAGAACACTATTTTCATCTTCTAACGTTCTGTGTTCCGTGTTCCAGCTCCTCATCTGTCCCCCGGTGACACGGTTCTTCTATGGCCGCCGGGAGCCCTTCCACAAGCTGCTGGTCCAGGGAGATTCAGCCGGACGCCTCACCCTCTGGAGCATCCCAGACACCTCGCCCCTGCAGCCCCTCTCCACCGCAGCAGGTACCATTTAGTCCACTAGGTGGCGGAAGTGTCCCAAGTCTTTATTGATGCTGTGGGTGAGAATTAGATGACTTTTATGCCATCAGCTTGCAAAAACCAGTGAAATCCTTCCAGTGCATGTGAAGTACATTCCTCATGATTCATCGTCATGACGATGCAAAGGCCCTTGTCTGGTGTAAGTCAGGTTGGATAGATGTGTCTGTTTTGGATCTGTACGTAGTTAATACTGTTGTTATCTACTTCCCCTGTCCCTCAGAGCTCCAAGTGTCCTCCACCATCTCCCTCCAGGAGGCCTTTGACAAGCTGGCTCCCCTGTCGGCGGGCATCATAGACCAGCTGAGTGTGACGCCCGGGTCGGAGGAGCCCATCAAGGTGACGGCCAGCGTCTACATCCCCTCCCAGGGCAGGCTGGTGTGTGGCAGAGAGGACGGAAGCATCATCCTGGTCCCCGCCACGCAGACCGCCATCGTACAGCTGCTGCAGGGAGAACACATGCTGCGGAGAGGTGAGGGAGGGGGTCAGGGGAGGGAGGGGGTCAGGGGAGAGTGTGGGTCAGGGGAGAGTGTGGGTCGGGGGAGAGGAGGGGAGAGTGTGGGTCAGGGGAGAGTGTGGGTCAGGGGGGTCAGGGGAGTGTGTGGGTCAGGGGAGAGTGTGGGTCAGGGGAGAGTGTGGGTCAGTGGGGAGTCAGGGGAGTGTGGGTCAGGGGAGAGTGTGGGTCAGGTCAGGGGGTCAGGGGAGTGTGGGTGGGGTCAGAGTGTGGGTGGGGTCAGTGTGGGTGGGGTCAGGGGAGAGTGTGGGTGGGGTCAGGGGGTCAGGGGAGAGTGTGGGTCAGGGAAAAAGCAAAGGTGATACCTAAGACTGTTGCGACGGCTGTATTACCGCCACACCGGCAGTCATGAGTCATGACCGCAGACAAATTCCACGTGACCGTTGAGTCATGGTAACCTCCTTTTAATCACTCTGGACATGTGTTAGTAGTACCCAGCTTGTTAAACAACCATCAGGTCACCATTGGCCAGGTACTCGGGGCTCTATTGTCCCTCCATCAGGACCTAATGGCCTGGTACTCATTGCTCTATTTTTGAATGCAAATCCATTCAGAAATCACATCAAACACTCATCAAAACAGTGTGTGTTTTTAAGTCACCTCACTGTGGTTGAAACTGAGTGTGAAAACTCGGGTTTGTGGTGGTGGATGTTTTCTAAAAACCAAACACAATGAAATGGACAGTGCTTTCTAAGGGGATGAGTTTATGCATAAATGTAGACCTATATATATGAGGCCAAGCTCCCCCCCCCAAAAAAAATAAATAATCCAGATTTTAAAATAATGATTGTGACCTTATACAATACATAGTAAACAGCTGGTGGAAAAGTGTGTTAGTGGTTTTAAGGTATCTTTGGTGCGTCAATTGGTCTAGCCTAAATTGAACGTTATAGCCTAAATTAAACTGTTATGATTTGGTCTAGCCTAAATTAAACCGTTATGATTTGCCTTCAATTATAGTGAATTTGAATAGCCTGGTAATAGGGGCTTTTTTGTTTATATATTCATATTTATTAATAGTCTGACACATGATCTTTTTTTAAAATAGAGATTATCACTGAGCGTTTCCATCTCCTCCCTCACTGCTTTCCCCAGCGCGTGGAGGGAGAGGGGCTGTCAACCGTTTTTAATGAAATGTGTTTTCTTGTGAAATACATTTTTACTGTGCTATGTTCCCAGACAGATTTAACTTGGTTTCCCAAACGATTCACTGGGTCGCTGCAGAAACACGGAGAGTTCGTGGCGGAGTTTGGGTTTAATATCACTTAATATCACTTGTCGCGCAGCCAAAATGACCAGAGTAAACCTACCCAATAGGAGTTATAAAATGTACCCGGAGGTTGAAGTGGTCTCCATCCTCTATTCCAGTGTGTATACACACAACAGGTGTTCCTTCCCCTCCTCTTGTTCCTGCCCGTTTAATAATGGGCCATTCTCAAATCAAAACTCATTTTTACATATTCGGTAAGAATAGTCTGATTGATGGGTGAAAATGTGATCACTTGCTGAGAGAACAGTTTGTGCAGCCCGAGGCGAGGAGCAGAGCGCAATATATTTTATTTGCTACATTCTCAAATAATCAATAGCCTGTAGTCGTATCCTGCAGCCCATATATCTTGTGATTTCTAAGGTTTGTTTCATCAGGGTCTACAGTATTAGATGGGGGGGGTGGTGGGGGTGGGGGTGATTGTTTTACCACAGATTGTATCTCTGGATAAGAGCATGTGCAGCATTATAAAATCTTCTCTCGTTCCCAGGCTGGCCCCCTCACCGCACCCTGCGGGGTCACCATAACAAAGTGACGTGCCTGCTGTACCCCCACCAGGTGTCCCCTCGCTACGACCAGCGCTCGCTGGTGTCCGGCGGTGTGGACTTCAGCGTCATCGTCTGGGACATCTTCACTGGGGAGATGAAGCACGTCTTCTGTGTCCACGGGGGGGAGATCACACAGATCCTGGTCCCGCCTGAGAACTGCAGCGTGAGTGCTGTTCACACGTGTGGAAGGGACTTTGTTTTTCAATTCCCCTCCCCAGGCCTCACTCTTTCATCTAAGGATTTTCTTGTGGGTGGTACTGTTGTGAAAATCTGTTTAAAAAAAATATATATATATCCCTTTTAAAAATGATTTATTGTATAAAGACTGTCGTGGATTTTCCAGCGTGGAGAGGTGAGGCCTCAGAGTGATCGTTGATTCTAGTCCTGCCCTCTGATCTCACTCAATGATGCCTCCTGCTTCTTCTTAAGAAAAGTGGAGAGGCCTGTCACACACACACACAGACACACACACACACACACACACACACACACAGACACACACAGACACACACACGCACACACACACACACACACAGACACAGACACAGACACAGACACGCACACCAACACACACAACCTCCATCCATCCATCCACCCTCAGCAGCCTTGTGTTCTCCTTCTATCCCGTCTGTGTCTGTCTGAATGACAGGTACTAACTTGGTGTCCATTACATGAGACTGGTCCACACTGTAAGTAAAGGTGTCTCTTCTGCTCTGAATGACCTGTTTAGTTATGCAGCTGCTTTAAAGCACGTCGATACTTAAGGAGCGGGACATTTAATTGATACGTGTGAGAGAGAGAGAGAGAGAGAGAGAGCGAGCGAGGCTGGCGGGATGGCGGGATCCATAATCCCTGTTGGGGCGTTACCTGTGCCCGTCTGGCTCCTCCTCCTCGTCCTCCTTAGTACATCCAACATCCAAGCGGATTGGTTGATGAACATGACCCTGAGCAGCAGTCTTCTCCTGCGTTGTTCAAGGCTCTCTGTACGTCACCTATACACTTCCCACTGTCTGTCAAGCCCTGCTCTTAGCCCTGGATACAGACTGTAGTCCTTGTACAGTACAATGGCCTTGACGTGTGCTTGACGTGTGCTTGACGTGTGCTTGACGTGTGCTTGACGTGTGCTTGCTGGATGTGGTGAGGTGTGTTTTTAATTATTTTTTAATTTCACCTTTATTTAACCAGGTAGGCAAGTTGAGAACAAGTTCTCCTTTACAATTGCGACCTGGCCAAGATGAAGCAAAGCAGTTCGACACATACAACAACACAGAGTTACACATGGAGTAAAACAAACATACAGTCAATAATACAGTATAAACAAGTCTATATACGATGTGAGCAAATGAGGTGAGATAAGGGAGGTAAAGGCAAAAAAAGGCCATGGTGGCAAAGTGTGTGTGTGTGTGTGTTAGTTGGATACATTATAACCCTGGTGTGTGTGTGTGTGTTAGTTGGATACATTATAACCCTGGTGTGTGTGTGTTAGTTGGATACATTATAACCCTGGTGTGTGTGTGTGTGTGTTAGTTGGATACAGTACAACCCTGGTGAGTGTGTGTGTGTGTGTTAGTTGGATACAGTACAACCCTGGTGAGGTGTGTGTGTTGGATACAGTATAACCCGTGTGTGTGTGTGTGTGTGTGTGTTAGTTGGATACAGTATAACCTTGGTGAGGTGTGTGTGTGTGTGTGTTAGTTGGATACAGTATAACCCTGGTGTGGTGTGTGTGTGTTAGTTGGATACAGTACAACCCTGGTGAGGTGTGTGTGTTAGTTGGATACAGTATAACCCAGGTGAGGGTGTGTGTGTGTGTTAGTTGAATACATTATAACCCTGGTGAGGTGTGTGTGTGTGTGTGTGTGTGTGTTAGTTGGATACAGTATAACCCTGGTGAGGTGTGTGTTAGTTGGATACAGTATAACCCTGGTGAGGTGTGTGTGTGTTAGTTGGATACAGTATAGCCCTGGTGAGGTGTGTGTGTGTGTGTTAGTTGGATACAGTATAACCCTGGTGAGGTGTGTGTGTGTGTGTGTGTTAGTTGGATACAGTATAACCCTGGTGAGGTGTGTGTGTGTGTTAGTTGGATACAGTATAACCCTGGTGAGGTGTGTGTGTGTGTGTGTGTTATTTGGATACAGTATAACCCTGGTGAGGGGGGTGTGTGTGTGTGTTAGTTGGATACAGTATAACCCTGGTGTGTGTGTGTGTGTGTTAGTTGGATACAGTATAACCCTGGTGAGGTGTGTGTGTGTGTTGGATACAGTATAACCCTGGTGAGTGTGTGTGTGTGTGTGTGTTTTTATAGATGTAATAAAACATAAAAAATAAAAATCTTTATAGATTGTGTTTAATACTGTCTACTAAGATACTGAAAAATCGGATTTCTTACATTTGAGGAAAGAACATTAATTTAAGCACCACGTAATATTTAGGAGCACCAGAGACTATTTATTTAAATGAATAACGGTGTTAGTCTCGTGAAAGGAGAATAAACTGCGCTCATTCCAGAAATAAACTTTCCTCTGAAGACGTATTTTCAATGTATTGGTGTTTCAGCCGTGTTTTCGTGGATTGTTGTAGGGCTGTAGTCGCTGAATTCTCGTAGTTGGCACTTGAAAGGAAAGACATCCATTGCAAAATTCATAGCTGGCACAGCGTTGCCTTTTGCCCCGAGCGTTGCCTCAGTGACCGGTCCTTGCTATCCGGGATCCCACTGAAGTTGACTTTTTATTATGGCTACGGGAAGGGTTGAGGTTTGAGTTAGGGAAGGGTTGAGGTTTGAGTTAGGGAAGGGTTGAGGTTTGAGTTAGGGGAGGGTTGAGGTTTGAGCTAGGGGAGGGTTGAGGTTTGAGCTAGGGGAGGGTTGAGGTTTGAGCTAGGGGAGGGTTGAGGTTTGAGCTAGGGGAGGGTTGAGGTTTGAGCTAGGGGAGGGTTGAGGTTTGAGCTAGGGGAGGGTTGAGGTTTGAGCTAGGGGAGGGTTGAGGTTTGAGCTAGGGGAGGGTTGAGGTTTGAGCTAGGGGAGGGTTGAGGTTTGAGCTAGGGGAGGGTTGAGGTTTGAGCTAGGGGAGGGTTGAGGTTTGAGCTAGGGGAGGGTTGAGGTTTGAGCTAGGGGAGGGTTGAGGTTTGAGCTAGGGGAGGGTTGAGGTTTGAGCTAGGGGAGGGTTGAGGTTTGAGCTAGGGGAGGGTTGAGGTTTGAGCTAGGGGAGGGTTGAGGTTTGAGCTAGGGAGGGTTGAGGTTTGAGCTAGGGGAGGGTTGAGGTTTGAGCTAGGGGAGGGTTGAGGTTTGAGCTAGGGGAGGGTTGAGGTTTAGTGTAGCGATGTCGCAAAGATTCCGCAATGCACTCACCCACGGTGAATGGCATCAAGTACACTCACACAGCTAGCTAGCTGGATAGATGTGGGTGGTGAATCTTGAATTTGGACCAGTCCCTGACAAATAACAGCCCATACATCAATGCTGTATAGATGTGTTGGCTGATTGTGTCCATTCTTGCTGTAGAGTGCCAAGGCAAGATGGCTGTCCAGGCTTTACCTCTCCAGGACAAATAATGAAATACAAGAATCGAAGTCCTATTCTATGAAGAACGGCTAGTTTCCTCAAGCGTTTTCTCTGCGTCTTATATCGGTCATTGTTCGGTGGGTTGAAAAAGCTGATACAAATACGTCGGTAAAAGGATAATATCGGTCTACCGATAAATCGGTCAGGCTCTCTAGCCAGGTGTGGCGTCGAGTGGTGTGGGGTGGATGGGTAATTGCCCTGCAGCCGCGGCAGCAGCCGGTGGAGGCCGGAGGGACGACGGTGATGAAGAGTGATGAAGAGTGATGTGTCCTTGTATTCCCGACATCCCCCGCTCTCCTCTCCTTCCCTCCTCACCCCCTCTCATCTCTCATCTCTCTCATGGTCAAGGTTTCCTATGCCACTACATCAACACTCAGAACATTGCCTGTCAGCGCTCATCACCATTTAGTCTGCTTTCAGTTCCCCTCCCTCCGTCTCTCCCTGCCTCCGTCTCTCCCTGCCTCCGTCTCTCCCTGCCTCCGTCTCTCCCTGCCTCCGTCTCTCCCTGCCTCCGTCTCTCCCTGCCTCCGTCTCTCCCTGCCTCCGTCTCTCCCTGCCTCCGTCTCTCCCTGCCTCCGTCTCTCCTGCCTCCGTCTCTCCCTGCCTCCGTCTCTCCCTGCCTCCGTCTCTCCCCCTCCGTCTCGCCTCCGTCCCTCCTCCCTCCTCTCCCTCCCTCCGTCTCTCCCTCCCTCAGTCTCTCCCTACCTCCGTCTCTCCCTACCTCCGTCTCTCCGTCTCCCTCCGTCTCTCTCTCCCTCTCTCCCTACCTCTCTCCGTCCCTCCGTCTCTCTCTCCCTACCTCCCTCCGTCCGTCTCTCTCTCCCTACCTCCCTCCGTCCGTCTCTCTCTCCCTACCTCCCTCCGTCCGTCTCTCTCTCCCTACCTCCCTCCGTCCGTCTCTCTCTCCCTACCTCTCTCCCTACCTCTCTCCCTCCCTCCCTACCTCTCTCCCTACCTCCTCCTATCTCCCTCCCTCCCCTCCCTCCCTCCCTCCCTCCCTCCCTCCCTCCCTCCCTCCCTCCCTCCCTCCCTCCCTCCCTCCCTCCTCCCTCCCTCCCTCCCTCCCTACCTCTCTCTCTCCCTACCTCTCTCCTCCCTACCTCTCTCTCTCCCTACCTCTCTCTCCCTACCCTCTCTCTCTCCCTACCTCTCTCTCTCCCTACCTCTCTCTCTCCCTACCTCTCTCTCTCCCTACCTCTCTCTCTCCCTACCTCTCTCTCTCTCTACCTCTCCCTCTCTCTCTCCCTACCTCTCTCTCTCCCTACCTCCTCTCTCCCTACCTCTCTCTCTCTCCCTCCTCTCTCTCTCTCCTCTCCCTCTCCTCTACCTCTCCCTCTCTCTCTACCCTCTCCTCTCCTCTCTACCTCTCCCTCTCTCTCTACCTCTCTCCCTCTCTCTCTACCTCTCTCCCTCTCTCTCTACCTCTCTCCCTCTCTCTCTACCTCTCTCCCTCTCTCTCTACCTCTCTCCCTCTCTCTCTACCTCTCTCCCTCTCCTCTACCTCTCTCTCTCTCTACCTCTCTCCCTCTCCCTACCCTACCCTCCCTCTCTACCTCTCTCCCTCTCTCTCTACCTCTCTCCCTCCCTCTCTACCTCCCTACCCTCCCTCTCTACCTCCCTACCCTCCCTCTCTACCTCCCTACCCTCCCTCTCTCCCTACCCTCCCTCTCTCCCTCTGTCTCTCCCTCTGCTTTGTAGACAACAGGTGTAGACTAATAGTGAAATGCTTACTTACGGGTCCTTTTCAAACAATGCAGACTTAAAGATAAGATAAAATAGACAATGACAGGGTTATATACAGGAAGTAGAAAACAACATGGCTATATACAGGAAGTAGAAAACAACATGGCTATATACAGGAAGTAGAAAACAACATGGCTATATACAGGAAGTAGAAAACAACATGGCTATATACAGGAAGTAGAAAACAACATGGCTATATACAGGAAGTAGAAAACAACATGGCTATATACAGGAAGTAGAAAACAACATGGCTATATACAGGGAGTAGAAAACATCATGGCTATATACAGGGAGTAGAAAACAACATGGCTATATACAGGGAGTAGAAAATAACATGGCTATATACAGGGAGTAGAAAACAACATGGCTATATACAGGGAGTAGAAAACAACATGGCTATATACAGGGAGTACAAAACATGGCTATATACAGGAAGTACAAAACAACATGGCTATATACAGGAAGTAGAAAACAACATGGCTATATACAGGAAGTAGAAAACAACATGGCTATATACAGGGAGTAGAAAACAACATGGCTATATACAGGGAGTAGAAAACAACATGGCTATATACAGGGAGTAGAAAATAACATGGCTATATACAGGAAGTAGAAAATAACATGGCTATATACAGGAAGTAGGAAATAACATGGCTATATACAGGAAGTAGAAAACAACATGGCTATATACAGGGAGTACCAGTACCAAGTTGGTGTGTAGGGGTTGGAGGTAATTGAGGTAGATATGTTCATGTCGGTGGGGGTAAAGTGACTAGGCAGCAGGAAAGACAGCAGCTGTGTGTGTGTGTGTGAAGAGTCAGTGCAAAAGAGTTAATGCAACAATGGATAATTGCAGGTAGTCCGGATAGCCATTTTGATTGTGGTCAAATGCCAAGCAGTTGCCATACCAAGCAGGGATGCAGCCAGTCAAGATTCTGTAAGGCTTTTTGAGGATCTGAGGGCCCGTGCCAAATCTTTTCTGTCTCCTGAGGGGGTTGGTGTGTTTGGACCATGATAGTTTGTTGGTGATGTGGACACCAATGAACTTGAAACTCTCGACCCGCTCCACTACAGCCGCGTACATGTTAATGGGAGCCTGTTCGGCCCACCTTTTCCTGTAGTCCACAATCAGCTCCTTTGTCTTGCCGGAGAGGTTGTTGTTGTCCTTGCCTGTTCTCCTCCCAATAGGATGTCTCATCGTTGTTGGTAATCAGGCCTTCCACTGTTGTCGTCGGCGAACTCAATGATGGTGTTGGAGTCGTGTTTGGCCATGCAATCGTGGGTGAACAGGGAGTAGATGAGGGGACTAAGCATTAGAGGTCAACCGATTATCATTTTTCAATGCCGATTTATTGGAGGACCAAAAAAGCCAATTAATCGACCCAATTTTTTTATATTTTATTTTTTTGTAATAATGACAATTACAACAATACTGAATGAACACCTATTTTAACTTAATACATCAATAAAATCAATTTAGCTTCAAATAAATAATGAAACATGTTCAATTTGGTTTAAATAATACAAAAACAAAGTGTTGGAGAAGAAAGTAAAAGTGCAATATGTGCCATGTAAGAAAGCTAACGTTTTTGTTCCTTGCTCAGAACATGAGAACATAGAAAGCTGGTGGTTCCTTTTAACATGAGTCTTCAATATTCCCAGGTAAGAAGGTTGAGGTTGTAGTTATTATAGGAATTATAGGACTATTTCTCTCTATCATTTGTATTTCATTAACCTTTGACTATTGGATGTTCTTACAGGCACTTTAGTATTGCCAGTGTAACAGTATAGCTTCCGTCTCGCTCCTACCTGGGCTTGAACCAGGAACACATCGACAACAGCCACCCTCGAAGCAACGTTACCCATGTAGAGCAAGGGGAACAACCACTCCAAGTCTCAGAGTGAGCGAGTGACGTTTGAAATGCTATTAGCGCGCGCTAAATAGCCAGCCATTTCACTTAGGTTACACCAGCCTCATCTCAGGAGTTGATATGCTTGAAGTCATAAACAGCGCAATGCTTGACGCACAACGAAGAGCTGCTGGCAAAACGCACGAAAGTGCTGTTTGAATAAATGTTTACGCGCCTGCTTCTGCCTAC
The DNA here is from genome assembly GCF_036934945.1 of Oncorhynchus masou masou. Lineage (NCBI taxonomy): Eukaryota > Metazoa > Chordata > Actinopteri > Salmoniformes > Salmonidae > Oncorhynchus > Oncorhynchus masou. The sequence continues at coordinate 82,466,638 of NC_088239.1, read as the reverse complement.
CACCGCACAGGCAGATACTTAGATACTTGTATGCTCAGTCAGATTATACACAACGCAGGACACGCTAGATAATATCATCAACCATGTGTAGTTAACTAGTGATTATGATTGATTCATTGTTTTTTTACAAGATAAGTTTAATGCTAGCTAGCAACTTTCCTTGGCTAACTACATTCGCGTAACAGGCAGTCTCCTGCAACGAGAGAGAGGCAGGTCGTTATTGCGTTGGACTAGGTAACTGTAAGGTTGCAATATTGGATCCCCCGAGCTGACAAGGTGAAAATCTGTCGTTCTGCCCCTGAACAGGCAGTTAACCCACTGTTCCCAGGCCGTCATTGAAAATAAGAATATGTTCTTAACTGACTTGCCTAGTTAGAAAAAAAAATGCCGATTTATTTTGTAATTTTTTTTTTTTTAATATATATATATATATATATTTCCTCCGATTGTTATGAAAATCGGCCCTAATTAATCGGCCATTCCTATTAGTTGGTCGACCTCTACTATGCATGCACCCCTGAGGGCCCCCGTGTTGAGGGACAGCGTGGCGGATCTGTTGTTGCCTACCCTCACCACCTGGGGGCGTCCCATCAGGAAGTCCAGGATCCAGTTGCAGAGGGAGGTGTTTAGTCCCAGGGTCCTGAGCTTAGTGATGAGCTTTGAGGGCACTATGGTGTTGAACGCTGAGCTGTAGCCAATGAACAGCATTCTAACGTTAGTGTTCCTTTTGTTCAGGTGGGAAAAGGGCAGTGTGGAGTGCAATAGAGATAATCTGTGGATCTTACCTATGTGATGAGCTTTGAGGGCACTATGGTGTTGAACGCTGAGCTGTAGTCAATGAACAGCATTCTAACATTAGTGTTCCTTTTGTTCAGGTGGGAAAAGGGCAGTGTGGAGTGCAATAGAGATAATCTGTGGATCTTACCTATGTGATGAGCTTTGAGGGCACTATGGTGTTGAACGCTGAGCTGTAGTCAATGAACAGCATTCTCACCAAGATGTGAAAGGGCGTTGTGGAGTGTAATAGAGATTACGTCGTGTGTTATGGGAAGTGGAGAGGGTCCAGGGATGATGGTGTTGAAGTGAGCCAATCATTTAGACAGGTTACCTTGGTGTTCTTGGGCACGGATGGTCTGCTAGGGGGGCACGGGTGGTCTGCTAGGGGGGGACTCTGGTGGTCTGCTAGGGGGGGACTCTGGTGGTCTGCTCGGGGGGACTCTGGTGGTCTGCTCGGGGGGACTCTGGTGGTCTGCTAGGAGGGACTCTGGTGGGGCAGGCGGGCGGTCTTTCTCTGTGGGGCGGGCGGGCGATCTGTCTGTCTGTGTGTCCATCTCTATTCCTCTCTTCCTGACTCAGCTGTGTGTGTGACGGCAGCGGTGGCTGGTGATTTACTCTCAGGAGGCCCTGAGCAGCCTCCTTCTCATTAGTTAACTTTGTGCCGGTTTGACTTGAAAAAAAAATTCAAACCTTGTCGAGTTTTTCTCCCCGGCAACAACTCCACTACCCTGAAATGTCAGTCATTTATAGGTCCTCCTGTCCAGTTGACATGGGGATAAAAGGGCCTTGCTCTTAGATCATTGGTTAATGACATTACTAATCCAAATGGAGCAGGTCGTTTCATTGTCGTAACCGTGGAGATGGAGTTTGTGTTCCGTTCTATTGTCATTGACACCATTGAAGGGTCAGACAGTAGTGTTTCACCTATTCCTTCATTCAGCCTTTCTAAATGTCATGATGTATGCTGTTCTTGTCCATCGTCTGCAACAATACCTTTTTTATGTTCAGTATTTTTTTTGCTTAATTATGTTGGTGTTTAGCCGTCTCTTGTTTCCACAAAGAAACAACATATTTGACATTTACACAAATGTTGTCTTCCCTTGATACCACAACCTGACTCTGGTCTGGGCCTGGTGACTGTCCGACACCTCTCTGGTCTGGGCCTGGTGACTGTCCGACACTTCTCTCTGGTCTGGGCCTGGTGACTGTCCGACACCTCTCTCTGGTCTGGGCCTGGTGACTGTCCGACACCTCTCTCTGGTCTGGGCCTGGTGACTGTCCGACACTTCTCTCTGGTCTGGGCCTGGTGACTGTCCGACACTTCTCTCTGGTCTGGGCCTGGTGACTGTCCGACACTTCTCTCTGGTCTGGGCCTGGTGACTGTCCGACACCTCTCTCTGGTCTGGGCCTGGTGACTGTCCGACACCTCTCTCTGGTCTGGGCCTGGTGACTGTCCGACACCTCTCTGCCCCCAACAGCTTTGGTTCAGCTGTGTGACCACTCTGTAACTCTCTCTCTCTCAATTCAATTCAATGTGCTTTAATGGCATGGGAAACATATGTTAACATTGCCAAAGCAAGTGAGGTATATAATTTACAGAAGTGAAATAAACAATAAAATGGACAGTACACATTACACTCACAGAAGTTCCAAAATAAACACATTTAAAATGTCATATGTCTGTCTATATACAATGTTGTATATAGTGCAGCTCAGTTTCCACCTCATTTTGTGGGCAGTGAGCACATAGCCTGTCTTCTCTTGAGAGCCATGTCTGCCTTTCCTTAAGTTTGGGTCAGCCACAGAGGTCAGGTATTCTGTCACTGTATGCTCTCTGTTTTGGGCAAAATAGCATTCTAGTTTGCTCTGTTTTTCCAATGTGCAAAATAATTATTTTTTTCTCATGATTTGGTTTGGTCTAATTGTGTTGCTGTTGCTGTCCTTGGTGCTCTGTGGGGTGTGTTTGTAAACAGAGCCACAGGACCTGCTTGCTTAGGGGACTCTTCTCCAGGTTCATCTCTCTGTAGGAAATGTCTTTTATGGGAGGTTTGGGAATCACTTTCTTTTAGGTGGTTGTAGAATTGAACAGCTTTTTTCTGGATCTTGATAATTTGCTCTCTTCTCTCTGGCCCCCCGACAGAATCGTGTTCAGCACTGTGTGTGCTCTGTGGCCAGTGACCACTCCGTGGGTCTGCTCAGCCTGCGGGAGAGGAAGTGCATCATGCTGGCGTCTCGACACCTCTTCCCCATCCAGGCCATCAAGTGGCGGCCCTGTGATGACTACCTGGTGGTGGGCTGCTCTGATGGCTCAGTGTATGTGTGGCAGATGGACACAGGTGAGACACACACACAGTCATCACAGAGACTAGCTGGTGGAAGGGGGGAACTACCTGGTGGTGGCTGCTTTGATGGCTCAGTGTGTGTGTGTGGCAGATGGACACAGGTGAGACGGAGAGACACACACACATACCGTTGCGACACGCATACATGTACACACATGATTAAAATAGAATGCTGTGTTACATGGCAGAGGGTTTGTTCATTGTAACCATGATTAATGGGAGTTTTGTTGGTGTCTATATTCTTATTTTTTGACTATTTTATTTAACCTTTTTTTTTAACTAGGCAAGTCAGTTAAGAACAAATTCTTATTTTCAATGACGGCCTAGGAACAGTGGGTTAACTGCCTGTTCAGGGGCAGAACGACAGATTTGTACCTTGTCAGCTCGGGGATTTGAACTGGCAACGCTCTACCCTGCCGCCCCGGCACTCTGGTAGCTGTTTGTAATTCAACAACCTTCTCTGTTGTCTGGTAATGGAACGGTGCTGAATGCACGACATCAAGCTTTAATACACTTTGCTTTTTCTTCAACTCTGTACTATTTGTTTGCTGGGGACTTTGTTCTGTCTGCATTTATAAGAGTACATGGCCATTATGGGCAGATCGTTCTTCAAGATGTTCAAATGTTCATAGATGACCAACAGGGTCAAATAATAATCAGTGGTTGTCGAGGGTGCAACCGGTCAGCACCTCAGAAGTAAATGTAAAAAAATAATAATAATTCTTTCCAAGCCAAATCTTCATATCATAACCGCTAACTGCTACACACAGCCTACCTTGTTAACAAATTACTTCATAGTTCAACTTCATAGTCAACGTAGATAAGAACTAACACATTAGTGAACCGCTACAATCATTCAGTACGGTATATTTACATTCGCTTGCTGGGAAAGTGAAATAAATACAAGGAAATATAAATCAAATCAAATGTATTTATATAGCCCTTCGTACATCAGCTGATATCTCAAAGTGCTGTACAGAAACCCAGCCTAAAACCCCAAACAGCAAGCAATGCAGGTGTAGAAGCACGGTGGCTAGGAAATACTCCCTAGAAAGGCAAGAACCTAGGAAGAAACCTAGAGAGGAACCAGGCTATGAGGGGTGGCCAGTCCTCTTCTGGCTGTGCCGGGTGGAGATTATAACAGAACATGGCCAAGATGTTCAAATGTTCATAAATGACCAGCATAGTCAAATAATAATAATGACAGTCAGAACAGTTGAAACTGGAGCAGCAGCACGACCAGGTGGATTGGGGACAGCAAGGAGTCATCATGCCAGGTAGTCCTGAGGCATTGTCCTAGGGCTCAAGTCTTCCGAGAGAGAGAATAAGAGAGAGCATACTTAAATTCACACAGGACACCGGATAAGACAGGAGAAGTACTCCAGATATAACACTGACCCTAGCCCCCCGCCACACAAACTACTGCAGTATAAATACTGGAGACTGAGACAGTCGGGGTCAGGAGACACTGTTGCCCCATCCAATGATACCCCCGGACAGGGCCAAACAGGAAGGATATAACCCAACCCACTTTGCCCCACACCACTAGAGGGACATCTTCAACCACCAACTTACCATCCTGAGACAAGGCTGAGTATAGCCCCAAAGATCTCCGCCACGGCACAACCCAAGGGGGGGCGCCAACCAGATTCATTGTCAGATCAAACAGGAGATCTCGTTGTTTCTTGGGACCTAGAATTAGCATCTCTGTTTTGTCCAAGTGTAAAAGTAGAACATTTGCCGCCATCCACTTCCTTTATGTCTGAAATACAGGCTTCCGGGCAATTTAGGGGCTTCACCATGTTTCATCGAAATGTACAGCTGTGTGTCGTCTGCACAGCAGTGAAAAGTTGTCGTTGTGTTTCCCGAATGACATCACCAAGAGGTAGCATTATGTAGTGAAAACAATAATGGTCTGAAAACGGAACCTTGAGGAACTCTGGAACTTTCCATTGGTTTGTCAGAGAACAAACCATCCACACAGACAAACTGATATCTTTCCCACATATCTAAAACAGGCAAGAACTTGTCTGCATAGTTGTTTTAATAACCAAAGTCATTGAGATGTAGTAGGTTACAAAGTGAGCCGATAGGCTGATATGTTGTCTTGGTGGAGGTGTTCGATAAGACACCACTGATAGGCAGATTGGTTTAATACAATATTCCTGTTTTATCACTGGTTGGCGTCCCAAAGGGCTCCCTGTTCCCTGCTGTGGCGCCCTGTTCCCTACCGTGGCGCCCTGTTCCCTACCGTGGCTCCCTGTTCCCTACCGTGGCTCCCTGTTCCCTGCCGTGGCTCCCTGTTTCCTGCCGTGGCTCCCTGTTTCCTGCCGTGGCTCCCTGTTTCCTGCCGTGGCGCCCTGTTTCCTGCCGTGGCGCCCTGTTTCCTGCCGTGGCGCCCTGTTTCCTGCCGTGGCGCCCTGTTTCCTGCCGTGGCTCCCTGTTTCCTGCCGTGGCGCCCTGTTTCCTGCCGTGGCGCCCTGTTTCCTGCCGTGGCGCCCTGTTTCCTGCCGTGGCGCCCTGTTTCCTGCCGTGGCGCCCTGTTTCCTGCCGTGGCGCCCTGTTTCCTGCCGTGGCGCCCTGTTTCCTGCCGTGGCGCCCTGTTTCCTGCCGTGGCGCCCTGTTTCCTGCCGTGGCGCCCTGTTTCCTGCCGTGGCGCCCTGTTTCCTGCCGTGGCGCCCTGTTTCCTGCCGTGGCGCCCTGTTTCCTGCCGTGGCGCCCTGTTTCCTGCCGTGGCGCCCTGTTTCCTGCCGTGGCGCCCTGTTTCCTGCCGTGGCGCCCTGTTTCCTGCCGTGGCGCGCCCTGTTTCCTGCCGTGGCGCCCTGTTTCCTGCCGTGGCGCCCTGTTTCCTGCCGTGGCGCCCTGTTTCCTGCCGTGGCGCCCTGTTTCCTGCCGTGGCGCCCTGTTTCCTGCCGTGGCGCCCTGTTTCCTGCCGTGGCGCCCTGTTTCCTGCCGTGGCGCCCTGTTTCCTGCCGTGGCGCCCTGTTTCCTGCCGTGGCGCCCCTGTTTCCTGCCGTGGCGCCCTGTTTCCTGCCGTGGCGCCCTGTTTCCTGCCGTGGCGCCCTGTTTCCTGCCGTGGCGCCCTGTTTCCTGCCGTGGCGCCCTGTTTCCTGCCGTGGCGCCCTGTTTCCTGCCGTGGCGCCCTGTTTCCTGCCGTGGCGCCCTGTTTCCTGCCGTGGCGCCCTGTTTCCTGCCGTGGCGTTCCCCTGTTTCCTGCCGTGGCGCCCTGTTTCCTGCCGTGGCGCCCTGTTTCCTGCCGTGGCGCCCTGTTTCCTGCCGTGGCGCCCTGTTCCTGCCGTGGCTCCCTGTTCCCTACTGTGTTCCCTGCTGTGGCTCCCTGTTCCCTGCTGTGGCGCCCCCTGCCGTGGCTCCCTGTTCCCTGCCGTGGCTCCCTGTTCCCTACTGTGGCTCCCTGTTCCCTGCTGTGTTCCCTGCTGTGGCTCCCTGTTCCCTACTGTGGCTCCCTGTTCCCTACTGTGGCTCCCTGTTCCCTACTGTGGCTCCCTGTTCCCTACTGTGGCTCCCTGTTCCCTACTGTGTTCCCTGCTGTGGCTCCCTGTTCCCTACTGTGGCTCCCTGTTCCCTACTGTGGCTCCCTGTTCCCTACTGTGGCTCCCTGTTCCCTACTGTGGCTCCCTGTTCCCTACTGTGGCTCCCTGTTCCCTACTGTGTTCCCTGCTGTGGCTCCCTGTTCCCTACTGGGGCGCCCTGTTCCCTGCTGTGGCGCCCTGTTCCCTGCTGTGGCTCCCTGTTCCCTGCTGTGGCTCCCTGTTCCCTACTGTGTTCCCTGCTGTGGCTCCCTGTTCCCTGCTGTGGCTCCCTGTTCCCTGCTGTGGCTCCCTGTTCCCTGCTGTGGCTCCCTGTTCCCTGCTGTGGCTCCCTGTTCCCTGCTGTGGCTCCCTGTTCCCTGCTGTGGCTCCCTGTTCCCTGCTGTGGCTCCCTGTTCCCTGCTGTGGCTCCCTGTTTCCTGCTGTGGCTCCCTGTTCCCTGCTGTGTTCCCTGCTGTGGCTCCCTGTTCCCTACTGTGGCTCCCTGTTCCCTACTGTGGCTCCCTGTTCCCTACTGTGGCTCCCTGTTCCCTACTGTGTTCCCTGCTGTGGCTCCCCCTGCTGTGGCTCCCTGTTCCCTACTGTGGCTCCCTGTTCCCTACTGTGGCTCCCTGTTCCCTACTGTGGCTCCCTGTTCCCTACTGTGGCTCCCTGTTCCCTACTGTGTTCCCTGCTGTGGCTCCCTGTTCCCTACTGGGGCGCCCTGTTCCCTGCTGTGGCGCCCTGTTCCCTGCTGTGGCTCCCTGTTCCCTGCTGTGGCTCCCTGTTCCCTACTGTGTTCCCTGCTGTGGCTCCCTGTTCCCTGCTGTGGCTCCCTGTTCCCTGCTGTGGCTCCCTGTTCCCTGCTGTGGCTCCCTGTTCCCTGCTGTGGCTCCCTGTTCCCTGCTGTGGCTCCCTGTTCCCTGCTGTGGCTCCCTGTTCCCTGCTGTGGCTCCCTGTTCCCTGCTGTGGCTCCCTGTTCCCTGCTGTGGCTCCCTGTTCCCTGCTGTGGCTCCCTGTTTCCTGCTGTGGCTCCCTGTTTCCTGCTGTGGCTCCCTGTTCCCTGCTGGGGCGCCCTGTTCCCTGCTGGGGCGCCCTGTTCCCTGCTGTGGCTCCCTGTTCCCTGCTGTGGCTCCCTGTTTCCTGCTGTGGCTCCCTGTTTCCTGCTGTGGCTCCCTGTTCCCTACTGTGGCTCCCTGTTCCCTGCTGTGGCTCCCTGTTCTCTACTGTGGCTCCCTGTTTCCTGCTGTGGCTCCCTGTTCCCTACTGTGTTCCCTGCTGTGGCTCCCTGTTCCCTGCTGTGGCTCCCTGTTTCCTGCTGTGGCTCCCTGTTTCCTGCTGTGGCTCCCTGTTCCCTGCTGTGGCTCCCTGTTCCCTACTGTGGCTCCCTGTTCCCTGCTGGGGCGCCCTGTTCCCTGCTGTGGCTCCCTGTTCCCTGCTGGGGCGCCCTGTTTCCTGCTGTGGCTCCCTGTTCCCTGCTGTGGCTCCCTGTTCCCTACTGTGGCTCCCTGTTCCCTGCTGGGGCGCCCTGTTCCCTACTGTGGCTCCCTGTTCCCTGCTGGGGCGCCCTGTTCCCTGCTGTGGCTCCCTGTTTCCTGCTGTGGCTCCCTGTTCCCTACTGTGTTCCCTGCTGTGGCTCCCTGTTCCCTACTGTGGCTCCCTGCTGTGGCTCCCTGTTTCCTGCTGTGGCTCCCTGTTTCCTGCTGTGGCTCCCTGTTCCCTGCTGTGGCTCCCTGTTCCCTGCTGTGGCTCCCTGTTCCCTGCTGTGGCTCCCTGTTCCCTGCTGTGGCTCCCTGTTCCCTACTGTGGCTCCCTACTGTGGCGCCCTGTTCCCTACTGTGGCGCCCTGTTCCCTACTGTGGCTCCCTGTTCCCTACTGTGTTCCCTGCTGTGGCTCCCTGTTCCCTGCTGTGGCTCCCTGTTCCCTACTGTGGCGCCCTGTTCCCTACTGTGGCTCCCTGTTCCCTGCTGTGGCTCCCTGTTCCCTACTGTGTTCCCTGCTGTGGCTCCCTGTTTCCTGCTGTGGCTCCCTGTTTCCTGCTGTGGCTCCCTGTTTCCTGCTGTGGCTCCCTGTTTCCTGCTGTGGCTCCCTGTTCCCTGCTGTGGCTCCCTGTTCCCTACCGTGGCTCCCTGTTCCCTACTGTGGCGCCCTGTTCCCTGCTGTGGCGCCCTGTTCCCTGCTGTGGCTCCCTGTTCCCTACTGTGGCTCCCTGTTCCCTACTGTGGCGCCCTGTTCCCTACTGTGGCTCCCTGTTCCCTACTGTGTTCCCTGCTGTGGCGCCCTGTTCCCTGCTGTGGCTCCCTGTTCCCTGCTGTGGCTCCCTGTTCCCTGCTGTGGCTCCCTGTTCCCTACTGTGGCTCCCTGTTCCCTGCTGTGGCTCCCTGTTCCCTGCTGTGGCTCCCTGTTCCCTGCTGGGGCGCCCTGTTCCCTGCTGTGGCGCCCTGTTCCCTGCTGTGGCGCCCTGTTCCCTGCTGTGGCGCCCTGTTCCCTGCTGTGGCGCCCTGTTCCCTGCTGGGGCTCCTGTTCCCTACTTTTTACCAGTGCCCATAGGGAACTACATAGGGAATAGGGCTCCATTTGGGATGCACACACTGTGTGGTGACTACTAGAAACCAGTAGGGTCCTTATGTCCATTCTGTTTCTGTACCATCCCGGGGTCTCCAGTATGACAGGAAGTCGTTTTCTATTTTTTGATTCAGGAACGTGAATCAGTATCGAGGAGGGCATTGAATGTCTCTGCTGGAACCAAAGATGCTTGTTCTTCCCAACTTGCCATCGAGCAAACCAAATGCATAATATAATATGATTATATTTCTAAGCAGTGGTGTGCCGATGTGAAGAAGAGGGGAGGAGGAAGAAGCTTGAGTCTCTTCTGTTCTCCCTCCCGATGACGACCGACTTAAAAAAAACTACCAGGGTAGCTCCGACCTTGTGTTCTTCCCCTCACTTCGCGATGTTTTTGCTCAGCGACGATCACACAAACACACACCCTTTCCCAGGTTGAATAATAGATTGTCTGAAGTATTCGTTTCTTCCGTCCTGCCCCCTATATACGAAGCCGCATGTTTAGCGTTTGTAAAGCAACGCAGCACTCTCATAAAACGTTAGACCGATTTTTAAACTCCCCCTCACAGCAATGGAAGTTAAGATGATGGCTGAGGAGGAAGTGGGGGGAGGGGAGGAGAGAGTAGGAGGGAAGTCAAGCACTTACAAAACATCTCCCTAAATGTGGAGTCTCTCTCTCTCTCTGCCCATTGCTGCATTAGCGAGGCACATTAGTGTGTTTATGTCTGCTCTTAAAGCTGGTTATGTTTCGTTGTGCTGAGTAGGACAGAAGAACGTACAGTAGCAAGCCTCGTCGACTCACAGGGCTGGGGTGCAGAAGGGGCGTGGCTGTAAGGTGTGTGTGTGTGTGTGTGTTAGACATGCGGAGGGGTAGCCTAAGTAATGATCCCTGAGGTTTGTCTGGAACCACTTGATAGGAGCTGAAGGAGTGAGGGAAACAGCCTCTCCATTTATAGAGTCATTATATTACTGATGGACAGCTACATTTCCTCTCTCCTCTGTTCAGTGCTTTTTCCCATAGAGATAAATCATTTATCTTCTATGGGTTCCCACCCCCATACACATCAGCTCTAATGGAATAGAACTCACTTTCTTAAAGGGAAATTTTACCATTCATTCATCTCCAGCAACCCTCCCAACATCAACATAATATGAGAAAATGTTTTGTAGTAAAAAGAAAAGATGGACTGTTTCCAATGACATCATTGGTGTGCATTAAGTGGTCTTAACCCGTTATGAGAAGGAATGACCTACTAGTTGGTGAGTGTTTCCAATGACATCATTGGTGTGCATTAAGTGGTCTTAACCCGTTATGAGAAGGAATGACCTACTAGTTGGTGGATGTCATTGAAAACACTCATCTTCCTCTTTTTTATTACTACAACACATAGAAACGTGACATTTTCACATGTTGATTTTAAGGTGGTGCTGTAGATTTTGTTATCAATTAAAACAAAAAAAAAATGATTTAGCTAGTCCAGTTAATAACAAATTCTTATTTACAATGACGGCCTAACAACCAAAAGGCCTCCTGCTGGGACGGGGGCCTGGGATTAAAATAAATAAATACAGTTCATATAAATATAGGACAAAACACACATCAACACCACATAAAGAGAGACCTAAGACAGCACCGCAACATGACAACATAGCATGGTTGCCAACATATCATGAATATGAAGTTGGAACGTCTGTGTGAATTTCCCTTTAAGGAGAAGATGAAGCTTCGTCAAATCCACTTACAATGACGAGAACATGTTATACATCTCCTGGTATATTATGACAACCGATACATTCATACTGGTTTCACATGCAGGATGTTGGAGACCAGTGTTGACCTGCTGGGCTGGGAACCGATACATTCATACTGGTTTCACATGCAGAATGTTGGAGACCAGTGTTGACCTGCAGGGCTTTGAATTGCCAAGGGGCCACACAATACAATACTATATTGATACTTCAGTGTCGACACGACGATATGTATTGCAATCAAGGGTTGGAACCGGTTCAGGGAACAAAACCGGAATATTATGTCATTTCAGTCACATCTTGCTTCATAGGCTACACTTGTCTGTCCATAACGCAATGTAAACAACTAGCTTAGCTGCTCTATTCGCACTGATTGGTGTAAACAACTAGCTTTGCTGCTCTATTTGCACTGGTTGGTGTAAACAACTAGCTTACCTGCTCTATCCGCACTGATTGGTGTAAACAACTAGCTTAGCTGCTCTATTCAGTGATTGGTGTAAACAACTAGTTTACCTGCTCTATTCGCACTGGTTGGCGTAAACTAGCTTACCTGCTCTATCCGCACTGATTGGTGAACTCATTTAATGAGCTATAAGTTTTTATAAAATGGTTGATTTCACAGGTTAAAAAAAGGGACAGAAAGGAACGATATTATACAATTTTTCAGGCCTTTCTCTGACACCGCTGAGTATACACTGAGTGTTCAATACATTTAAACAACTCCTTTGTGTTTCAGAGCTTTGCCTCTCCCGAGTCTGTGTGGAAGTTTCAGCGACAGGGCAATACTGTAACTACTAATTGGATTACATGAAGTTGGGGAGAGAAAAGGATAAAAAGTACCCCCCCCCCAAAAAAAAACAAACAAACAAAACAAATTATTTCTTCCTAATGTTGAGTTGCACCTCCCCATTTTTCCTCAGAACAGCCTCTATTCGTCGGGACATGGACTCTACAAGGTGTTGAAAGTTCTCCAAAGGGATGCTGGTCCATGTTGACTCCAATGCTTCCCACAGTTCAAGTTGGCTGGATGTCCTTTGGGGTGGCGGACTGTTCTTGATATAAACCGGAAACCGTTGAGCTGGCACCTACTACTATACCCCATTCAAATGCATTTTAATATTTTGTCTTGCCCGTTCACCCTCCTAAATGGCGTACGTTCACAATCCAAAATTGTCCCGAGGCCTAAAAATCCTCCTTTCACCTGTCTCCTCACCTTGATCTACACATACGAGGAATACAACATCAGGAAAAGCTCATGCTGGTCCTGATGACGACGTGATCTCGCGCTCTGTGGTCGATGTTTACATTTACATTTAAGTCATTTAGCAGACGCTCTTATCCAGAGCGACTTACAAATTGGTGAATTCACCTTCTGACATCAGTGGAACAGCCACTTTACAATAGTGCATCTAAATCATTTAAGGGGGGGGGTGAGAAGGATTGCTTTATCCTATCCTAGGTATTCCTTGAAGAGGTGGGGTTTCAGGTGTCTCCGGAAGGTGGTGATTGACTCCGCTGTCCTGGCGTCGTGAGGGAGTTTGTTCCACCATTGGGGGGCCAGAGCAGCGAACAGTTTTGACTGGGCTGAGCGGGAACTGTAGGGAGGCGAGCAGGCCAGAGGTGGATGAACGCAGTGCCCTTGTTTGGGTGTAGGGCCTGATCAGAGCCTGAGCAAAATGTTTAATACATGCGGCGAGCGTCAGAGCTACCTTCTACCTTCCTACCATATTGTCCTTTTAGCGAGGTCGTAGTGGGTTTTCTTGTACGAGTCCATGTCAGTATCCCGTTCATTATAAGCGGTAGCGTGAATATTGCCTGTAATCCAGGGTTTTAGGTTTGGATACGTTCTATTGCTACTGCTTGCTAACTCCAATGCTAGATTTGGATACGCTCAAATGTCACTGCTAGTTAGCTACAATGCTACTGCTGTTTAGCTCCAATGCGACTGTTGGCTAGCGACTGTTGGCTAGCGACTGTTGGCTAGCGACTGTTGGCTAGCGACTGTTGGCTAGCGACTGTTGGCTAGCTCCAATGCGACTGTTGGCTAGCGACTGTTGGCTAGCTCCAATGCGACTGTTGGCTAGCTCCAACACGTTTTGTTGGGAGAGAGTTTAGTATCTGGGCAGAACTTTACAGGAGAGCTTGACGGAGGAGGGCATTGGTCTTGGAGATGGTGACCAATATCCCTAGTGACCAGAAAACTATCTTTTCTCTCGCTCTCTCTATTTTCTCTCTGTCCTCTATCCACACACACTCACTCACCCACACACACAGAGGTGCCTAATAGAGTAGAAATGGGAGTGTCTTTGTATCAGGTTGACAGTTGGAATCAATTTTACTTTCACATTTTCTCGGTGAAGTATGGTATAAAAAAAAAAAATGCTAATCCCAGTAGCCATCATCCCAGTAGCCATCATCCCAGTCTGTTGAACCCAACCAGAACGGTATCTGAATGTCCCGATTTTTCTCTCTCTCCCCCGTCTTCTCTCTCTCTCTCCCCCGTCTTCTCTCTCGATCTCCCCCGTCTTCTCTCTCTCTCTCCCCCGTCTTCTCTCTCTCTCTCCCCGTCTTCTCTCTCTCTCTCTCCCCCCGTCTTCTCTCTCTCTCTCCCCCCGTCTTCTCTCTCTCTCTCCCCCCGTCTTCTCTCTCTCTCTCCCCCGTCTTCTCTCTCTCTCTCCCCCCGTCTTCTCTCTCTCTCCCCCCGTCTTCTCTCTCTCTCCCCCGTCTTCTCTCTCTCTCTCCCCCCGTCTTCTCTCTCTCTCTCCCCCCGTCTTCTCTCTCTCTCTCTCCCCCCGTCTTTCTCTCTCTCTCTCCCCCGTCTTCTCTCTCTCTCTCCCCCCCGTCTTCTCTCTCTCTCTCTCCCCCGTCTTCTCTCTCTCTCTCCCCCCGTCTTCTCTCTCTCTCTCCCCCCGTCTTCTCTCTCTCTCTCCCCCCGTCTTCTCTCTCTCTCTCCCCCCGTCTTCTCTCTCTCTCTCTCTCTCTCTCTCCCGTCTTCTCTCTCTCTCTCTCTCTCTCTCCCCGTCTTCTCTCTCTCCCCCGTCTCTCTCTCTCTCTCTCTCAGGTGCGTTGGACCGTTGCGTGATGGGCATCACGGCTGTAGAGATCCTGAATGCGTGTGACGAGGTGGTGCCGGCCGCTGTGGACGCTCTAAGCCACCCTGCGGTCAACCTGAAACAGGCCATGACACGACGCAGCCTGGCCGCGCTCAAGAACATGGCCACGCACAAACTACAGACCCTGGCTACCAACCTACTGGCTGCAGACAACGCAGACAAGGTCAGTTGTAACCCCTTGTTCATAATGTTTGTGACCTACTATGACTTTATGAATGCATACATAGGGGAATAGCTAAACCCTAACCCTATAACTTATTGAAACCATGAGCCCTGTATACTGTATGTAGGGTTGCTTCTCGGGGGTCCGGGGTCAAAGGTTAGAAAGCAATGAACTCAGTCTGGTGTACTGGTCCTTTTTTAATGGATATGTTTCAAAACCTGATCAGCACTTCATCACTGGAGAGGTGTTCTCCATCGCAACACACACACACACACACACACATCACTGTTTCTCTGCCAATGGCCATTGTTACGCACGCCTCTATGAAGAGGGAACGCAACACCTTGCTACAACTAAACTCTCCGTGAAGTGAAAAAGGTATGGACTGTAGGTGCCAGGATGTTTCACTTTTCAGATGTGGCCGGGAGAAGAAGGAAAGAGCTCCGAGCTCTGACTAGAATCGTCATAGTTCAGGGAGGCTGATTGGTTCTGTGGTTGTGCCTGTCACCCTCTGTGCTGGGATGCAGAGAGCAGCGGAGCGTCTCCTTCTGAGTAAAGGGAAGCACTTTACTGGTGGCCATTTTGGAAACCGGTGGGCTTTTTAAAAAGCATGAAGGCGATATTGCGGGGGTCGTGAACAGGTCAAATAGCAGGAGATTATCATCTGGAGAAATATCGTAGAGCCCGACCGATATATCGGTTCATCGATTAATCATTGGCCGATATAGGCCTTATAAATTGCTATCGAAAGATAATTCTGCCGATAAGATATTTAATAAATAGGATGAAAAAAGGGAATCTGAATACTTGCGGCAATTCTTATGATGTTGTTGTTATTATTGTCACAATAATCAACATTTTATTGTTATTGGTTAATTGCTCTTTTGGCAATTTATGAGATGTCAATGTATGGGGAAAATGACCTTTCATTTGCCCGCTGTAAAACACTATATAGGTATTGGTAAGTTTAAAAAACATATTTTTTTTATTTTTATCCCCCCACCCCACAAATATCGGAATGGGTGTCGGGCCCCCAAAAAATGTATGCCTTGCTTCCATCCCATGGGAGGACACGAGCCAGCCAGCCGACCAGCCAGCCAGGCAGGCAGGCAACATTCTAAGATGTTGCTGGAGAGAATAGATAAAGAGGAAGAGAGTGGTTCTTCCACTCTTCCTCCTTCCTCCTCTTCATCGCTCTTCTCCTAGTCCTCCCCCTCTTCCTCCCGCTTCTCTTCCTCCCTCTCGTCACTTCCTGCATGGAGGTGGTGTGTGTGGTGAAGAGGGTTTTCCAGTCCGGCGGCCTGCAGGGACCAGGGCTTAGTTAAAGTGGAGCCTGGGCTCTTAGTGTTGTGGGCTTGGGGGTGTTGGGATGGAGGCATGGATCTGGATACTACCAGGGGAGAAGATGGAATGAGAGGTAATCCTCCCTCCCTCTTGTCCTCGTTTCTCTCATCTCACTCCATCGCTCCCTGAGATTCACACCTCTGCCTCAGATTGCCAGAAGGGATAGAGGAATGGAACTCAAGCTAGATACCACTGTGTGTGTGTGTGTGTGTGTGTTTTATAGCACCATCTAGCTAACACTAGAAGTGTCCTATGTGGCTTACTTGCAGTTGGTGCGAGTGTGGTTCAGCTGGTGTGAAGTGGGCCTAAATGACTCAGTTGGTACGAGTGTGGTTCAGTTGGTGTGAAGTGGGCCTAAATGACTCAGTTGGTGCGAGTGTGGTTCAGTTGGTGTGAAGTGGGCCTAAATGACTCAGTTGGTGCGAGTGTGGTTCAGCTGGTGCGAAGTGGGCCTATATGACTCAGTTGGTGCGAGTGTGGTTCAGCTGGTGTGAAGTGGGCCTAAATGACTCAGTTGTTGCGAGTGTGGTTCAGTTGGTGTGAAGTGGGCCTATATGACTCAGTTGGTGCGAGTGTGGTTCAGCTGGTGCGAAGTGGATTATTTCAAACAGATTATTTCACTTAGAATTCACTGTATCACAATTCCAGTGGGTCAGAATTTTACATACACTAAGTTGACTGTGCCTTTAAACAGCTTGGAAAATTCCAGAAAATGATGGCATGGCTTTAGAAGCTTCTGATAGGCTAATTGACATCATTTGAGTCGATTGGAGGTGTACCTGTGGATGTATTTCAAGGCCTACCTTCAAGCTCAGTGCCTATTTGCTTGACATCATGGGAAAATCAAATGAAATCAGCCAAAACCTCAGAAAAAAAATTGTATACCTCCACAAGTCTGGTTCATGATTGGGAGCAATTTCCAAATGTCTGAAGGTACCACGTTCATCTGTACAAACAATAGTACGCAAGTATAAACACCATGGGACCACGCAGCTGTCATACCGCACAGGAAGGAGACGCTTTCTGTCTCCAAGAGATGAACGTTCTTTGGTGAGAAAAGCGCAAATCAATCCCAGAACAACAGCAAAGGACCTTGTGAAGATATAAAAGTATCTATATCCACAGTCCTATATCGACATAACTTGAACGGCCGCTCAGCAAGGACAAAGCCACGGCTCCAAAAACGCCAATAAAAAGGTTTGCAACTGCACATGTGGACAAAGATTGTACTTTTTGGAGAAATGTCCTCTGGTCTGATGAAACAAAAATAGAACTGTTTGGCCATAATGACTATCGTTGTGTTTGGAGGAAGAAGAGGGAGGCTTGCAAGCCAAAGAACACCATCCCAACGGTGAAGCACGGGGGTGGCAGCATCATGTTGTGGGGGTCCTTTGCTGCACGAGGGACTGGTGCACTTCACAAAATAGATAACATCAAGAGGAAGAAAAATTAGGTGGATGTATTGAAGCAACATCTCAAGACATCAGTCAGGAAGTTAAAGCTTGGTCGCAAATGGGTCTTCCAAATGGACAATGACCCCCAAGCATACTTCCCGAAGTTGTGGCAAAATGGCTTAAGGACAACGAAGTCAAGGTATTAGAGTGGCCATCACAAAGCCCTGACCTCAATCCTAAAGAAAATTTGTGGGCATAACTGAAAAAGCGTGTGCGAGCAAGGAGGCCTACAAACCTGACTCAGTTACACCAGCTCTGACAAGAGGAATGGGCCAAAATTCACCCGACTTATTGTGGGAAGCTTGTGGAAGGCTACTCGAAACGTTTGACCCACGTTAAACAATTTAAAGGCAATGCTACCAAATACTAATCGAGTGTATGTAAACTTCTGACCCACTGGGAACGTGATGAAATAAATCATTCTCTCCACTATTATTCTCAAACTTCACATTCTTAAAATAAAGTGGTGATCCTAACTGACCTAAGACGGGTCATTTTTACTTGGATTTAATGTCAGGAATTGTGAAAAACTGAGTTTAGATGTATTTGGGTTAAGGTGTATGTAAACTTCCGACTTGAACTGTATCTGAAACAGATCAGAATGGTTTCCCTGTCATGGCTGGTCATAGAAAGACCAACATCCGGTGCCTTTCCTCTCCCTCTGTCGTGTTTCTCTTCCTGCTGGTCTGTAGTGGCTGAATGGCAACCAGGCCAGATGTGCTCCTCTCTGATGAGCTGTGTGTGTGTTTTGGTCTGAGAGCCCAGGAGCTCGTTAAGGCTATCAAGCAGCAGAGGAATGTTGGGGAGGAAGGATGACCTTAAATGAAGAACATAGCAGGCTGCCAGGAGAGTTGTGTATAGCCAGTCTGGCTGTTTCCCTTCTCTCTGTCGGTCTGGCTGTCTCCCTTCTCTCTGACTGGTCTGGCTGTCTCCCTTCTCTCTGACTGGTCTGGCTGTCTCCCTTCTCTCTGACTGGTCTGGCTGTCTCCCTTCTCTCTGACTGGTCTGGCTGTCTCCCTTCTCTCTGACTGGTCTGGCTGTCTCCCTTCTCTCTGACCGGTCTGGCTGTCTCCCTTCTCTCTGACTGGTCTGGCTGTCTCCCTTCTCACTGCCGGTCTGGCTGTCTCCCTTCTCTCTGCCGGTCTGTCTGTACAGAGCCTGTGTCTTCCCTTCCGAACGCATGTCTCTGTGTAAAGCATGTTGGTCTGTGTCCGTCCGTCTGCCTGTCTATACAGAGTAGGGATGGGCGACTTGTAGTTCCCCCTCCCCCCACCCACAACTCATCATGAGGGGTCACTGTGGCTCGCCTGTCTGCGTATCCACATCTGTATCCTCACATACAGTCAGATCTGGGCCTCTCACAATTTTACAGCAATTGTACACATTTTTGCCATGGGGCGGAGAGACATATTTGGAGTTTTGAATATGATATCTGATTGAAAGTGACTAACACAATTAATGTGGGCCCCCCGGTCTGTAATTTGACCATGATTACTACAAGTTTAGACAGCTGGCAAACTTACCAATCTAAAACGTTAGCAGACATGAAATAACAAGAGAGAAACTGCTGATGCACAACCACATGACCAAATGACACCTGGTGTATCGTATTGTCATCATTCTAACTGTCACCTGGTGTATTGTACTGTCATCATTCTAAATGACACCTGGTGTATTGTACTGTCATCATTCTAAATGACACCTGGTTTATTGTACTGTCATCATTCTAAATGACACCTGGTGTATTGTACTGTCATCATTCTAAATGACACCTGGTGTATCGTACTGTCATCATTCTAAATGACACCTGGTGTATTGTACTGTCATCATTCTAAATGACACCTGGTGTATTGTACTGTCATCATTCTAAATGACACCTGGTGTATTGTACTGTCATCATTCTAAATGACACCTGGTGTATTGTACTGTAGAGTAGACTCTGGACAAAGAGCCCCCCCCCCACACCATACCACTGTCTTCCCGTCACTAAGGAAGAGGGACTTGGTTGTCAGGTGTGTGTAGATGGATGTACAGTGTGAATTGGTCCACGGTGTCACAACCTGGCTCTTAGATGTTGACAAGCACGGAAGTCCACACATTGGTAGTTAAGGAGTAACAAAGACATTTATTAAATAACTGAAGTATAAAACTATTAAGGAGAACTAACCTGTGACGTGTAGGGGTTGTCACGGAGATGCATGGATGAAGTGTAAGATGGGTTTAAGTGTTCAAATCATTTCTAATTCCTAATACAAAAACATTATCAACCTAGATGACAAAACAAAATGTGTTTTTTTTGTGGAGGGGGAGAAGGGTGGAGAGAGAGAGACTCTGATCTCCTAGTTGATCCCAAACCCAGGTGCAACTTGTCACCGTAACGACCCAATCAGCTCCACGTGTCTGTAAATGAAAGGACACAGTGAAGGGGGTCGGGAGAGGGCAACAACGGACACGATATCTTTCCTTTGTTCAGGGGGTAAAGGTCACAGTTTTTCTTTTTTTTTTTTCTTTGCTGTTTTCAGAATCCGAAACACAACTCTTCCTCTTCCTCTTCCTCCACTTTAGTGGTCATCACAAGGTGGTATCATTTATGATTATTATTGCTATAGCTTGGTCTCCTGTTCTCTGTAACAGCCCGTAATAACACGGTTCTCCACATGAAGACAGGCAGTTGTTCAATTTGTGTCTACTGGCTCCTTCCCTCATCATAACGGTTGTCTTGGACTTGTCCCAGATGGCACCCTGTTCACTAGATACGGCACTACTTTCCTACCAGAGGTCCTGGTCAATAGGGTGCCATTGGGGACACAGACTAAGTGTCTTGACTGGAGATCAAATGGTCCGAGCCGGGAATCCAAAGAGCCCCCCCCCCAGGCCAGCTGCTGTCTTTCTATAATGTCCCATCATTTCCTCCGACACCATAATTCTACCTCCACCCTGGGGCTGTGATACCTGCTGTCAATGCGCACCATTATTCCCACTACAACACACACAGCCAGCCCACAACAACAGGCCCTGATGCAGCCTCTAGCCAGCCCACAACAACAGGCCCTGATGCAGCCTCTAGCCAGCCCACAACAACAGGCCCTGATGCAGCCTCTAGCCAGCCCACAACAACGGGCCCTGATGCAGCCTCTAGCCAGCCCACAACAACAGGCCCTGATGCAGCCTCTAGCCAGCCCACAACAACAGGCCCTGATGCAGCCTCTAGCCAGCCCACAACAACAGGCCCTGAGGCAGCCTCTAGCCAGCCCACAACAACAGGCCCTGATGCAGCCTCTAGCCAGCCCACAACAACAGGCCCTGATGCAGCCTCTAGCCAGCCCACAACAACAGGCCCTGATGCAGCCTCTAGCCAGCCCACAACAACAGGCCCTGATGCAGCCTCTAGCCAGCCCACAACAACAGGCCCTGATGCAGCCTCTAGCCATCCCACAACAACAGGCCCTGATGCAGCCTCTAGCCAGCCCACAACAACAGGCCCTGATGCAGCCTCTAGCCAGCCCACAACAACAGGCCCTGATGCAGCCACTAGCCAGCCCACAACAACAGGCCCTGATGCAGCCTCTAGCCAGCCCACAACAACAGGCCCTGATGCAGCCTCTAGCCAGCCCACAACAACAGGCCCTGATGCAGCCACTAGCCAGCCCACAACAACAGGCCCTGATGCAGCCTCTAGCCAGCCCACAACAACAGGCCCTGATGCAGCCTCTAGCCAGCCCACAACAACAGGCACTGATGCAGCCTCTAGCCAGCCCACAACAACAGGCCCTGATGCAGCCTCTAGCCAGCCCACAACAACAGGCCCTGATGCAGCCACTAGCCAGCCCACAACAACAGGCCCTGATGCAGCCTCTAGCCAGCCAACAACAACAGGCCCTGATGCAGCCACTAGCCAGCCCACAACAACAGGCCCTGATGCAGCCACTAGCCAGCCCACAACAACAGGCCCTGATGCAGCCTCTAGCCAGCCCACAACAACAGGCCCTGATGCAGCCTCTAGCCAGCCCACAACAACAGGCCCTGATGCAGCCTCTAGCCAGCCCACAACAACAGGCCCTGATGCAGTCTCTAGCCAGCCCACAACAACAGGCCCTGATGCAGCCTCTAGCCAGCCCACAACAACAGGCCCTGATGCAGCCTCTAGCCAGCCCACAACAACAGGCCCTGATGCAGCCTCTAGCCAGCCCACAACAACAGGCCCTGATGCAGCCACTAGCCAGCCAACAACAACAGGCCCTGATGCAGCCACCAGCCAGCCCACAATAACGGGCCCTGATGCAGCCTCTAGCCAGCCCACAACAACAGGCCCTGATGCAGCCACTAGCCAGCCCACAACAACAGGCCCTGATGCAGCCACTAGCCAGCCAACAACAACAGGCCCTGATGCAGCCACTAGCCAGCCCACAACAACAGGCCCTGATGCAGCCTCTAGCCAGCCCACAACAACAGGCCCTGATGCAGCCTCTAGCCAGCCCACAACAACAGGCCCTGATGCAGCCTCTAGCCAGCCCACAGCAACAGGCCCTGATGCAGCCTCTAGCCAGCCCACAACAACAGGCCCTGATGCAGCCTCTAGCCAGCCCACAGCAACAGGCCCTGATGCAGCCTCTAGCCAGCCCACCTGGCCACCCATTGGGGTAACTGCCTTCCAATCAACCTGCCTGCCTGCACTTTGGTGCCACCATTACACTTGCACTGCCTGCCTGCAAAACCACTTTTATTTGCGTGTGTGTGTGTGTGTGTGTGTGTGTGCCGTGGTCAGTTTTTCTGTGTTGGGGTTCTTGAGTGTCAAAACATGTGCCTTTTTTATAAAAGTGTATTTGTGAGTCCTGACCCTTTGGTGTGTGTGTGTGTGTTGCATGTTTGTTGTTGTGGAGGTGTGTGTATGTGTTGCATGTTTGTTGTTGTGGAGGTGTGTGTGTTGCATGTTTGTTGTTGTGGAGGTGTGTGTGTGTGTTGCATGTTTGTTGTTGTGGAGGTGTGTGTGTTGCATGTTTGTTGTTGTGGAGGTGTGTGTGTGTGTGGGTGGTGTTCTGGAGGACGGTTGGTAACAGAGTAGCTCTTGAGGCATATTGATTTTGTAACGTCTCCCTGAATGCTCTTAATCAAGGTTCAACAAAGTTTTTCACCGAGTTGATTAGTCTCAGTCCAAGGCTGGCAGCACCAGAACCATTAGCAGCCCCCGCAGCATCCTAATGATAGACTGGTGCTCTACAAGATGGACTTTCACTGGCACGTGAAGGACAACATTCGACATGTCGTTTCCCCCCTTTTGACCCAGACAGTGTCAGTGAAAATCACCCCCATGGGGTTATGGATCCTATTTCATATAGACAGCAAATACAATTTTATTTGTCACGTGCACATGTTTAACAGATGTTAATGTGAGTGTCGCGAAATGCTTGTGCTTCTAGTTCCCGACAGTGCAGTAATATCTAACAATTCCCCCAACAACTACCTAATGCACACACATCTAAAGGGATGGATGAGAATATGTACATATAAATATATGGATGAGCATTGGCCCGAGTGGCATAGGCAAGATGGTATAGAGTACAGTATATACATATGAGATGAGTAATGTAAGATATGTAAACATTATTAAAGTGACTAGTGATCCATTTATTAGAGTGGCCAGTGATTGGGTCTCAGTGTAGGCAGCAGCCTCTCTGAGTTAGTGATGGCTTTTTAACAGTCTGATGTCCCAGCTTTGATGAACCTGTACTGACCTCACCTTCTGGATGATGCCTTGTGGTTGTGGGCGGTACAGTTGACGTACCAGCCCGACAGGATGCTCTCGATTGTGGGTGGCAGGTAGCCTAGTGGTGGGCGGCAGGTAGCCTAGTGGTGGGCGGCAGGTAGCCTAGTGGTGGGCGGCAGGTAGCCTAGTGGTGGGCGGCAGGTAGCCTAGTGGTGGGCGGCAGGTAGCCTAGTGGTGGGCGGCAGGTAGCCTAGTGGTGGGCGGCAGGTAGCCTAGTGGTGGGCGGCAGGTAGCCTAGTGGTTAGAGCGTTGGACTAGTAACCGAAAGGTTTCTAGATCGAATCCCCGAGCTAGTTGTTCAGGGGTAGAATGACAGATTTGAACAAGGCAGTTAACCTGCTGTTATTGTTGTGAGAATTTGTTCTTAGCTGACTTGCCAAGTTAAATAAAGGTAAAAAAACAAAAAAACATTGCATCTGTAAAACTTTGTCAGGGTTTTAGGTGACAGGCCAAATTTCTTCAGCCTTCTGAGGTTGAAGAGGCACTGTTGTGCCTTCACTACACTTTCTGTGTGAATGGACCATTTCAGTTTGTCCCTGATGTGTACGCCGAGGAACTTAAAACTTTATACCTTTTCCACTGCTGTCCCTTCGATGTGGATAGGGGCGTGTTCCCTCTGCTGTTTCCTGAAATCCACGATCATCTCCTTTGTTTTGTTGATGTTGAGTGTGAGGTTATTTCCCTGACACCACACTCAGTGCCTTCACCTCCTCCCTGTAGACCGTCTCGTCGTTGTTGGTAATCAAGCCCACTACTGTTGTGACGTCTGCATAGACACTTCCTCTATAGCTTCTGGGTCTTTCTGTCTCCCTGCCTGCCGTTTTCACTCCTCTAGTCTGGAGAGGGGAGGACGAGAGAGGAGGAGGGGTCCTGTGGGACAATGACCTTTTTATAATAACCTGGGTCTTTGTTTACAGTTCAGGAGCCCTTCCTCTCCTCCCCTCCGCCCGGTCACACCGCTCTCCTCCCCTCCCCTCCGCCCGGTCACACCGCTCTCCTCTCCTCCCCTCCCCTCCGCCCGGTCACACCGCTCTCCTCCCCTCCGCCCGGTCACACTGCTCTCCTCTCCTCTCCTCCCCTCCGCCCGGTCACACCGCTCTCCTCTCCTCCCCTCCGCCCGGTCACCGCTCTCCTCTCCTCCCCTCCGCCCCGGTCACACCCCTCTCCTCTCCTCTCCTCCCCTCCGCCCGGTCACACCGCTCTCCTCTCCTCTCCTCCCCTCCGCCCGGTCACACCGCTCTCCTCTCCTCCCCTCCGCCCGGTCACACCCCTCTCCTCTCCTCTCCTCCCCTCCGCCCGGTCACACCGCTCTCCTCTCCTCTCCTCCCCTCCGCCCGGTCACACCGCTCTCCTCTCCTCCCCTCCGCCCGGTCACACCCCTCTCCTCTCCTCCCCTCCGCCCGGTCACACCGCTCTCCTCTCCTCCCCTCCGCCCGGTCACACCGCTCTCCTCCCCTCCCCTCCGCCCGGTCACACCGCTCTCCTCTCCTCCCCTCCGCCCGGTCACACCGCTCTCCTCCCCTCCGCCCGGTCACACCGCTCTCCTCTCCTCCCCTCCGCCCGGTCACACCGCTCTCCTCCCCTCCGCCCGGTCACACCGCTCTCCTCTCCTCCCCTCCGCCCGGTCACACCGCTCTCCTCTCCTCCCCTCCGCCCGGTCACACCGCTCTCCTCTCCTCCCCTCCGCCCGGTCACACCGCTCTCCTCTCCTCTCCTCTCCTCCCCTCCGCCCGGTCACACCGCTCTCCTCTCCTCTCCTCTCCTCCCCTCCGCCCGGTCACACCGCTCTCCTCTCCTCTCCTCTCCTCCCCTCCGCCCGGTCACACCGCTCTCCTCTCCTCTCCTCTCCTCCCCTCCGCCCGGTCACACCGCTCTCCTCTCCTCTCCTCTCCTCCCCTCCGCCCGGTCACACCGCTCTCCTCTCCTCCGCCCGGTCACACCGCTCTCCTCCCCTCCGCCCGGTCACACCGCTCTCCTCCCCTCCGCCCGGTCACACCGCTCTCCTCCCCTCCGCCCGGTCACACCGCTCTCCTCCCCTCCGCCCGGTCACACCGCTCTCCTCCCCTCCGCCCGGTCACACCGCTCTCCTCCCCTCCGCCCGGTCACACCGCTCTCCTCCCCTCCGCCCGGTCACACCGCTCTCCTCCCCTCCGCCCGGTCACACCGCTCTCCTCCCCTCCGCCCGGTCACACCGCTCTCCTCCCCTCCGCCCGGTCACACCGCTCTCCTCCCCTCCGCCCGGTCACACCGCTCTCCTCCCCTCCGCCCGGTCACACCGCTCTCCTCCCCTCCGCCCGGTCACACCGCTCTCCTCCCCTCCGCCCGGTCACACCGCTCTCCTCCCCTCCCCTCCGCCCGGTCACCGCTCTCTCCTCTCCTCCCCTCCGGCCGGTCACTCCGCTCTCCTCCCCTCCGCCCGGTCACACCGCTCTCCCCTCCGCCCGGTCACACCGCTCTCCTCCCCTCCGCCCGGTCACACTGCTCTCCTCCCCTCCGCCCGGTCACACCGCTCTCCTCTCCTCCCCTCCGCCCGGTCACACCGCTCTCCTCCCCTCCCCTCCGCCCGGTCACACCGCCCTCCTCTCCTCCCCTCCGCCCGGTCACACCGCTCTCCTCTCCTCCCCTCCGCCCGGTCACACCGCTCTCCTCTCCTCCCCTCCGCCCGGTCACACCGCTCTCCTCTCCTCCCCTCCGCCCGGTCACACCGCTCTCCTCTCCTCCCCTCCGCCCGGTCACACCGCTCTCCTCCCCTCCGCCCGGTCACACCGCTCTCCTCTCCTCCCCTCCGCCCGGTCACACCGCTCTCCTCTCCTCCGCCCGGTCACACCGCCCTCCTCTCCTCCCCTCCGCCCGGTCACACCGCTCTCCTCTCCTCCCCTCCGCCCGGTCACACCGCTCTCCTCTCCTCTCCTCCCCTCCGCCCGGTCACACCGCTCTCCTCTCTCCTCTCCTCCGCCCGGTCACACCGCTCTCCTCTCCTCCCCTCCGCCCGGTCACACCGCTCTCCTCTCCTCCCCTCCGCCCGGTCACACCGCTCTCCTCTCCTCCCCTCCGCCCGGTCACACCGCTCTCCTCTCCTCCCCTCCGCCCGGTCACACCGCTCTCCTCTCCTCCCCTCCGCCCGGTCACACCGCTCTCCTCTCCTCCCCTCCGCCCGGTCACACCGCTCTCCTCTCCTCCCCTCCGCCCGGTCACACCGCTCTCCTCTCCTCCCCTCCGCCCGGTCACACCGCTCTCCTCTCCTCCCCTCCGCCCGGTCACACCGCTCTCCTCTCCTCCCCTCCGCCCGGTCACACCGCTCTCCTCTCCTCCCCTCCGCCCGGTCACACCGCTCTCCTCTCCTCTCCTCCCCTCCGCCCGGTCACACCGCTCTCCTCTCCTCTCCTCCCCTCCGCCCGGTCACACCGCTCTCCTCTCCTCCCCTCCGCCCGGTCACACCGCTCTCCTCTCCCTCCTCCCCTCCGCCCCGGTCACACCGCTCTCCTCTCCTCTCCTCCCCTCCGCCCGGTCACACCGCTCTCCTCCCCTCCGCCCGGTCACACCGCTCTCCTCCCCTCCGCCCGGTCACACCGCTCTCCTCCCCTCCGCCCGGTCACACCGCTCTCCTCCCCTCCGCCCGGTCACACCGCTCTCCTCCCCTCCGCCCGGTCACACCGCTCTCCTCTCCTCTCCTCCGCCCGGTCACACCGCTCTCCTCTCCTCCCCTCCGCCCGGTCACACCGCTCTCCTCTCCTCCCCTCCGCCCGGTCACACCGCTCTCCTCTCCTCCCTTCCGCCCGGTCACACCGCTCTCCTCTCCTCCCTTCCGCCCGGTCACACCTCTCTCCTCTCCTCCCCTCCGCCCGGCCACACCGCTCTCCTCTCCTCTCCTCCCCTCCGCCCGGTCACACCGCTCTCCTCCCCTCAGCCCGGTCACACCGCTCTCCTCCCCTCTGCCCGGTCACACCGCTCTCAACTCCTCCCCTCCGCCCGGTCACACCGCTCTCCTCTCCTCCCTTCCGCCCGGTCACACCGCTCTCCTCTCCTCCCTTCCGCCCGGTCACACCGCTCTCCTCTCCTCCCCTCCGCCCGGTCACACCGCTCTCCTCTCCTCTCCTCCCCTCCGCCCGGTCACACCGCTCTCCTCCCCTCAGC
Source organism: Oncorhynchus masou masou (assembly GCF_036934945.1). Classification (NCBI taxonomy): domain Eukaryota; kingdom Metazoa; phylum Chordata; class Actinopteri; order Salmoniformes; family Salmonidae; genus Oncorhynchus; species Oncorhynchus masou. Next base: position 82,439,705 of record NC_088239.1, on the reverse strand, counting down.
CCGGTCACACCGCTCTCCTCCCCTCAGCCCGGTCACACCGCTCTCCTCCCCTCCGCCCGGTCACACCGCTCTCCTCTCCTCCCCTCCGCCCGGTCACACCGCTCTCCTCCCCTCTGCCCGGTCACACCGCTCTCAACTCCTCCCCTCCGCCCGGTCACACCGCTCTCCTCTCCTCCCCTCCGCCCGGTCACACCGCTCTCCTCTCCTCCCTTCCGCCCGGTCACACCGCTCCTCTCCTCCCCTCCGCCCGGTCACACCGCTCTCCTCTCCTCCCCTCCGCCCGGTCACACCGCTCTCCTCTCCTCCCCTCCGCCCGGTCACACCGCTCTCCTCTCCTCCCCTCCGCCCGGTCACACCGCTCTCCTCTCCTCCCCTCCGCCCGGTCACACCGCTCTCCTCTCCTCCCCTCCCCTCCGCCCGGTCACACCGCTCTCCTCTCCTCTCCTCCCCTCCGCCCCGGTCACACCGCTCTCCTCTCCTCTCCTCCCCTCCGCCCGGTCACACCGCTCTCCTCTCCTCTCCTCCCCTCCGCCCGGTCACACCGCTCTCCTCTCCTCTCCTCCCCTCCGCCCGGTCACACCGCTCTCCTCTCCTCTCCTCCCCTCCGCCCGGTCACACCGCTCTCCTCCCCCTCCGCCCGGTCACACCGCTCTCCTCCCCCTCCGCCCGGTCACACCGCTCTCCTCCCCTCCGCCCGGTCACACCGCTCTCCTCCCCTCCGCCCGGTCACACCGCTCTCCTCCCCTCCGCCCGGTCACACCGCTCTCCTCCCCTCCGCCCGGTCACACCGCTCTCCTCTCCTCTCCTCCGCCCGGTCACACCGCTCTCCTCTCCTCTCCTCCGCCCGGTCACACCGCTCTCCTCTCCTCTCCTCCGCCCGGTCACACCGCTCTCCTCTCCTCTCCTCTCCTCCGCCCGGTCACACCGCTCTCCTCTCCTCTCCTCCCCTCCGCCCGGTCACACCGCTCTCCTCTCCTCCCCTCCGCCCGGTCACACCGCTCTCCTCTCCTCCCCTCCGCCCGGTCACACCGCTCTCCTCTCCTCCCCTCCGCCCGGTCACACCGCTCTCCTCTCCTCCCCTCCGCCCGGTCACACCGCTCTCCTCCCCTCTGCCCGGTCACACCGCTCTCAACTCCTCCCCTCCGCCCGGTCACACCGCTCTCCTCTCCTCCCTTCCGCCCGGTCACACCGCTCTCCTCTCCTCCCTTCCGCCCGGTCACACCGCTCTCCTCTCCTCCCCTCCGCCCGGTCACACCGCTCTCCTCTCCTCTCCTCCCCTCCGCCCGGTCACACCGCTCTCCTCCCCTCAGCCCGGTCACACCGCTCTCCTCCCCTCAGCCCGGTCACACCGCTCTCCTCCCCCTCCGCCCGGTCACACCGCTCTCCTCTCCTCCCCTCCGCCCGGTCACACCGCTCTCCTCTCCTCCCCTCCGCCCGGTCACACCGCTCTCCTCTCCTCTCCTCCCCTCCGTCCGGTCACACCGCTCTCCTCTCCTCTCCCCCCCTCCGTCCGGTCACACCGCTCTCCTCTCCTCCCCTCCGCCCGGTCACACCGCTCTCCTCTCCTCCCCTCCGCCCGGTCACACCGCTCTCCTCTCCTCCCCTCCGCCCGGTCACACCGCTCTCCTCTCCTCCCCTCCGCCCGGTCACACCGCTCTCCTCTCCTCCCCTCCGCCCGGTCACACCGCTCTCCTCCCCTCAGCCCGGTCACACCGCTCTCCTCCCCTCAGCCCGGTCACACCGCTCTCCTCCCCTCAGCCCGGTCACACCGCTCTCCTCCCCTCAGCCCGGTCACACCGCTCTCCTCCCCTCCGCCCGGTCACACCGCTCTCCTCCCCTCCGCCCGGTCACACCGCTCTCCTCTCCTCCCTTCCGCCCGGTCACACCGCTCTCCTCTCCTCCCTTCCGCCCGGTCACACCGCTCTCCTCTCCTCCCCTCCGCCCGGTCACACCGCTCTCCTCTCCTCCCCTCCGCCCGGTCACACCGCTCTCCTCCCCTCAGCCCGGTCACACCGCTCTCCTCCCCTCCGCCCGGTCACACCGCTCTCCTCCCCTCCGCCCGGTCACACCGCTCTCCTCCCCTCCGCCCGGTCACACCGCTCTCCTCTCCTCCCCTCCGCCCGGTCACACCGCTCTCCTCTCCTCCCCTCCGCCCGGTCACACCGCTCTCCTCTCCTCCCCTCCGTCCGGTCACACCGCTCTCCTCTCCTCTCCTCCCCTCCGTCCGGTCACACCGCTCTCCTCTCCTCCCCTCCGCCCGGTCACACCGCTCTCCTCTCCTCCCCTCCGCCCGGTCACACCGCTCTCCTCTCCTCTCCTCCCCTCCGCCCGGTCACACCGCTCTCCTCTCCTCTCCTCCCCCTCCGCCCGGTCACACCGCTCTCCTCTCTCCTCCCCCTCCGCCCGGTCACACCGCTCTCCTCTCCCCTCCTCCCCTCCGCCCGGTCACACCGCTCTCCTCTCCTCCCCTCCGCCCGGTCACACCGCTCTCCTCTCCTCCCCTCCGCCCGGTCACACCGCTCTCCTCCTCCTCCCCTCCGCCCGGTCACACCGCTCTCCTCCCCTCCCCTCCGCCCGGTCACACCGCTCTCCTCTCCTCCCCTCCGCCCGGTCACACCGCTCTCCCTCCCCTCCCCTCCGCCCGGTCACACCGCTCTCCTCCCCTCCCCCTCCGCCCGGTCACACCGCTCCCCTCCTCCCCTCCTCCTCCCCCGGTCACACCGCTCCTCCCCTCCGCCCTCCTCCTCCTCCCCTCCGCCCGGTCACACCGCTCTCCTCTCCTCCCCTCCGCCCGGTCACACCGCTCTCCTCTCCCTCCCCTCCGCCCGGTCACACCGCTCTCCTCCCCCTCCCCTCCGCCCGGTCACACCGCTCTCCTCTCCCCTCTCCGCCCTCCTCCCCTCCGCCCGGTCACACCGCTCTCCCTCTCCTCCTCCCCTCCGCCCGGTCACACCGCTCTCCTCTCCTCTCCCTCCCTCCCCTCCGCCCGGTCACACCGCTCTCCTCTCCTCCCCTCCCCTCCGCCCGGTCACACCGCTCTCTCCTCTCCTCCTCCCCTCCCCTCCGCCCCGGTCACACCGCTCTCCTCTCCTCCCCTCCCCTCCGCCCGGTCACACCGCTCTCCTCTCCTCCCCTCCCCTCCGCCCGGTCACACCGCTCTCCTCTCCTCCCCCTCCCCTCCGCCCGGTCACACCGCTCTCCTCTCCTCCCCTCCCCTCCGCCCGGTCACACCGCTCCTCTCCTCCCCTCCCCTCCGCCCGGTCACACCGCTCTCCTCTCCTCCCCTCCCCCTCCGCCCGGTCACACCGCTCTCCTCTCCTCCCCTCCCCTCCGCCCGGTCACACCGCTCTCCTCTCCTCCCCTCCCCTCCGCCCGGTCACACCGCTCTCCTCTCCTCTCCCTCCCCTCCGCCCGGTCACACCGCTCTCCTCTCCTCCCCTCCCTCCGCCCGGTCACACCGCTCTCCTCTCCTCCCCCCCCTCCGCCCGGTCACACCGCTCTCCTCCTCTCCTCCTCCCCTCCGCCCGGTCACACCGCTCTCTCTCCTCCCCTCCCCTCCGCCCGGTCACACCGCTCTCCTCTCCCTCCCTCCGCCCCGGTCACACCGCTCTCTCCTCTCCTCCCTCCCCTCCGCCCGGTCACACCGCTCTCCTCTCCTCCCCTCCCCTCCGCCCGGTCACACCGCTCTCCTCTCCTCCCCTCCCCTCCGCCCGGTCACACCGCTCTCCTCTCCTCCCCTCCCCTCCGCCCGGTCACACCGCTCTCCTCTCCTCCCCTCCCCTCCGCCCGGTCACACCGCTCTCCCTCTCCTCCCCTCCCCTCCGCCCGGTCACACCGCTCTCCTCTCTTCCCCTCCCCTCCGCCCGGTCACACCGCTCTCCTCTCCTCCCCTCCCCTCCGCCCGGTCACACCGTTCTCCCTCCCCTCCCTCCGCCCGGTCACACCGCTCTCCTCTCCTCCCCTCCCTCCGCCCGGTCACACCGCTCTCCTCCCCTCCCCTCCGCCCGGTCACACCGCTCTCCTCCCCTCCCCTCCGCCCGGTCACACTTTCTATTCATGGCTTGTCACTGGGCTGGCCAGTCAGTCAGTTACAACAAGGCTAGCTATCTACCAGCTATCTACAGGTTTTAAAGCAGCCGATGTATTCATCAACTGAGAACTTAGAATGGGTTAGTTGGCAAATATGAGTGATAGTTATGACCTATTTTTGCTCGATTGCAGTCTCTTGGCATGTAGCACTATCCATATGTTCCTGTGTGTACACTGTGAGTGTTCAAATGGCCAATATGATTTGTATATTTCATTATGGGGGTTGGGGTCAAATCTCTGGTCAATAATGTCCATTTTTCAACAAGTAAACTGCAATTCCAATTTTCCTCTTTGAAAATGATCTACTATGATAATGCACTGTATGATAATGCACTGTACCAGTCTTCCTCTCTATGTTTTGACTGCTCTCCAGGGCTCCGGCCAGCCAGTCAGATGTGTGGGTTGCTATGCAGACTCTCCAGTCCACTGGCTCTATATGTAGTCCAGGGGGAGAGTTTAATAGAAGTGATATGAAATGCTCCTTCCCTGGCATTGCAGGCGCACTGGCTCTGTGATTCTGTGATTGAATTATCTGCTGTTATTCTGGTGTCTGTCCTCTCCGAGCTCCACTCTGCTCTCCTGTGTGTCTGTCCTCTCCTAGATCCACTCTGCTCTCCTGTGTGTCTGTCCTCCGAGCTCCGCTCTGCTCTCCTGTGTGTCTGTCCTCTCCGAGCTCCACTCTGCTCTCCTGTGTGTCTGTCCTCTCCTAGATCCACTCTGCTCTCCTGTGTGTCTGTCCTCTCCGATCTCCACTCTGCTCTCCTGTGTCTGTCCTCTCCTAGATCCACTCTGCTCTCTTGTGTGTCTGTCCTCTCCTAGATCCACTCTGCTCTCCTGTGTGTCTGTCCTCTCCGATCTCCACTCTGCTCTCCTGTGTGTCTGTCCTCTCCGAGCTCCGCTCTGCTCTCCTGTGTGTCTGTCCTCTCCGAGCTCCGCTCTGCTCTCCTGTGTGTCTGTCCTCTCCTAGATCCGCTCTGCTCTCCTGTGTGTCTGTCCTCTCCTAGATCCGCTCTGCTCTCCTGTGTGTCTGTCCTCTCCGAGCTCCGCTCTGCTCTCCTGTGTGTCTGTCCTCTCCGATCTCCGCTCTGCTCTCCTGTGTCTGTCCTCTCCGATCTCCGCTCTGCTCTCCTGTGTCTGTCCTCTCCGATCTCCACTCCGCTCTCCTGTGTGTCTGTCCTCTCCGAGCTCCACTCTGCTCTCCTGTGTGATTTGGGAATTAGCCCTGGTTCCCTTGTGGTCTCAGATGTTAGAGATGCACCTGATTCCACACAGCGATCTACCATCAGATCTACTACCCCTCTCCAGCCCGACGCCCGGTCCCCTCTCCAGCCCGGTCCCCTCTCCAGCCCGGTCCCCTCTCCAGCCCGGTCCCCTCTCCAGCCCGGTCCCCTCTCCAGCCCGGTCCCCTCTCCAGCCCGGTCCCCTCTCCAGCCCGGTCCCCTCTCCAGCCCGTTCCCCTCTCCAGCCCGTTCCCCTCTCCAGCCCGTTCCCCTCTCCAGCCCGGTCCCCTCTCCAGCCCGGTCCCCTCTCCAGCCCGTTCCCCTCTCCAGCCCGTTCCCCTCTCCAGCCCGGTCCCCTCTCCAGCCCTCCCATCATCTCGTCAGGCCGTCAGTAAAGACATTGGAGAAGATGGCTGTCATAAGAGCGTGTGTGTGTGCGCGTGTGTGTGTGTGGCGTGCGCGTGTGTGTGTGTGGCGGGGCGATAGAAATAAATGAACGCCTGCAGCTATGATAGAAGGAATGGGTGGAGGAGAGGGGGCTGTTTTCTTCTCATCTTCTAGAGTCCACCTGCAGCCTAGTTGTGTCCTCAGAGGGAGGGGGCTGGAGGGAGAGGGAGGGAGGGAGGGGGCTGGAGGGAGAGGGAGGTGGGCAGGGGAAGATGGTGCTGGGGGAGGGTCCCTTTTGTCTTGTGGTTTTGGCAGTCGTTATCCTGTGGAGGGCAGCCTTCCTCCATCGAAACAACACCACTGGCTGGTAGAAATCTGTCATCATCAGTGAGCGGTTAAAAAAGCTAATTCATTAAGCCACACTTATCAGAACCCATCACTACTTCTGCTGTAGGACACAAAAAAAATCTGAACGTAGCATCATGTCTAAGGACATTTGTGCAACGTCTCTACTGTGTGTGTGTATTCTGTGTGTGTGTGTGTGTGTCACAGGTGCAGGTGCAATGGCTCCCCATCAGTCAGGACACTAGAAAGGCTAATTACTGAACAGGGAAGCCGTGAACTGGGCTGGGCCTTCTCTCTCACACACACACTGCCGTCTCATGGCTCGTTACGGAGTGTGACTCGGAGCCTGGAGAAGTAGACATCTGTCGAACAACTGAGCCAACGTACGGTCTGTGGCTTTGATTCGCTGTTCCCTCATCAAACAGACAAAACTGATGGCTCCAATCCCAGGCGGACCAAGCTGATGGCTCCAATCCCAGGCGGACCAAGCTGATGGCTCCAATCCCAGGCGGACCAAGCTGATGGCTCCAATCCCAGACCGACCAAGCTGATGGCTCCAATCCCAGACCGACCAAGCTGATGGCTCCAATCCCAGGCCGACCAAGCTGATGGCTCCAATCCCAGGCGGACCAAGCTGATGGCTCCAATCCCAGGCGGACCAAGCTGATGGCTCCAATCCCAGGCGGACCAAGCTGATGGCTCCAATCCCAGGCGGACCAAGCTGATGGCTCCAATCCCAGGCGGACCAAGCTGATGGCTCCAATCCCAGGCGGACCAAGCTGATGGCTCCAATCCCAGGCGGACCAAGCTGATGGCTCCAATCCCAGGCGGACCAAGCTGATGGCTCCAATCCCAGGCGGACCAAGGAGCTGGACTGTACCTATCCTCACGCCGCTGCGCTTCTCTCTGCTGGTGTGTGTGTGTGTGTGTGTGTGTGTGTGTTAGGAGTCTCTTCTCTCTGATAAATGTCTGTCAGACAGGGTCCTGGTTATAACTTTCAATAAAGACTTATAACACACACCACACCATGTTGTCTTCTTTTTAAAATCCAATTCTATTACTATAATTATAGATTTTGCTACTCATTCAAAAATAGTTTAGGAGTACTGCAACATGTATATCATACTATGTGCTATTGTTCAAGTCCCATAACAAAAGACTGTGTAATTGTTAGTTCAAGTCCCATAACAAACCAATGTCCCTTTTCGTATATTGTGCGTTCTGGTTTTGTAATTTTTCACTGAGATGCTGGTGTAAAGTAGTTGGTTTTGTGTCCTTTCATGTCATGAAGCCGATAGAGGAGGTCCAGCCTGTTAGGCCTCCCTCCATCCCTCATCCTTTCTCCTCTACGCCTGACATTGTTCTGCTCTGTGATCACTGAGACACACACAGCAGTGCCCATTGAAGCTGTTTAACTGCCATTGAGCACAGTGACAATGCTGACCCTGTGTGCTAATTGTTAGAGATAGACCTTACTCTATTGTCTGAGCCCTCCCTCCCTCCCTCCCTCCCTCCCTCCCTCCCTCCCTCCCTCCCTCCCTCCCTCCCTCCCTCCCTCCCTCCCTCCCTCCCTCCCTCCCCCTCCCTCCCTCCCTCCCTCCCTCCCTCCCTCCCTCCCTCCCTCCCTCCCTCCCTCCCTCCCTCCCTCCCTCCCTCCCTCCCTCCCTCCCTCCCTCCCTCCCTCCCTCCCTCCCTCCCTCCCAGACAGAGCAGATGCAGGATGGGGGTTAGGGGGCTTGGGGACCTAACAGCAGCTTCTCTGTCTTTCTCGCTCTTCTCTCTCCTTCTCTCGTTCTTTATCCTCTCTTGTTCTTTCTCTCCTCTCTCGTTCTTTATCCTCGCTCTCGTTCTCTCGTTCTCTCTCTCTCTCTCTCTCCTCTTGGAAGAAAGTAAACTAATGTTGTGACGTCCTAGTCCAGTCATTATAGACCTTGTTTGTTTTATGTGAACATCCTTTCCTGTGCAAAGAGTGTGGTGCCTTTCAAGTTGAATAGGGATTAGCATGTTTGTAAATGACACGTAATGTGGTTAGAAAACGGAATGAGATTCTGTGGAAGAAATGTGGTATATTTCACCCCCCCATGTCCCCCATGTTAACACACAGTGACTAAAACCTGTATCTACATCTTTGCTCCTGAATCCAGACCCAGTGAAATGGAAGGGCAACACGGTGATTGAGATTGATGGACTGCTGTTCAGAGTTGACCTACACATTGAACTCCTAAAAGTATTGGGACACACAGTGACACATTGTTTTGTTGTTGTTTTGGCTCTGTACTTCCAGCGCTTTGGATTTGAAATGATATGATGACTATGAGGTTAAAGTGCAGACTGTCAGCTTTAATTTGAGGGTATTTTCATTCCTATCGGATGAACTGTTTATAAATTACACCACTTGTTGTACACTGTCCCACCATTTTAGGGGACAAATTCACGTGTGTGTATTAAATTAGTAGAAAGTGAAGTGTGTGGTTCTAAATTCATAGCACGCAATTATTACATCAAGTTTGTGACTCTACACATTTGTTGGATGCATTTGCACTTAGTTTTGGTTGTTTCAGATAATTTTGTGCCCAATAGAAATTAATGGTAAATAATGTAGTGTGTCATTTTGGAGTCACTTTTATTGTAAATCAGAATAGAATGTTTCTACAGACTTCTAATGAGACGTTAGCATGTCTTGGTGGGTATGATATAAAAGGCTAACCTCTTATGGTGAGACGTTAGCATGTCTTGGTGGGTATGATCTAAAAGGATAACCTCTAATGGTGTGACGTTAGCATGTCTTGGTGGGTATGATCTAAAAGGATAACCTCTAATGGTGAGAGGTTAGCATGTCTTGGTGGGTATGTGATTTGTGCGTGTGTTACTTTCTCACTCATCATTATTCACGATTCATTCAGGATTGTCCGTAACCATGGTAGCATCCACATTAATGTAGAAGTTTGTAGAAACATTCTATTCTGATTTACAATAAAAGTGTCTTTGTTGTTTCCCAGGGCAACCTACAGAAGTACTCCAACAACAGTCTGGTGGTGCAGGCCATGAAGACCAATCTGACAGACCCTGACATGCATGTCCTGTTCTTTGACGTGGAGTCGGTGATCATCCAGCTGCTGACTGAGGAGGCCCAGCGGCCCAACCCCACCCTGGTCTCCCCTGAGACCCTCCAGAAGGCCCAGGGAGCAGCCGACAAAGGAGGGTCCTTCCTCGCTAACAAGATCTTCAAACAGGTGAAGGAGCGATGGCTAGTTGGTCCTGCTGGGTTGGGACTGAGATGACTACCTGTGTCGTGCACTTTTGGCTATGGCCAAATGGGGACGAGGGTGCCGTGCTGGCTCTGGCCAAATGGGGACGAGGGTGCCGTGCTGGCTCTGGCCAAATGGGGACGAGGGTGCCGTGCTGGCTCTGGCCAAATGGGGACGAGGGTGCCGTGCTGGCTCTGGCCAAATGGGGACGAGGGTGCCGTGCTGGCTCTGGCCAAATGGGGACGAGGGTGCCGTGCTGGCTCTGGCCAAATGGGGACGAGGGTGCCGTGCTGGCTCTGGCCAAATGGGGACGAGGGTGCCGTGCTGGCTCTGGCCAAATGGGGACGAGGGTGCCGTGCTGGCTCTGGCCAAATGGGAACGAGGGTGCCGTGCTGGCTCTGGCCAAATGGGAACGAGGGTGCCGTGCTGGCTCTGGCCAAATGGGGACGAGGGTGCCGTGCTGGCTCTGGCCAAATGGGGACGAGGGTGCCGTGCTGGCTCTGGCCAAATGGGGACGAGGGTGCCGTGCTGGCTCTGGCCAAATGGGGACGAGGGTGCCGTGCTGGCTCTGGCCAAATGGGGACGAGGGTGCCGTGCTGGCTCTGGCCAAATGGGGACGAGGGTGCCGTGCTGGCTCTGGCCAAATGGGGACGAGGGTGCCGTGCTGGCTCTGGCCAAATGGGGACGAGGGTGCCGTGCTGGCTCTGGCCAAATGGGGACGAGGGTGCCGTGCTGGCTCTGGCCAAATGGGGACGAGGGTGCCGTGCTGGCTCTGGCCAAATGGGGACGAGGGTGCCGTGCTGGCTCTGGCCAAATGGGGACGAGGGTGCCGTGCTGGCTCTGGCCAAATGGGGACGAGGGTGCCGTGCTGGCTCTGGCCAAATGGGGACGAGGGTGCCGTGCTGGCTCTGGCCAAATGGGGACGAGGGTGCCGTGCTGGCTCTGGCCAAATGGGGACGAGGGTGCCGTGCTGGCTCTGGCCAAATGGGGACGAGGGTGTCGTGCTTATTACATTTTTTTTCTTCACATTATTCACAACAAAAGTAATTGTTGGACTTATACAATTACTTGACCTTTTGTACCGTGTACCTTTTCATGAGAATCTGACTGTATAACATTTCCTTGGACAATAATCCAATTGAAATAATTCTCATAAGAACTGCTCACAATAAGCAACAATAATTATTATTTCTGTTGTTTTTATCACTGACTGGCGGCCATTTTGTCATGTCCAACAGGTGAAGGAGACAATGAAGGAGACCATTAAGGAGCACCTCCTGGATGAAGACGAGGAGGAAGAGGAGGAGATGAGGAGACGCGAGGAGAAGTCTAAATCTCTGTCTCTGTTGGAGTATAACCTGACTATGGACACGGCCAAACTGTTCATGTCCTGTCTCCACGCCTGGGGCCTCAACGGACCACTGGACGAGGTGTGTCTGAGCAGACTGGGCATGCTCAAACCCCATTGCCCCATCTCCTTCGGTCTCATATCCCGAGGAGGTCATATGTCTCTCATGCTGCCCACCTTCAAGGTAAGGTGTTCATTTTTACAATTTATGGATTTTCCGTATATTTTTGTGTGTGTATATCGATAGATAGAGATAGATATAGAGATAGATAGAGATATATAGATATATGTGTATGTATGTGTATATATGTGTATATATACATAAATGTATATATGTATGTATATATATGTATAGATATATAGATATAGATATGTGTGTGTGTGTGTGTTTCGACTCAATATGTAACTCCTCTGTACTAATTAGGAGTCCCTGCTGCGTCAGATGGCCCTGTCCACGGGCAGGAAGTTGTCCCTGTCAGAGATGGTGGGTAAAGGGACATACGGAGTGTCCCGGGCCGTGACTACCCAGCACCTGCTCTCTGTCATCTCATTGGCTAACACCCTGATGGGCATGACCAATGCCACCTTCGTGGGAGAACACATGAAGAAGGCACCTGTCAGGTAAGCAGCGTTGTCACACAGGCACCGACACCTGGCTCAGGTGATATTTCATTAAAGGGGCAATCAGCAGTAGAAACGATAACAAAGCAGCCTCCCATTCCTCTGTTTCGGTATACTGCTGAGGATTGATGCTGAATAAACGTATCCACTCTATCAAATTCATAGACAGAGCTGTGGAGGCAACGACTGACCAGCCAGGATGTCACAATGATCATTTGAACCATGTTTTGAGGCTATATAGTTAAGATTTTCTTTGTTTACTGACAGTGGAGTGAAAACACGTTTATATTTGGGTTCTGGTGGACTGTGACAGTTACACTGAGCTCATGAGGGATGCAATATTCCTAAAGAATCAATGGGTACATATCATTCATTTAGAAGTCCAAATATACTTGTAGCAATGACTGATTGCCCCCTTTTTAAAATATGTACACACACACACACACACACACACACACACACACACACACACACACGTAGGTAGAGACCTGCTCGACGTGTGTGTGTGTAGGTAGAACCCTGCTCGACCTTTGTATGTGGGTAGAGCCCTGCTCGAACTTTGTGTATGTGGGTAGAGCCCTGCTCAAACTTTGTGTCTGTAGGTAGAACCCTGCTCGACGTGTGTCTGTAGGTAGAACCCTGCTCGACGTGTGTGTATGTAGGTAGAACCCTGCTCGACGTGTGTGTGTATGTAGGTAGAACCCTGCTCGACGTGTGTGTGTGTGTGTGTGTGTGTGTGTGTGTGTCTGTAGGTAGAACCCTGCTCGACGTGTGTCTGTAGGTAGAACCCTGCTCGACGTGTGTGTGTCTGTAGGTAGAACCCTGCTCGACGTGTGTGTGTCTGTAGGTAGAGCCCTGCTCGACGTGTGTGTGTGTAGGTAGAGCCCTGCTCGACGTGTGTGTGTGTAGGTAGAACACTGCTCGACGTGTGTGTGTGTAGGTAGAACACTGCTCGACGTGTGTGTAGGTAGAACCCTGATTGACGTGTGTAGGTAGAACCCTGATTGACGTGTGTAGGTAGAACCCTGCTTGACGTGCGTGTGTATGTAGGTAGAACCCTGCTTGACGTGCGTGTGTATGTAGAACCCTGCTTGACGTGCGTGTGTGTGTAGGTAGAACCCTGTTTGACGTGCATGTGTGCGTGGGTAGAACCCTGTTTGACGTGCGTGTGTGTAGATAGAACCCTGCTTGACGTGCGTGTGTATGTAGGTAGAACCCTGCTCGACGTGTGTATGTAGGTAGAACCCTGCTTGACGTGTGTATTTAGGTAGAACCCTGCTTGACGTGAGTGTGTATGTAGGTAGAACCCTGCTTGACGTGAGTGTGTATGTAGGTAGAACCCTGTTTGACGTGCGTGTGTGTATGTATTGTCGTTGTTTCTGGCTATGTCGGATGAAGTGGTATGACATGCAATTCTATAAAATCATTTCTCCGTAATTAATATTACCTGATTGAGCTAATCATGTAAATGTAATTAACTAGAGAGTCGGGGCACGCCAAAATAATATTTATAGAGCTGTTATCTTCCGAATAAACTCTTAAAGACCTAGTAATATTTTACATCAATAGCAGTCAATATTAATAGTCCTCTTAATTCAGTCTCATCTGAAAGTTGTAAAGTCTTGGTTATCTGCACAAACCCTGCCTAACAAGTTGAATCAGCAATACAGAATTGGGTTTAATTATTTATTTACTAAATACCCAACTAATCACACAGAATTACACATACACATAATTAAATCATAACTTAATTACAAATTGCGTCATAAAGGAAAACGTCCCTAGCGGGCGGAACAGATATGACAGCTTGTTACTCAAAGGAAAAGGGGCGGGGTTAGAGTGAAAGAGCGGGAAGACTGAGGGACACAGGGAGAAGCTGTGCTATCGCAAATACAGTATCTGATGCATTCTAAATTACCGCCCATTTGGAAAAGGAAAATGCAATACATATTTACTCTGAGCTGCGTTTCAGTACGTTGGTGGTAGATGGAAGGCCGTGTTGCCAAACCGAGTCCTTTGTCCTTTGAAGAATGTCTCTGGTGGTCAATTGGATACGTTGTAGTAACGTCGTTGTGTGGTAGATGGGATACTCTGTCTGTTCCTTCCTAACCCACGTTTGCAGCTGCTGTTGCTAACTCAACGGCGAGGAGGTATCACTTCTGTAGTGAATAATAGTTCAAAGTTCATAACATTCGCAACCAAAGCTCACGCTGATGTTGGCTTCGTTCTGTAGTTATTATCTGAAACATTCTGACATCGGACCGTCGTCTTCACATCCTCAGAACAGAAGGTTATGTTGTCGTCAAGGCTTTTTATAGGAAGGGAGAAGGAGGGCGTGTTTGAAAAGGTTTATAGCCCATGTCTCTTCACAGGGGAGGGCCACTGATTGAGCAGAGCCCTAACTTATGAAGACCCAAATCTCACATTTTAAATTGAACAACAATTCCTTGTGAATCCGATAACTCTGATGTGTAGACTTTCCACTGTAGAGTTAGGATGACAATCATCGATGAGAATGTCTCAGATGACAACCGAACTGACATCATATTCATTAAGTACCAACCCATATGTTCAATTGGTCGGATTACCAGAATATAGTTCATTTCCCCCCACCTTCTGATGTTCTCAGGATCTCTATGTTAATGAAGGGGTTTTCAAATGTCACATCAGTAGGGTAGAGAGAGGAAGAAGGGGGGGGGGGAAGAGGTGTTTGTAACTGTCATAAACCTACCCACAGGCCAACGTCTTGACAGTATGTATGTAGGTAGAACCTTGCTTGACATGTATGTAATGTATGTATGTATGTATGTATGTATGCATGTATGTATGTCTAACATTAAGAAGGGTGCTGTGTAGCTTTGAATGGTGGGTAGATCCTCAGTCTCTAGTACCCCCAGGACCCCCATGTCCTCTGTGGGCCCCTGGCCCTGTGACTACCTGTCCCCAGTCTGTAGGACCCCCAGGCCCCCCATGTCCTCTGTGGGCCCCTGGTGAGGCGTTGCTGAAATTGGGGAGGATTGCCTGGTTTGTATTGAGCTGTTGTTCAGTCTTAGTTTACTATTTGTACAGTGACCCGCGAGCAGAGACCGGAGCAGTGGTGGTCTGATTGTTGGAGCTTCCTTCTCTTGGTCTCGTAGGGAAGCTGAATGATTTAACAACATGCTGTTGCTGAAATGCCAGAAAGATGATGACAATTTTATGAAGTCTGTCGACGGCCGGCCCGTTGCCCCTTGATGTGTGTTTTGTATTTTTATCTTACATAAAACGGGGGGGCGGGCGAACGGACAGACGTGGTTCATAGTTAACGAGGGAGTACAGATGGATGGACAGACGTGGTTCATAGTTAACGAGGGAGTACAGATGGACGGACAGACGTGGTTCATAGTTAACGAGGGAGTACAGATGGACGAACAGACGTGGTTCATAGTTAACGAGGGAGTACAGATGGACGGACAGACGTGGTTCATAGTTAACGAGGGAGTACAGATGGACGGACAGACGTGGTTCATAGTTAACGAGGGAGTACAGATGGACGGACAGACGTGGTTCATAGTTAACGAGGGAGTACAGATGGATGGACAGACCTCTTCGCATCCTGTCTCCTAGCCATACAGATGCTCCAAGTCCTCAATATTTCAAACTTCCTGGTCTTCCTGGTTAAAATGTAAAGAATCTCCAGAAAGCCCATTTAAACAATGTATTATCCCCCCCAGCCAGGGCCTAGTGCGTTATTTCCCCCCCCCCCCCCAGCCAGGGCCTAGTGCGTTATTT
Source organism: Oncorhynchus masou masou (assembly GCF_036934945.1). Classification (NCBI taxonomy): domain Eukaryota; kingdom Metazoa; phylum Chordata; class Actinopteri; order Salmoniformes; family Salmonidae; genus Oncorhynchus; species Oncorhynchus masou. The sequence continues at coordinate 82,424,676 of NC_088239.1, read as the reverse complement.
CCCCCCCCCAGCCAGGGCCTAATGCGTTATTTCCCCCCCCCAGCCAGGGCCTAATGCGTTATTTCCCCCCCCCAGCCAGGGCCTAATACGTTAACCCCCCAGCCAGGGCCTAATGCGTTATCCCCCCCCAGCCAGGGCCTAATGCGTTATCCCCCCCCAGCCAGGGCCTAATGCGTTATCCCCCCCAGCCAGGTCAACACATGTCTCCTCATGTAAAAGAGGAGCTTTAAACACCTCTGACATGTATTACTTTAAGTTGTGCAGTTGTCGGCCTGGTACACGTCAGGATCTCTGTCGGCCTGGTACACTTCAGGATCTCTGTCGGCCTGGTACACGTCAGGATCTCTGTCGGCCTGGTACACGTCAGGATCTCTGTCGGCCTGGTACACGTCAGGATCTCTGTCGGCCTGGTACACGTCGGATCTCTGTCGGCCTGGTACACGTCGGATCTCTGTCGGCCTGGTACGCGTCGGGTCTCTGTCGGCCTGGTACACGTCGGATCTCTGTCGGCCTGGTACACGTCGGGTCTCTGTCGGCCTGGTACGCGTCGGGTCTCTGTCGGCCTGGTACGCGTCGGGTCTCTGTCGGCCTGGTACACGTCGGATCTCTGTCGGCCTGGTACACGTCGGGTCTCTGTCGGCCTGGTACACGTCGGGTCTCTGTCGGCCTGGTACACGTCGGATCTCTGTCGGCCTGGTACACGTCGGGTCTCTGTCGGCCTGGTACACGTCGGGTCTCTGTCGGCCTGGTACACGTCGGGTCTCTGTCGGCCTGGTACGCGTCGGGTCTCTGTCGGCCTGGTACGCGTCGGGTCTCTGTCGGCCTGGTACGCGTCAGATCTCTGTCGTAAGTTTACATGCACCTTAGCCAAATATATTTAAACTTATTTTTTCACAATTCCTGACATTTAATCCTAGTAAAAATCCACTGTCTTAGGTCAGTTAGGATCACCACTTTATTTTAAGAATGTGAAATGTCAGAATAATAGTAGAGTTTCATTTCAGCTTTTATATCATTCATCACATTCCCAGTGAGTCAGACGTTTTCATACACTCAATTAGTATGTGGTAGCATTGTATTTGGTAGCATTGTCTTTGTCCCCATGTGCAGTTGCAAACCGTAGTCTGACTTTTTTTATGGGGGTTTTGGAGCAGTGGCTTTTTCCTTGCTGAGCGGCCTTTCAGGTTATGCAGATATAGGAATCGTTTTTACTGTGGATATATAGATACTTATGTACCTGTTTCCTCCAGCATCTTCACAGGGTCCTTTGCTGTTGTTCTGAGATTGATTCGCACTTGTCGCACCAAAGAACATTCATCTCTAGGAGACAGAACGCGCTTCCTTCCTGAGCGGTATGACGGCTGCGTGGTCCCATGGTGTTTATACTTGCGTACTATTGTTTGTACAGATGAACGTGGTACATTCAGCCATTTGGAAATTGCTCCCAAGGATGAACCAGACTTGTGGAGGTCTACATATTATTTTTCTGAGGTCTGATTGGCTGATTTCTTTAGATTTTCCCATGATGTCAAGCAGAGAAGCACTGAGTTTGAAGGTAGGCCTTGAAATACATCTTCAGGTACACTTCCAATTGACTCAAATTATGTCAATTAGCCTATCAGAAGCTTCTAAAGCCATGACTGCTAATAGCAGTAAGGAATGTCTGTTGAATCTGTTATCCAATGTGCTTGTCTGAGCTAATAGCAGCCCAAAACATTTTTCATGTTTATTTTTATATACTTCAAGGGGTCTTAATATTCATAATCAAATAGCTAAATGACCCTTGGTATGACCTTAAAACAATTCCGTATAGGTTAGTAGAACCTCCCCTCCCCCCGGTTTAGGCAGGGCTTAGACTCTTAAGGTTTAACACATTTTGGCAAAGGGATCCGTGGAATAACTTTAGCGGGTGTAATATAATACAATGTATTATTAATTATTAATCTGTAAATATGTTTTTAACCCTTGGCAACATGAGTCTTCGATGCTCACAGCGATATTGGTATCCAAAGTACGCCACCAATTCAATTTATTTCCAACTCAATGCATCTTGTATTTCTCCAACTTTTTCAGTTTTTTTTTTTTTTTTTGCTATAAATGTATTTTAAACTTTAAAACTGCAAAGTTTTCTCTCTGCCGCATGGAAAAAGCTGTAGAATTGCAGTATATTCGCTTTAAGGTTGCAACAACAAAAACATCTCTCTGTGTTGACACATTTGTCGAATTGCAGGAAATTACAGTAGCTTGAAAACGGCAACATTTTATTTCCGATGCCAAGAGGCGAGCCTTTAAAATGGTCTTTCCTAGGGACAGAGATTTGGTTGGTCCGGCCGTGCTCTGCCGACATCATAAGTAAAACTCCTTGTTTGCTATTTTCATCTCACTTGAGCTTTTCTGACTATGAGGGGGTCCCTGATGAATTTCTTAACATTAAAGGGGTCCCTGGACCCACAACAATTTGAGAAGCCCTGGCCTAAACAACAACAACAGTAATTGTGTGAAGGCAGGGATGCAAGGCTGTGTTCAAAACAACTACAAGTGTGCTTGCTCTTGTTCCTCAACGGCACAGCTCGGAGAACAAAAAAAACAACACTTATAATATATAGTAATAATAATAATATATCCCATTTAGCAGACGCTTTTGTCCAAAGCGACTTACAAGTCGGCTGGGGCCACTACTTTTACATATGGGTGGCCCCAGCGGGAATCGAACCCACGACGCTTGGCGTTGCAAGCGCCATGCTCTACCGACTGAGCCACACAGGACCCAGGACCCTTATAGTTGAAGACTCTGGTTTGACAGCTGTGTTCACTTGGAAACACCAGTTAGACCTCTCACTCAAACCCTTATTATTGTCTTATGTTGCAACTATCCCAATTTCTAATAGGGTCCTGTGTGGCTCAGTCGGTAGAGCATGGCGCTTGCAACGCCAAGCGTCGTGGGTTCGATTCCCGCTAGGGCCACCCATATGTAAAAGTAGTGGCCCCAGCCGACTTGTAAGTCGCTTTGGACAAAAGCGTCTGCTAAATGGGATATATATTTATATATATATAATATTATTATCATGCTACTGATTGTATTCAGAGTATTTTCAGTGTTCATGATCAACACATGCGGCCGAAAAGTACAGCTAATATTTAATATGAAATCAACAGTGTAATGTTTAGATTCAATCTCGTATCAGGTGAATTGTCCTCACCTATTTTGCCTAATCATTACCCCATCGTTCCAAACTCTTCCATTTGAATTGCTACCGTGGTTACACATGTTTTCCATATTGGCCAATCCCCTGGAGTTCAGCTTTTGCTGCACTTTTTCCACCCTATTCGTTGTGTGTGTGTTTCCTGTATCTTGTGTTAACAATGGGTAAGATGTTCAGTGTTAAAGAGGAGTGCATTTCCATGTTTGCATCCCAAATTGAATCCTATTCCCTACGTACTGCACTAAATAGGTAATAGGGTGCCCTTTTTGGGATGCATGCATAGCTGTGTCTATCTGCCTGGCCTTTAAGTGTGATAAACAGTGGATGGGCCCTAAATTAAATGAATGCTCTGGGTAGCGGTATTGTACAGCTCTCTCTTAGCGAATCATTGAACAGGCCTCTTCTACAGACTGGGACAATGGGCCCTGATCACTCTAAAGGGGTTCTATCCTGTTTCTATGCCGACTTCAACGAGCTGAGTAAACGTGTCCGTGTCGCGTGATGATTAGGAATTCAGCCTCCTGTTGTTCAGATTACCGTTGGCTGTCTACCACATCTAGCGAGTCGCTTTATGCAGGCAGGCAGGGTAGCCTAGTGGTTAGAGCGTTGGACTTGTAACCTGAAGGTTGCAAGTTCGAATCCCCGAGCTGACAAGGTACAAATCTGTCGTTCTGCCCCTGAACAGGCAGTTAACCCACTGTTCCTAGGCCGTCATTGAAAATAAGAATTTGTTCTTAACTGACTTGCCTAGTAAAATAAAGGTGTAAAACAAAAAACAAAAAAAACAAAATGGAGAAGTGTCATCTGGGATCCAACTTAAAGGGGATGAAATACATCAATTAAATAAAGATCCAAAGTCCAAACATAAATGTAAATACTTCACTATTGACGGTACAAGTTAGTTCTCTGTGATAAGATGTTGACCGCTTTTACTGTCGTGATATTTTATAGAGACCCACCATGGACGTAGGAGTCACGTTTCTGGACCGAACGTGGGGCGAAGGGGACTGGGGTGGAGGGGACTGAACGAAGGACCCGGCTGGGGTGGAGGGGACTGAACGAAGGACCCGGCTGGGGTGGAGGGGACTGAACGAAGGACCCGGCTGGGGTGGAGGGGACTGAACGAAGGACCCGGCTGGGGTGGAGGGGACTGAACGAAGGACCCGGCTGGGGTGGAGGGGACTGAACGAAGGACCCGGCTGGGGTGGAGGGGACTGAACGAAGGACCCGGCTGGGGTGGAGGGGACTGAACGAAGGACTCGGCTGGGGTGGAGGGGACTGAACGAAGGACCCGGCTGGGGTGGAGGGGACTGAACGAAGGACCCGGCTGGGGTGGAGGGGACTGAACGAAGGACCCGGCTGGGGTGGAGGGGACTGAACGAAGGACCCGGCTGGGGTGGAGGGGACTGAACGAAGGACTCGGCTGGGGTGGAGGGGACTGAACGAAGGACCCGGCTGGGGTGGAGGGGACTGAACGAAGGACTCGGCTGGGGTGGAGGGGACTGAACGAAGGACTCGGCTGGGGTGGAGGGGACTGAACGAAGGACCCGGCTGGGGTGGAGGGGACTGAACGAAGGACCCGGCTGGGGTGGAGGGGACTGAACGAAGGACCCGGCTGGGGTGGAGGGGACTGAACGAAGGACTCGGCTGGGGTGGAGGGGACTGAACGAAGGACCCGGCTGCGGTGGAGGGGACTGAACGAAGGACCCGGCTGGGGTGGAGGGGTTGCTCAACGAAGGACCCGGCTGGGGTGGAGGGGTTGCTCAACGAAGGATCTCATCATCACGCTTTTTCTCCAGACTTAGTAAAAGCGACAGACTTCTCTCTGTGGCTAAACTTCTCTCTGTGACTAAACTTTACTCTGTCTTCTCTCACCTGAGAGAATAACTAGTTTTTTCAGATTAAATGTCAGAACGTTTCCCTCCAGGCCAGGATTTGTAACATCACAGGATCACAGTAAGCCCTGTTAGTGTCAGATCGCAGTACAGCACATGTCTACTTTTAGCTAACGAGAGAGAAACTGTTCTACTCTTCATTGTCTTCATTAGTCCCAATGCAACAGGTGTAGTCAGCAGAATGGAACACTTACCCTGAGGCTTTTCTTAAAAGGGGGTGGCGTGGGCTGTGAGGCGCTGTAAAGATCACAGGTGGAGGTCTGGAGACACCTGTTAACAGCCTGTGATTTTATATGTGCTACGGTGTATTTTTGTCCTTGGTGATTTAGTCAGGATGGAAAGGAAACCCTAGTGGGAGGAGAACTGCAAGGTGTTCGAGGTAATAATGATGGGGCCACCTTCCCTTTAACATTGTGGACTGAGAGGTGGGGGTGGGGGGGGGAGCCTTGGGTCTTTCAACTACTAGATAGAACAGAACACATCTGAACCTGTAGTTAGCCTGAATTTAAAAAAAAAAGAAGGAATTTGAGTGTTTGTATAGTGATGATTTGTTGTTCATCACCTCTCTGACCACATACACACACATGCTTACATACCCCACCCCCACCCCCCTCATACTACTAAGCTTGTCTTTTCTACACAGTACATGGACACAATTCAAGCTTCTCTGTCTGCTAAATATTTGATGGTATCTTATGTATTCTATTCTCCAGGCCTCCTAGACCCGGGACCCCTGAGACCCCCAAGAAGACTGCAGCACCCCCCCAGGTGTCTAGTCCGGCCGTGCAGGGACAGATCAAACAAGGTAACTACAAAAGGCTGTTTTCCCTCGGGGCGGTGCTCGGAGATCCACTGATGTACAGGGCAGGCAGCGGGCGCTGTGAACCTCAGATCTAGGAGAGAATCCGCTCCTGGCCTTTCAAACTTAGGATGAGTCCCTAATGCACCCTATTCCCTATATAGTGCACTACACTGGTCAAACGTTTTTCACTATATAGCGGGATAGAATGTCATTTGAGACCCTAGAATACTTCATGTCGTCTCCACAGGAGTAAACGAAGGTGTCACCGACAGTCTCTACAGGGTAGCCTAGTGGTTAGAGTGTAGAGGCGGCAGGGTAGCCTAGTGGTTAGAGTGTAGAGGCGGCAGGGTAGCCTAGTGGTTAGAGTGTAGAGGCGGCAGGGTAGCCTAGTGGTTAGAGTGTAGAGGCGGCAGGGTAGCCTAGTGGTTAGAGTGTTGAACTAGTAACCGGAAGGTTGCGAGTTCAAACCCCCGAGCTGACAAGGTAAAAATCTGTCGTTCTGCCCCTGAACAGGCAGTTAACCCACTGTTCCTAGGCCGTCATTGAAAATAAGAATTTGTTCTTAACTGACTTGCCTAGTTAAATAAAGGTGTAAAAAAAACAACAACAAAAAAACAATAACAAATCAAGCTGTGTTTGTCCAATGCCCCGAATACAACAAGTGAAGACCTTACCGTGAAATGCTTAGTTACAAGCCCTTAACCAACAATGCACTTCAAGAAATAAAGTTGAGATAATATTTACCAAATAAACATAATTAAATTATAATCAAAAGTAACACCATAAAATAACAATAACAAGGCTATATACAGGGGGGTACCGGTACCGAGTGACTGTGCGGGGGTACAGGTTAGTTGAGGTAATTTGTACATGTAGGTAGGTGTGAGGTGACTATGCATAGATAATAAACAATGAGTTGCAGCAGTGTACAAAACAAATGGAGGGGAGGGGAGGGGCGGGGGTGTTGGTGTAATATATACATTTACAGCACAGCGCACCTGTTATACTACAGGATTGGGGTCAATTCATGAAGTAAAGGTGTCATTTAGAATGATGATCCCAGTACGATACACCAGGTCAGGACATTTATATTCAATCATTGAAAAAAAATACCATCTACTTTCAACGATTTCTCAGAAATTAAAGGATAGGCAAATGATGACGTGCATTTTTTAACTCAAAACACTTCCTCAATTTACTGACTTAAATTTGAATTGACCCCAGCCCCTGGCGTTTGCCCCCAGCCCCTGGCGTTTGCCCCCAGCCCCTGGTGTTTGCCCCCAGCCCCTGGCGCTTGACCCCAGCCCCTGGCGCTTGACCCCAGCCCCTGGCGCTTGACCCCAGCCCCTGGCGCTTGACCCCAGCCCCTGGCGTTTGACCCCAGCCCCTGCCCGACAAAACAACAGTTATGTCTGTCTCACTGCTGTCTGTCTGGCCTTGTCCCTGACTCATACCAGTCAACGGTTGTTCAGTATCTACATACTTCAGTGAAAGGCAACTGGCCCTTTTTGTAAGCAAGGGGGGAGGGGTCTCAACTTACTGTTAAAATAGTAGAATACCCCAGGTGACATTTAGAATGATGACAATACGATACACCAGGTGTCACTTAGAATGATGACAGTACGATACACCAGGTGTCATTTAGAATGATGACAGTACGATACACCAGGTGACATTTAGAATGATGACAATACAATACACCAGGTGTCATTTAGAATTATGACAGTACGATACACCAGGTGACATTTAGAATGATGACAGTACAATACACCAGGTGTCATTTAGAATGATGACAGTACGATACACCAGGTGTCATTTAGAATGATGACAGTACGATACACCAGGTCTCATTTAGAATGATGACAGTACGATACACCAGGTCTCATTTAGAATGATGACAGTACGATACACCAGGTGTAATTTGGTCATGTGGTTGTGCATCAGCAGTTTCTCTCTTGTTATTTCATGTCAGCTAACATGTTTTAGATTGGTAAGTTCGCCAGCTGTCTAAACTTGTAGTAATCATGGTCAAATTACAGACCGGGGGGCCCACATTGATTTTGTTAGTCACTTTCAATCAGATATCACATTCAAAACTGCAAATATGTCTCTCCGCCCCATGATAAAATGTGTAAAATTTCAGGACTCACTTCACTAACTAACTTCACTTGGGCCCTCCAAAAGACTAAGGCTGCCTCTGACTGCATGTGTGGGGTATGTATCTGGACAGCAGACCCACAAGTCACTGCAACCTGTCATGATAAGTTCAGAGAGTTCCCTGTCAGTTGCCCATCCCTGAGCGAGGTGATCCAGGTCAGTTTGGGTGGTGTGTCCATATATGGAATGATAATAATAATATTGTACCCCATGACTAGGGATCAGACGATGTCTTAATGGCATATATTAAACACATTTAATAAAAATAAATTGATAAAAAAGAAAAAGGAAGATAAACCGGAAATGAAATGATTTGTTCTTGCATGTACATATTTTAATATTATCTATTTATCTAGCTATCTAACTATTTTTTTTATTTTTCTGTTCTTAATTTTATTTTATTTTTTTACATTATGTAAAGATGCACTATGCAGAAATCGCTCCGCCACTTCCTGGTTTGCTAAAAGTCTAATAGTTTTCCTAATTTCAGTTTGTGACAAAACATGCAACAAGTGTAGTGTAGAGAATCATTGTACCGTCTAAACCACTGTGAAATATCTTTTCACCAAAAATGTGTTCTCAGCTGTTTGAAGCTGGTGTATAAAACCCGAAAGTAAAAGACTCAAACTAAATTTAAGAATGGGAAGCATAGAAATAGAGTACATAGAACAGATCTACCGCTTCTTAGACTTGCTTTCAATGTGAACGACATATCTATAACACGCATTTCTATGTGAATGCGGTCACATACTGCAGCTTTAATTGTAGGAACTGAGTAGTGTATGTGGTATGGCCCAATCATGGCCCTGCTGCACTCGTCTTTTGTTGTTGTATCATAATTAAATGTAGAAATTAAAGTATAGTGCTTATGCATGAACATCGTTATTAACTAACGACGACCCCGCTAACCTTGAACACACACACACACACACACACACACACGTACGTACTGGTCTCCATGCAGATGACACAAAGGCCAGTTGAACAAACAACAACGCCCCCTTCCCCACACACACACACACACACACGTGCCTGCGCCCCCCCATTGGCTCTCGGAGCCATGGGGCCGTTGTTACACCTCTATATCAGAGGGTGGTGAGGACAGCAGGGTACATCACTGGGGCCGAGCCCCCTGCCATCCAGGACCTCTCTATCAGAGGGTGGTGAGGACAGCAGGGTACATCACTGGGGCCGAGCCCCCTGCCATCCAAGACCTCTATATCAGAGGGTGATGAGGACAGCCCAGTACATCACTGGGGCCAAGCCCCCTGCCATCCAGGACCTCTATATCAGAGGGTAGTGAGGACAGCCCAGTACATCACTGGGGTCCAGCCCCCTGCCGTCCAGGACCTCTATATCAGAGGGTAGTGAGGACAGCCCAGTACATCACTGGGGTCCAGCCCCCTGCCGTCCAGGACCTCTATATCAGAGGGTGGTGAGGACAGCCCAGTACATCACTGGGGCCAAGCCCCCTGCCGTCCAGGACCTCTGTATCAGAGGGTGGTGAGGACAGCCCAGTACATCACTGGGGCCGAGCCCCCTGCCATCCAGGACCTCTATATCAGAGGGTAGTGAGGACAGCCCAGTACATCACTGGGGTCCAGCCCCCTGCCGTCCAGGACCTCTATATCAGGCGGTGTGAAAAGAAAAGCCTGGGAAATTGTCACTCAAGCCATAGACTATTTTCTCTGCTGCAGGCATGGCAAGAGGTACCGGTGTATCAAGTCTGACACCAACCTCCATCACGCCCGTATCCCTTTCCCCTTCCCCCTATACATATCTACCTCCATCACTCCAGTATCTCTGTCCCCTTCCCCCTATACATATCTACCTCCATCACTCCAGTATCCCTGTCCCCTATACATATCTACCTCCATCACTCCAGTATCCCTGTCCCCTTCCCCCTATACATATCTACCTCCATCACGCCCGTATCCCTGTCCCCTTCCCCCTATACATATCTACCTCTATCACTCCAGTATCCCTGTCCCCTATACATATCTACCTCCATCACTCCAGTATCCCTGTCCCCTTCCCCCTATACATATCTACCTCCATCACGCCCGTATCCCTGTCCCCTTCCCCCTATACATATCTACCTCCATCACTCCAGTATCCCTGTCTCCTATACATATCTACCTCCATCACTCCAGTATCTCTGTCCCCTTCCCCCTATACATATCTACCTCCATCACTCCAGTATCCCTGTCCCCTATACATATCTACCTCCATCACTCCAGTATCCCTGTCCCCTATACATATCTACCTCCATCACTCCAGTGTCCCTGTCCCCTATACATATCTACGTCCATCACTCCAGTATCTTTGTCCCCTTCCCCCTATACATATCTACCTCCATCACGCCCGTATCCCTGTCCCCTTCCCCCTATACATATCAGTATCCCTGTCCCTATACATATCTACCTCCATCACTCCAGTATCTCTGTCCCCTTCCCCCTATACATATCTACCTCCATCACGCCAGTATCTCTGTCCCCTATACATATCTACGTCCATCACTCCAGTATCTTTGTCCCCTTCCCCCTATACATATCTACCTCCATCACGCCCGTATCCCTGTCCCCTTCCCCCTATACATATCTACCTCTATCACTCCAGTATCCCTGTCCCCTATACATATCTACCTCCATCACTCCAGTATCCCTGTCCCCTTCCCCCTATACATATCTACCTCCATCACGCCCGTATCCCTGTCCCCTTCCCCCTATACATATCTACCTCCATCACTCCAGTATCCCTGTCCCCTATACATATCTACCTCCATCACTCCAGTATCCCTGTCCCCTATACATATCTACCTCCATCACTCCAGTATCCCTGTCCCCTATACATATCTACCTCCATCACGCCAGTATCCCTGTGCCCTATACATATCTACCGCCATCACTCCAGTATCCCTGTCCCCTATACATATCTACCGCCATCACTCCAGTATCCCTGTCCCCCTATACATATCAACCTCCATCACTCCAGTATCCCTGTCTCCTATACATATCTACCTCCATCACTCCAGTATCTCTGTCCCCTTCCCCCTATACATATCTACCTCCATCACTCCAGTATCCCTGTCTCCTATACATATCTACCTCCATCACTCCCGTATCCCTGTCCCCTTCCCCCTATACATATCTACCTCCATCACTCCAGTATCCCTGTCCCCTATACATATCTACCTCCATCACTCCAGTATCCCTGTCCCCTATACATATCTACCTCCATCACTCCAGTATCCCTGTCCCCTATACATATCTACCTCCATCACTCCAGTATCCCTGTCCCCTTTACATATCTACCTCATCACGCCAGTATCCCTGTCCCCTATACATATCTACCTCCATCACGCCAGTATCCCTGTCCCCTATACATATCTACCTCCATCACTCCAGTATCCCTGTCCCCTATACATATCTACCGCCATCACTCCAGTATCCCTGTCCCCTATACATATCTACCTCCATCACGCCAGTATCCCTGTCCCCTATACATATCTACCTCCATCACTCCAGTATCCCTGTCCCCTATACATATCTACCGCCATCACTCCAGTATCCCTGTCCCCTATACATATCTACCTCCATCACGCCAGTATCCCTGTCCCCTATACATATCTACCTCCATCACTCCAGTATCCCTGTCCCCTATACATATCTACCGCCATCGCTCCAGTATCCCTGTCCCCTATACATATCTACCTCCATCACTCCAGTATCCCTGTCCCCTTCCCCCTATACATATATACCTCCATCACTCCAGTATCCCTGTCTCCTATACATATCTACCTCCATCACTCCAGTATCCCTGTCCCCTTCCCCCTATACATATCTACCTCCATCACTCCAGTATCCCTGTCCCCTTCCCCCTATACATATCTACCTCCATCACTCCAGTATCCCTGTCCCCTTCCCCCTATACATATCTACCTCCATCACTCCAGTATCCCTGTCCCCTATACATATCTACCTCCATCACTCCAGTATCCCTGTCCCCTATACATATCTACCTCCATCGCTCCAGTATCTCTGTCCCCTATACATATCTACCTCCATCACGCCAGTATCCCTGCCCCCTATACATATCTACCTCCATCACTCCAGTGTCCCTGTCCCCTATACATATCTACCTCCATCACTCCAGTATCTTTGTCCCATTCCCCCTATACATATCTACCTCCATCACTCCAGTATCCCTGTCCCCTATACATATCTACCTCCATCACTCCAGTATCCCTGTCCCCTATACATATCTACCTCCATCACTCCAGTATCCCTGTCCCCTATACATATCTACCTCCATCACTCCAGTGTCCCTGTCCCCTATTCATATCTACCTCCATCACGCCAGTATCTCTGTCCCCTATACATATCTACGTCCATCACTCCAGTATCTTTGTCCCCTTCCCCCTATACATATCTACCTCCATCACTCCAGTATCTCTGTCTCCTTCCCCCTATACATATCTACCTCCATCACTCCAGTATCCCTGTCCCCTTCCCCCTATACATATCTACCTGGTATTGGATTTGACTTTTTAAATGTTTCCTGCTTGCTTGCTTACTTTGTTTATTTCGTATTCTTATTTCTCGTGTGTTTGTTTTCTAGTATTACACTATTGATTATTGCATTGTTGGGTTTTGAGTTGTCAAGAAAGTTATTTCACTGTACTTGTGCATCTGAATGGCACCTATAATGTAGATTTAGCCATGTGTTATAGGTTATTGTCCTGCTGAACTGCACCTATAATGTAGATTTAGCCATGTGTTATAGGTTATTGTCCTGCTGAAAGGTGATTTAATCTCCCAGTGTCTGGTGTAAAGCAGAAGGAAGCAGGTCTTCCTCTAGGGTTTTCCCTGTGCTTAGGTCCATCCTGTTTGTTTTTATCCTGGGAAAAACTCCCCAGTCTTTGCCATTGACAAGCATACCCATACCACGATGCAGCCTCCACCATGCTTGAAAATAAGGAGGAAGTTACTCAGTGATGTGGTGGTTTGCGTTTCGGCCAAAAAGTTTGTTCCTTTGCTGTGTTTTTTTTTTAGCAGTATTACTTTAGTGCCTGTTTTTGGAATATGTTTTATATATTTGTATTCTGCGTATTTGTATTCCTCTTTTCAATCTGTCATTTACGTCATTACATTTACATTTACATTTAAGTCATTTAGCAGACGCTCTTATCCAGAGCGACTTACAAATTGGTGAATTCACCTTCTGACATCCAGTGGAACAGCCACTTTACAATAGTGCATCTAAATCATTTAAGGGGGGGGGTGAGAAGGATTACTTTATCCTATTGTGGAGTCACAACAATGTTATTGATCCATCCTCAGTTTACTCCCATCACAGCCAAACTGAACTCTGTAAGCTGTTTTTAAAATCACCAATAGAGTCATGGTAACATCCCTGAGCAGTTTCCTTCCCGTCCTGCAGCTCAGTTCGGAAGGACGACTGCGTCTTTGTGTCTGGGGTGGTTTTAATACAGCATCGTTATTAACTGGTCCATGTTTAAAGACATATTTAATGTCGGATTTTGTTGTTGTTTCCCATCTGCCAATCAAAAGCCTCAAAAGTAGGGCAGTGAAAAACTTCCTGGTCTTTGTAGTTGAATCTGTGCTTGAAATTCACTACTAGACTGAGGGACCTTACAGATGCTGTATGTATGACAGAGGAAGGGCTAGTCATTCACTACTAGATTGAGGGACCTTACAGATGTATGTATGGGGGACAGAGGAAGGCGTGGTCATTCACTACTAGACTGAGGGACCTTACAGATGCTGTATATATGGGGGACAGGAAGGCGTGGTCATTCACTACTAGACTGAGGGACCTTACAGATGCTGTATATATGGGGGACAGGAAGGCGTGGTCATTCACTACTAGACTGAGGGACCTTACAGATGCTGTATGTATGGGGGACAGGAAGGGTTAGTCATTCACTACTAGACTGAGGGACCTTACAGATGTATGTATGGGGGACAGAGGAAGGAGTAGTCAACCCCTATCATTTCACACAGAGTAAGTTCATTTAATTTAAGTTTTTTTTTTTGTTCAGCCAAATTTGACTCCTGAACTAATTTCAGTTTGCTTTAACAAAGGGTGTGAATACTCATGCACCAATTATTTAAGTTATTTAATTGCTCGTCATTTGTAAAAATATGTGTGTGTGTGTGTGTGTATGTTTCTTTACTTTGACAGTATCTAGTATTTTGTATAGATCCAAAAAAAAAAACACAATTGAATCTATTTCAATCCCGCACTGTAACACCACATAATGTGAAGAGATAATGATACCCACTGTATATAGTGGCTATTGATTCTGGTTTTTATTTTGGTTTTGAGGAGATAACGAAAGTTACTCAAAGCGTGAGAAGGTTTTTTTTCTTCTTCTCTCGTTTCCTGTTCTATTGATCTGAACGCGTTTTGTGAAAACTGTTCCACGATTGTATCATTAAGTGTTCTTTAATGGAGTCGTTCTGTTAACTCTGGTGCCAAGATAAAGGCCGAGGCTCCGTTCCAAATGGTACCCGTTTCCTTATAAATATAACTAATAAATACGAAAGTAGTGCCCTAATGAAGGGAATAGCGTGCAATTTGGAACACTTTGTAAGTGTTTTGAACGGCATGGTGAGCCGTTGTAGCAACTTGTTAAAAGAGAGGGATTTGGAGGAACTAATGCTTTCTCAGGCTGTCACACAGCCATTAAGGAACATGAAGGGCTTGGAGGGAGAGGGGGAGCGAGAAGGGGAGCGATGGGGGGGAGAGAATCCACGATCACGTCTCGTCTTTTTATTATGGGAACGGCAGTCGGACTGGAGGAAGACTTCTACTGCTTCATAGGTTTTTATTCTGAAACGGCTTTATTCGCGCACGGCAACAACAACAACAACAACAACAAAAATAACATTCAATATGCGTTTCTGCAATGCCTTTATAATTTTAGTTGCATTAATCCATTATATTATAATACATTATATTACATTACATATACATTATATTATAATCCATTATATTACATTACATATACATTATATTATAATCCATTATATTACATTACATATACATTATATTATAATCCATTATATTACATATACATTTATTGCATTATTGTGTTTGACTTCACCATGAAAAGGGAGAGGTTTGATTTCAACCAGGGACACAGACACTGCTCTGACACCGATAACCTGCTATCAGTCTGCCAGCCTCTCCTCCTTTTCTCCCTTGCCTCTCCTTGCCTCCTCCTCTCCCTCGCCTCCTCCTCTCCCTCGCCTCCTCCTCTCCCTCGCCTCCTCCTCTCCCTCGCCTCCTCCTCTCCCTCGCCTCCTCCTCTCCCTCGCCTCCTCTCCCTCGCCTCCTCTCCCTCGCCTCCTCTCCCTCGCCTCCTCCTCTCCCTCGCCTCCTGCTCTCCTTCGACGACGACTCTCCCTCGACGACCCCTCTCCCCCGACGACTCCTCTCCCCCGACGACTCCTCTCCCCCGACGACTCCTCTCCCCCGACGACTCCTCTCCCCCGACGACTCCTCTCCCTCGACGACGACTCCTCTCCCTCGACTCCTTCTCTTCCTCCTGGTATTATTTACTGTTTTCATGGCTTGAGCTTCCTCTCTGCCTGTTAGTGCCTGCTCACCAAAGGCCCTCACCTCTCTCTTGACCCCCAGCCCTCACCTCTCTCTCGACCCCCAGCCCTCACCTCTCTCTCGAACCCCAGCCCTCACCTCTCTCTCGAACCCCAGCCCTCACCTCTCTCTCGAACCCCAGCCCTCACCTCTCTCTCGAACCCCAGCCCTCACCTCTCTCTCGAACCCCAGCCCTCACCTCTCTCTCGAACCCCAGCCCTCACCTCTCTCGAACCCCAGCCCTCACCTCTCTCTCGAACCCCAGCCCTAACCTCTCTCTCGAACCCCAGCCCTAACCTCTCTCTCGAACCCCAGCCCTCACCTCTCTCTCTAACCCCAGCCCTCACCTCTCTCTCGAACCCCAGCCCTCACCTCTCTCTCGAACCCCAGCCCTAACCTCTCTCTCGAACCCCAGCCCTCACCTCTCTCTCGAACCCCAGCCCTCACCTCTCTCTCGAACCCCAGCCCTCACCTCTCTCTCGAACCCCAGCCCTAACCTCTCTCTCGAACCCCAGCCCTCACCTCTCTCTCGAACCCCAGCCCTCACCTCTCTCTCGAACCCCAGCCCTAACCTCTCTCTCGAACCCCAGCCCTAACCTCTCTCTCGAACCCCAGCCCTCACCTCTCTCTCGAACCCCAGCCCTCACCTCTCTCTCGGGCCCCCAGCCCTCACCCCTCTCTCGCACTCGCCTTCCTCCGCTCTGCTCCTCTCTAGGGAGAGTTCAGTGGGGAAACCACAGGTGGGTTTTTCAGGTCACATGACAGGTTTGTGCCACCACCACCCATCTTCCTAGTTGACATAACAGCCCAAATCCATCCTCCTAACTCGCCGGTTTGGAAACAAAACACGTTTTTTTCCCCACTGAACTCTCCCACCGTGTGTGTGTGTGTGTGTGCGCGTGTGTGTGTATGACGTGTGTCTGACCAATACACATGTCTTTTGGAAACGTCTGTTCTGTTTCTCATCTGATGTACTTTATTGTTTCTCTGGTCTCTCATTCTAGCTAACGCCAGCAAGCTGTATACATTTATAAACAGAACCAGTGAAAAGACAACACTAACCGTTCAGTTAGCTAACGCCAGCAAGCTGTATACATTTATATACAGAACCAGTGAAAAGACAACACTAACCGTTCAGCTAGCTAACGCCAGCAAGCTGTATACATTTATATACAGAACCAGTGAAAAGTTTGGACTCACCGACTCATTCAAGGGTTTTTCTTTATATTTACTATTTTCTACATTGTAGAATAATAGTGAAGACAGTAAAACTATGAAATAACACATATGGAAGTAACTAAAAAAGTGTTAAACAAATCAAAATAGTTTTGAGATTATTCAATGTAGCCACCCTTTGCCTTGATGACAGCTTTGCACCCTCTTTGAATTTTCTCAACCAGCTTCATAACGTAGTCACCTGGAATGCATTTCAATTAGAACTTTGAAAGTTTCTTCAAGTGCAGTCGCAAATACCACCAAGCGCTATAATGAAACTGGCTCTCATGAGGACCGCCACAGGAAAGGAAGACCCAGAGTTACCTCTGCTGCAGAGGATAAGTTCATTAGAGTTACCAGCTTCAGAAATTGCAGCCCAAATAAATTCTTCACAGAGTTCAAGTAACAGACACATCTCAACATCAACTGTGCAAAGGAGACTGTGTGAATCAGGCTTTCATGGTCGAATTGCTGCAAAGAAACCACTACTGAAGGACACAGATAAGAAGAGACTTGCTTGGGCCAACAAACACGAGCAATGGACATTAGACCGGTTGGGATCTGTCCTTTGGTCTGATGAGCCCAAATTTGAGATTTTTGGTTCCAACCGCCGTTCCTTTGTGAGACGCAGAGTGGATGTTCTCTGCATGTGTGGTTCCCACTGTGAAGCATGGAGGAGGAGGAGGTGGGATGGTGCTTTGCTGGTGACACTGTCAGAGATTTATTTAGAATTCAAGGCACACTTAACCAGCATGGCTACCACAGCATTCTGCATCAATATGCCAGACCCACTAAGCCCAGACCAGATGGGAATTAATTTATTTTTCAACATGACAATGACCCAAAACAGACCTCGAGGCTGTGTAAGGGAAGGAGCGTGATGGAGTGCTGCATCAGATGACCTGGCCTTCACAATCACCCAACCTCAACACAATTGAGATGGTTTGGGATGAGTTGGACCACAGAGTGAAGGAAAAGTAGCCAACAAGTACTCAGCGTATGTTGGAACTCTTTCAAGACTGTTGGAAAAGCATTCCAGGTGAAGCTGGTTGAGAGACTGCCAAGAGTGTGCGAAGCTGTCATCAAGGCAAAGGGGGCTTCTTTGAAACCAATATTTTGATTGGTTTAACACTTGTTTGGTTACTACATGATTCCATATGTGTTATTTCATAGTTTTGATGTCTTCACTAGTATTATGCAATGTAGAAGATATCAAGAAAAACCATTGAATGAGTAGATGTGTCCAAAATATTTAGTATACTGTGTATACTTGTTTTTGTCACAAGAAGTTATGTATTATGTTTTGTTAAAAAAAAATTATGGCATTTGTTTTATAAAACGCAACATTTAGATGATTCATGACATCAATAATTACATGTTTGGGCTGAAATAAATTTAAAAAGGTTTCAAATGCTCAAACCTAGCTCTGTAATTAATTTGATTTAAACAAATTTAAAAAAAATCACATTTTTAAAACTAAAATGAAATTACTGCAACTGTTGATATTTACATCAATTTGCTAGAAAATCTTCTGAAATCTTTAACTCCCGACCCAAACTCTGTGGTTCTCTGTTTGCTTCATCTCTGTTACTAACTGCTGTTCTCCTGAAAACTGTGGAGTCCGTGTGTTTTTATTTTTATTTTTCTCCCTCTTGACTGATCTTTAATTTCCTCTGCAAGCCGCTGCTGTTGCTGCTTCTACCAGTCCTGGCATTGGGGCTTTCCCCCCAGGTCCAACTGCTTTCCATTGTCCCTCAGTCAACGAAGGTACAACCAACCCCTGACAACATTGCCCTCTAACTATATACTCTCTCCATCTTCATCTTTCTTTCTCTCTCAATTTCAATTCTCTCTGTTCCCCCCCCCCCCCATCTGCCATGCGCTCATCTTCCCCTTGGTCCAAATAGTGCCCCATCTCGGTCGTGTGTTGTTTTGTCTGTCTCTTCTGGTCTGTCTTTTGTCCTGGTGATTTCCATGTCTTGTTAGTCTTTCCTATACAGGACCTATATTCACAAAGCATCTGTGTTGTTTTGCTGCTTTTTAAAAATCAAATTCTAATGAATAAGGCAACTGGATGCTTTGTGAATGTGGTTCCAGATGTCACTGTGTGTGCATGCTGGTTCCGCCGGGGAGACTACCAGAAAACACCCCCAACATCAACACATCCAGCTGAATCACGGGGACCCACTTGGCTTTTTCTCCCTTTTTATGCAGTGCTGAATTTCATGTTGTATTTTTCAGCTGGATTCAATAAGCATTTTTCCAGGTGGATTTAAAAAAAAAAAAATTATCGTAATTTTTTTAAATTTTTTTTTAAATAGAAAAACTAAAATGTGGTTTTCGTTTTTCTCCTTTCATCACAAGAGAACATATATTTTCAAGTTAATTCAATAGATTCATAGAAATGTACACTTTCAGGATCTATAACATTTTCTCTGTGGAATCTAAATATGTTCACTGATATTTGCAGTGCAACAGATAGTTGCGTAAGTGTCCTGAGTGGCCTTTTATTCTTTAACAAAAGGCAGATCCAATGCAATATTGGCAAATGATTAAACAATTGTTTGTTGCAATTTTTAACAATCAATGTTGTAATTATTTTTTCGACGCCTTGGATTTAATGAAATAATAAATTACTCATTTTACAAAGATGGTGACATAGATGCCCCTGACATTTTGTTGAATTCTGTAGTGAGTAAATAATTGAATTAAAAAATAAAATAAATAAAAAATAAAATAAATTTGCCTTAAGTGTTCACACCCCTTTTTCCACATGTTATCTGAATTCAAAATGGATTTATTTGAAATTGTTTTTACCCCATAATGACAATGAAAACATGTTTAAAAAATAAATAATTTAAATATCTAAATTACTTAAGTATTCACACCCCTGAGTCGATTTGTATCAGCACCTGCTATGAGATGCACCTGCTATGAGATGCACCTGCTATGAGATGCACCTGCTATGAGATGCACCTGCTATGAGATGCACCTGCTATGAGATGCACCTGCTATGAGATGCACCTGCTATGAGATGCACCTGCTATGAGATGCACCTGCTATGAGATGCACCTGCTATGAGATGCACCTGCTATGAGATGCACCTGCTATGAGATGCACCTGCTATGAGATGCACCTGCTATGAGATGCACCTGATATTAGATGCACCTGATATTAGATGCACCTGATATTAGATGCACCTGAGCTGAATATGGAGTGTCACAGCAAAGGGGCGTGAAATAATTATGTAAATTAGTTTTCTGTATTTCATTTTCAAATACATTTGCAAACATTTCTCGGCTATGTTTTCACTTTTTGTCATTATAAGGGGGTATATTGTGTGTAGCAAGGTGAGAGAGAAACACGTCTATTTTAAATCCATGTTGAATTCAGGCTGTAACACAACAGTACTTTGTGGAGGCAGCGGAAACACTGTTTTATTGGCGTTATACATAACAGAACCGAAATCAAACGAAGGTAAGTACTTATTGTATGGGGCAGCATTGGATAGTACCATACGATGTTCACATACAAATACATTTTGTATGCCGTGCATCCCCAAATCGGCAAGATTTAATCCCGAACCATATATTTGAATGATATATGTGAATAGGATGCATACCATTGTTCGATATTAAATAGTCTCTTCCACATTCATATGTTATTTTGATGACATTCAAAGTTATTCAAATTGTCCACAAGCTCCGGTTGCTTCCTTGCTGTTTGTTCATGTCTGTCTGAAGGTTGTAGGATCTTCCAAATATTTTTTATTTTTTTTAATGCGCCCGTGAACGGATGAGACTGCTGTGACTGCCCCCCCCCCGGTCACTGTTACCATGTGACTACTGTTATAACCCCCCTGGTCACTGTTACCATGTGACTACTGTTATAACCCCCCTGGTCACTGTGTTACCATGTGACTACTGTTATAACCCCCCCCTCCCCCCTTGGTCACTGTGTTACCATGTGACTACTGTTATAACCCCCCCCTCCCCCTTGGTCACTGTGTTACCATGTGACTACTGTTATAACCCCCCCCCCTCCCCCCTTGGTCACTGTGTTACCATGTGACTACTGTTATAACCCCCTGGTCACTGTTACCATGTGACTACTGTTATAACCCCCCCCCCTTGGTCACTGTGTTACCATGTGACTACTGTTATAACCCCCCTGGTCACTGTGTTACCATGTGACTACTGTTATAACCCCCCCCCCTGGTCACTGTGTTACCATGTGACTACTGTTATAACCCCCTGATCACTGTTACCATGTGACTACTGTTATAACCCCCCCGGTCACTGTTGATCTGTGACTACTGTGTCGCCCTGTGTGACCTTGCGGCTGCTGTTTTTAACCCCTGCAGGTTGGAGCCAGCTGGCTGCTATGCACTGTGTGATGCTGCCTGACCTGCTGGGCCTGGACAAGTTCAGACCACCTCTTCTGGAGATGTTGGCTCGCCGCTGGCAGGACCGCTGTCTGGAGGTAAATCACTCTACAGATATTTCAAATCTATTCAAACATGTCAACGTAAACTCTCTGGTGCACAGAGTAACACGGCCAGGCCAGGATTAGAGTTAGTGGAGCTGTGTGAGGGGGTTAGTGGAGCTGTGTGAGGGGGTTAGTGGAGCTGTGTGAGGGGGTTAGTGGAGCTGTGTGAGGGGGTTAGTGGAGCTGTGTGAGGGGGTTAGTGGAGCTGTGTGAGGGGGTTAGTGGAGCTGTGTGAGGGGGTTAGTGGAGCTGTGTGAGGGGGTTAGTGGAGCTGTGTGAGGGGGTTAGTGGAGCTGTGTGAGGGGGTTAGTGGAGCTGTGTGAGGGGGTTAGTGGAGCTGTGTGAGGGGGTTAGTGGAGCTGTGTGAGGGGGTCAGTGGAGCTGTGTGAGGGGGTTAGTGGAGCTGTGTGAGGGGGTTAGTGGAGCTGTGTGAGGGGGTTAGTGGAGCTGTGTGAGGGGGTTAGTGGAGCTGTGTGAGGGGGTTAGTGGAGCTGTGTGAGGGGGTTAGTGGAGCTGTGTGAGGGGGTTAGTGGAGCTGTGTGAGTGGGTTAGTGGAGCTGTGTGAGGGGTTAGTGGAGCTGTGTGGGGGTTAGTGGAGCTGTGTGAGGGGGTTAGTGGAGCTGTGTGAGGGGGTTAGTGGAGCTGTGTGAGGGGGTTAGTGGAGCTGTGTGAGGGGGTTAGTGGAGCTGTGTGAGGGGGTTAGTGGAGCTGTGTGAGGGGGTTAGTGGAGCTGTGTGGGGGGTTAGTGGAGCTGTGTGGGGGGTTAGTGGAGCTGTGTGAGGGGGTTAGTGGAGCTGTGTGAGGGGGTTAGTGGAGCTGTGTGAGGGGTTAGTGGAGCTGTGTGAGGGGAGCTGTGTGGGGGTTAGTGGAGCTGTGTGAGTGGGGGGTTAGTGGAGCTGTGTGGGGGGGGGAGCTGTGTGGGGGTTAGTGGAGCTGTGTGAGGGGGTTAGTGGAGCTGTGTGAGGGGGTTAGTGGAGCTGTGAGAGGGGGTTAGTGGAGCTGTGAGAGGGGGTTAGTGGAGCTGTGTGAGGGGGTTAGTGGAGCTGTGTGAGGGGGTTAGTGGAGCTGTGTGAGGGGGTTAGTGGAGCTGTGTGAGGGGGTTAGTGGAGCTGTGTGAGGGGGTTAGTGGACCTGTGTGGGGGGTTAGTGGACCTGTGTGGGGGGTTAGTGGACCTGTGTGAGGGGTTAGGGTTAGTGGAGCTATGTTAGGGGAGCTGTGTAAGGGGCTAGTGGAGCTGTGTGAGGGGTTAGGGTTAGTGGAGCTATGTTAGGGGTTAGGGTTAGTGGAGCTATGTTAGGGGTTAGGGTTAGTGGAGCTGTGTGAGGGGTTAGGGTTAGTGGAGCTATGTTAGGGGAGCTGTGTAAGGGGCTAGTGGAGCTGTGTGAGGGGTAGGGGAGCTATCTGTCCACTGCCGTACACCCTGAGAGACTGACTGGTTTCCTTCCTGTTGGGATGTCTCTGTTGTCAGCTACTGATGTTAATATCCTGCGTCTTTCTCCACTAGGTGAGGGAAGCGGCCCAGGCCCTGCTCCTGGCTGAGCTGCGGAGGATTGGTCAGTCAGGCAGGAAGGACACCATTGACCTGTGGGCCCCCTACCTGCCCCAGTACGTGGATCAAGTCAGCTCACGTAAGTGGGGGGACGGGTGTGGGGGCCGGGGAGCGGGTGGGGGGCCGCGGTGTGGGGCCGGGGGGCGGGTGTGGGGGCTGGGGTGTGGGGCCGGGGTGGGGGGACGGGTGTGGGGGCCGGGGTGTGGGGCCGGGTGTAGGGGCCGGGTGTAGGGGCGTGTGGGGACGGGTGTGCGGGCAGGAAATACAGTCTATAACATCAGTGGGCAGTCAGTCATATCCTATAGCCAACCTCAGTCAGAGCTGCCTTTCCTTCATCTGTTTTACTGTGTTCTCAGTTCTTTACAACACTTATTTCCTCGGTGCTCGTTGTCCGTCAGAACAAAAGTTGTGGGACAGAGGGGTTGTGAGCTCTTATTATAAACGACGGAGAACCAAAGAAATGTACCAGAACACGGAACGAAATAATGGATTGTGAGCGGCTGATCGAAGCCTTCGAATTGAGCTTCTGTGGTACGGCGTGGGCGTTGAGACGGGAAGAGGTGTGTGTGTGTGGGGAGAGGGGCTTGTGTTTCTTTACACACAGCTCCTGTATTGATCACACAGGTCAGATGTTATTGATGGAATCAAGAGAAGCCAGGCGTCACGGCGACGCCGCTTCCCCGACGTCACGGTGACGCCGCTTCCCCGACGTCACGGCGACGCCGCTTCCCCGACGTCACGGCGACGCCGCTTCCCCGACGTCACGGCGACGCCGCTTCCCCGACGTCACGGCGACGCCGCTTCCCCGACGTCACGGCGCTTCCCTGACTTCACAGTGTATGGGACAAACGCACACAATGCATGGGAAGGCAGTGTGGGAGTGTCACAGTGGTGTTTTGAAAGTGTACTGTGTTATTGAGCTGCTGATCCATCCCCTGATAGAGGTGTGTGTGTCCACTATGTGATGTGAGTGGCCGTGCCTCTCAAAGCATTAACCAATTAGCCCCATTCCAACATTTATCCTATTCCAACCAGAAACACACAGACCAAGAAAACATGAGTAAACACACCTTCACTATGATGAAACACTACAACATTACAGAAATACGCTATGGAAAAAGAAGGAACAGCAAGTCAGACATCAACTCAATGAAGAATCCAATGGATCTAACAATTGGAACTCACTAAACATAACTTTTCTATTGTTCCTCAACTTGTGTATGATATAATTAGACTAGCATAGCTAAATAAAGGTTAAATAAATACAAAAAAATATATATAATATTGTTTCTTTTTTTTTTTAGCTTTGGGTCCCTTTATCCAACCTAAAAAAGATATATATATATATATATATATATATATTTTTTTTTTAATTTGCTACATGAGACCGAATCAAGCCGGTCCATCACATTCATGAATGTGTTATTCAATGCAATAGTAGTGAAGGCCAAATTTTAAATATTTTACCAAATCATTTTTTATATATATTTCTAGAATAACTAAAGCGGTCATAAAATTTAGAAAATCCAAATGTCAGCGTAGAACCCCCCCCCCCCAATGTAATTGGCTTTTCACCAAATTACCGTACGAAAGACCACGTATTTACCCAGCACACCCTAATTGACAAACAAACAAAAGCAAAGTCTTTAATGCATATTGATTTCAAAAAAGCTTTTCACTCAATTTGGTGTGAGGGCTGCTATATAAATTGATGGGAAGTGTTGGGGGAAAAACAACATAAAATGTATGAAAACAAGTGTTTTGGTTAAAATGGGAAAAATACACGTTTCTTTCCTCAAGGCCGTGTGGTGAGACAAGGATGCACCTTGAGCCCCACCCTCATCGACATAATAGAGTATATAAATTAATTGGTGAGGGTACTTGAACAGTCTGGCTAACCCTATTAGATTCTGAAGTCAAATGTCTACTGTTTGCTCACGATCTGGTGCCTCTGTCACCAACCAAGGAGGGCCTATAGCAGTTCCTAGATCTTCTGCACAGATTGTCAGACCTGGCCCTGACAGTAAATCTCAGTAATACAGATATGCAGATACCCGCCATGTTGTGGAGTCAACAGAAGTCAGAAATAGCATTATAAATATTCACTTACCTTTGATGATCTTCATCGGAATGCACTCCCTGGAATCCCAGTTCCACAATAAATGTTTGTTTTGTTCGATAAAGTCCATAATTTATGTACAAATACCTCCTTTTTGTTCACACGTTTAGTTCACAAATCCAAATTCACAAGGCACAGGCACTTTGTTCAGACGAGAGTTCCAGTTCAGTTCGTAGAAACATTTCAAATGGTGTGTAGAATCAATCTTTAGGATATTTTTATCATAAATCTTCAATAATATTCCAACCGGACAATTCCTTTGTCTTTAGAAATGAAAACGAACAGAGCTCATGCTCACGGCATTCTACCACGGCATTTGACCTCACGGCATTTGACCTCACGGCATTTGACCTCTTAGTCAAACAGATCTTATTCGCTCCCCCTTCACAGTGGAAGCCTGAAACAAGGTTCTAGAGACTGTTGACATCTTGTGGAAGCCTTAGGAAGTGCAATCGGACCAGATTTTACACTCTGTATTGGATAGGCAAAGACTTGAAAACCTCAGATTTCCCTCTTCCGGGTTGGATTTTTTTCTCAAGTTTTTGCCTGCCATATGAGTTCTGTTCTACTCACATACATCATTCAAACAGTTTTAGAAACTTCAGTGTGTTTTCTATTCAAATCTACTAATATTATGCATATCTTAGCTTCTGGGCCTGAGTAGCAGGCAGTTTACCCGGGGCACCTTTTTTATCCAAGCTACTCAATACTCCCCACAGCCATAGGAAGTTAACCAACAGTGCAGTTCAAGAAATAGTTAAGAAAATATTTACCAAATAGACTCAAGTATCAAAATAACAGTAGTGAGGTTATATACAGGGGGGTTCCGGTAGCGAGTCAGTGTGCGGGGCTACAGGTTAGTTGAGGTAATTTATACATGTTGGTAGGGTCTTCCAAATGGACAATGACCCCAAGCATACTTCAAAAGTTGACAAAATGGCTTAAGGACAACAAAGTCGAGGTATGTACAGTGGCCATCACAAAGCCCTGACCTCAATCCTATAGAACATTTGTGGGCAGGACTGAAAAGTGTGTATGAGCAAGGAGGCCTACAAACCTGACTCAGTTACACCAGCTCTGTCAGGAGGAATTGGCCAAAATTCACCCAACTTATTGTGGGAAGCTTGTGGAAGGCTACCCGAAACGTTTGACCCAAGTTAAACCATTTAAAGGCAATGCTACCAAATACTAATCGAGTGTAGGTAAACTTCTGACCCACTGGGAATGTGATGAAAGAATTAAAAGCTGAAATAAATCACTCTGCTATTGTTCTGACATTTCACATTCTTAAACTAAAGTGGTGATCCTAACTGACCTAAGATGTGGAATTTTTACTAGAATTAAATGTCAGGAATTGTGCAAAGCTGAGTTTAAATGTATTTGGCTAAGGTGTATGTAAACTTCAGACTTCAACTGTATTAGGTGAAATACCACGGTGTGACATCACAACAGATGTTGTGCAAATATGAATAAAGGCCAATGACTTTTAGAGAAAATATTCAGACCCCTTTGATTTCCACATTGTTACGTTACAGCCTTGTTCTAAAATTAATTCAATGTTTTTTTCCCCCTCATCAATCAATCTACACCCGATACTCCATAATGACAAAGCAAAAACAGGTTTTTATAAATGTTAGGAAATGTATAAAATATATATTTTTAAATGAAGTATCACATTTCATATGTATTCAGACCCTTTACTCAGTACTTTGTTGAAGCACCTTTTGCAGCCATTGGCGCATCAAGTCTTCTTGGGTATGACGCTTCAAGCATGACACACCTGTATTTGGGGAGTTTCTCCCATTCTTCTCTGCAGATCCTCTCAAGCTCTGTCAGGTTGGATGGGGAGCGTGGATGCACAGCTATTTCCAGGTCTCTCCAGAGAACTTCACATCTGGGCTCTGGCTGTGCCACTCAAGGACATCTTTACCTCGACCTTTCCCAGTCCCTGAAAAACATCCCCAAAATATGATGCTGCCACCACCATGGTCCCCTTTAGGGATGGTGCCAGGTTTCTCCCAGTCCCTGAAAAACATCCCCACAGCATGATGCTGCCACCACCATGCTTCACCGTAGGGATGGTGCCAGGTTTCTCCCAGTCCCTGAAAAACATCCCCACAGCATGATGCTGCCACCACCATGCTTCACCGTAGGGATGGTGCCAGGTTTCTCCCAGTCCCAGTCCCTGAAAAACATCCCCACAGCATGATGCTGCCACCACCATGCTTCACCGTAGGGATGGTGCCAGGTTTCTTACAGACGTTTGAACTCTTTGGCCTGAATGCCAATCTCGCTTCCATCAGACCACAGAATCTTGTTTGTGGTCTGATTTGTCTCCACCATAAAGGCCAGATTGGTGGAGTTCTGCGGCGATCGTTGTCCTTCTGGAAGGTTCTCCCATCTCCACAGAGGAACTCTGGAGCTCTGTCAGTGACCATCGGGTTCTTGGTCACCTCCCAGACCAAGGCCCTTCTCCCCGATTGCTCAGTTTAGTTGGGCGGCCAGCTCTAGGAAGAGTCTTGGTGGTTCCAAACCTCTTCCATTTAAGAATGTTGGAGGCCACTGTGTTCTTGGGGTCCTTCAATGCTGCAGAAGTGTTTTGGTACCCTTCCCCAGATCTGCCTCGAGACACAATCCTGCCTTGGAGCTCTTACAGACAATTCCTTCAACCTCATGGCTTGGTTTTTGCTCTGACATGCATTGTCAACGGTGGGACCTTTTTTATATAGACCGGTGTGTGTGCCTTTCCAAATCATATCCAATCAATTGAATTTACTGCAGGTGGACTGCAATTTGTAGAAACATTCCAAGAATGATCGATGGAACCTGGATGCACCTTAGCTCAATTTCGAGTCTTGGGGATGTCATTTATGGGGCATTGTGATGTCATTTATGGGGCATTGTGATGTCATTTATGGGGCATTGTGATGTCATTTATGGGGCATTGTGATGTCATTTATGGGGCATTGTGATGTCATTTATGGGGCATTGTGATGTCATTTATTGGGTATTGTGTGTAAATTGCTTAGGATATTGTTTTATTGAATACGTTTTAGAATAAAGGCCGTAACGTAATTAAATGTGTTAAGGTTGAGGAGTCTGAATACTTTCCCGAAGGCACTGTATTTGTGACTTTCAGAAATAGAGACATGGAGGCTGAAGTTAGAAACGGCTTATCTGCCTGCCTGCCTCCCGGGCTGAATAATTAATGCAGAGTGGAACCCCCCCAGGGAGGCGGCATCCTCTTCCCTCCATCCCTCTCTACATTTCGTCATCCAGTCCACAGAGGATATCTTTATACCCAACATCCACCCAGCTTCTCCTCTGATCTGTGCTGCTGTGTGTGGTCCTGGAAGAGAGGGGTTGTGCCATGTCCACAACAGTGGAGCCACCAGGCCACACTGACGGGACAGACACTGGTGGCTCTGGGGAACAGCTGCCATGGCAACGGACCCTTGCTGCTCAGTCTAGTGTTACCACGGGGAGGGGGAGAGATGGAGAGAGAGAAAGGGGAGGGGGAGTTAAATTTGGTTTATTTATTTCACTTGCTTTGGCAATGTAAACATGTTTCACATGCCAATAAAGCTCCTTAAATTGAATTGAGAGAGCTGTGGCGGCTGACCTCGGCAGGGGAACAAGGCGGCAGGGGTCAGTGAATCGGATATCTTTTCGTTTTCCTCTGCAGCGCTCCTCTCTCTGCCTCCCCAAAGTGCTCTGGGACGGGTCTCTGGTCTCTCTGCCTCCCCAAAGCGCTCTGGGACGGGTCTCTGGTCTCTCTGCCTCCCCAAAGCGCTCTGGGACGGGTCTCTGGTCTCTCTGCCTCCCCAAAGCGCTCTGGGACGGGTCTCTGGTCTCTCTGCCTCCCCAAAGCGCTCTGAGACGGGTCTCTCTGCCTCCCCAAAGCGCTCTGAGACGGGTCTCTCTGCCTCCCCAAAGCGCTCTGAGACGGGTCTCTCTGCCTCCCCAAAGCGCTCTGAGACGGGTCTCTCTGCCTCCCCAAAGCGCTCTGAGACGGGTCTCTGGTCTCTCTGCCTCCCCAAAGCGCTCTGAGACGGGTCTCTGGTCTCTCTGCCTCCCCAAAGCGCTCTGAGACGGGTCTCTGGTCTCTCTGCCTCCCCAAAGCGCTCTGAGACGGGTCTCTGGTCTCTCTGCCTCCCCAAAGCGCTCTGAGACGGGTCTCTGGTCTCTCTGCCTCCCCAAAGCGCTCTGAGACGGGTCTCTGGTCTCTCTGCCTCCCCAAAGCGCTCTGAGACGGGTCTCTGGTCTCTCTGCCTCCCCAAAGCGCTCTGAGACGGGTCTCTGGTCTCTCTGCCTGCCTGCCCTGCTACATGGCTGTTGGCCTGGCAGCATGTATACAGAGGTTTGGTCCAGGCAGGGAGAATGTGACAGATCCTATGTAGACCTGGGTTAGAATTGACTCACCACACACTACCATACTAACCCAGCTAGCTGTATGTATCTATACAACATGTGTTTCTTATCCAGATAGATGTATGGGTCTGTACATCGTGTGGTTCTAATTCAGATAGATGTATGTGTCTATACAACATGTGGTTCTAATCCAGATGGCTGTATGTGTCTATACAACATGTGGTTCTAATTCAGATAGATGTATGTGTCTATACAACATGTGGTTCTAATCCAGATGGCTGTGTGTGGTTCTAATCCAGATGGCTGAATGTGTCTATACAACGTGTGGTTCTAATCCAGATAGCTGTATGTGTCTATACAACATGTGGTTCTAATCCAGATGGCTGTATGTGGCTCTAATACAGATAGCTGTATGTGTCTATACGACGTGTGGTTCTAATCCAGTGTCAATACGACGTGTGGTTCTAATCCAGATGGCTGTATGTGTCTATACAACGTGTGGTTCTAATCCAGATAGCTGTGTGTGGTTCTAATCCAGATGGCTGTATGTGTCTATACAACGTGTGGTTCTAATCCAGATAGCTGTATGTGTCTATACAACATGTGGTTCTAATCCAGATGGCTGTATGTGGTTCTAATCCAGATAGCTGTATGTGTCTATACGACGTGTGGTTCTAATCCAGATGGCTGTATGTGTCTATACAACATGTGGTTCTAATCCAGATGGCTGTATGTGGTTTTAATCCAGATGGCTGTATGTGTCTATACAACGTGTGGTTCTAATCCAGATGGCTGTATGTGTCTATACAACGTGTGGTTCTAATCCAGATGGCTGTATGTGTCTATACAACGTGTGGTTCTAATCCAGATGGCTGTATGTGTCTATACAACGTGTGGTTCTAAGCCAGTGTCGATACGACGTGTGGTTCTAATCCAGATAGCTGTGTGTGGTTCTAATCCAGATGGCTGTATGTGTCTATACAACGTGTGGTTCTAATCCAGATAGCTGTATGTGTATATACAACATGTGGTTCTAATCCAGATGGCTGTATGTGGTTCTAATCCAGATAGCTGTATGTGTCTATACGACGTGTGGTTCTAATCCAGATAGCTGTATGTGTCTATACGACGTGTGGTTCTAATCCAGATGGCTGTATGTGTCTATACAACGTGTGGTTCTAATCCAGATAGCTGTATGTGGTTCTAATCCAGATAGCTGTATGTGTCTATACGACGTGTGGTTCTAATCCAGATAGCTGTATGTGTCTATACAACATGTGGTTCTAATCCAGATGGCTGTATGTGGTTCTAATACAGATAGCTGTATGTGTCTATACGACGTGTGGTTCTAATCCAGATGGCTGTATGTGTCTATACGACGTGTGGTTCTAATCCAGATGGCTGTATGTGTCTATACAACGTGTGGTACTAATCCAGATAGCTGTGTGTGGTTCTAATCCAGATGGCTGTATGTGTCTATACAACGTGTGGTTCTAATCCAGTGTCAATACGACGTGTGGTTCTAATCCAGATGGCTGTATGTGTCTATACAACGTGTGGTTCTAATCCAGATAGCTGTGTGTGGTTCTAATCCAGATGGCTGTATGTGTCTATACAACGTGTGGTTCTAATCCAGATAGCTGTATGTGTCTATACAACATGTGGTTCTAATCCAGATGGCTGTATGTGGTTCTAATCCAGATAGCTGTATGTGTCTATACGATGTGTGGTTCTAATCCAGATAGCTGTATGTGTCTATACGACATGTGGTTCTAATCCAGATGGCTGTATGTGTCTATACAACATGTGGTTCTAATCCAGATGGCTGTATGTGGTTCTAATCCAGATAGCTGTATGTGTCTATACAACGTGTGGTTCTAATCCAGATAGCTGTATGTGTCTATACAACCTGTGGTTCTAATCCAGATGGCTGTATGTGTCTATACAACATGTGGTTCTAATCCAGATGGCTGTATGTGGTTCTAATACAGATAGCTGTATGTGTCTATACGACGTGTGGTTCTAATCCAGATGGCTGTATGTGTCTATACGACGTGTGGTTCTAATCCAGATGGCTGTATGTGTCTATACAACGTGTGGTACTAATCCAGATAGCTGTGTGTGGTTCTAATCCAGATGGCTGTATGTGTCTATACAACGTGTGGTTCTAATCCAGATAGCTGTATGTGTCTATACAACGTGTGGTTCTAATCCAGATGGCTGTATGTGTCTATACAACGTGTGGTTCTAATCCAGATAGCTGTATGTGTCTATACAACCTGTGGTTCTAATCCAGATGGCTGTATGTGTCTATACAACGTGTGGTTCTAATCCAGATAGCTGTATGTGTCTATACAACGTGTGGTTCTAATCCAGATGGCTGTATGTGTCTATACGACGTGTGGTTCTAATCCAGATGGCTGTATGTGTCTATACAACGTGTGGTTCTAATCCAGATAGCTGTATGTGTCTATACAACATGTGGTTCTAATCCAGATGGCTGTATGTGGTTCTAATCCAGATGGCTGTATGTGTCTATACAACGTGTGGTTCTAATCCAGATGGCTGTATGTGTCTATACAACGTGTGGTTCTAATCCAGATGGCTGTATGTGTCTATACAACGTGTGGTTCTAATCCAGATGGCTGTATGTGTCTATACAACGTGTGGTTCTAATCCAGTGTCGATACGACGTGTGGTTCTAATCCAGATAGCTGTGTGTGGTTCTAATCCAGATGGCTGTATGTGTCTATACAACGTGTGGTTCTAATCCAGATAGCTGTATGTGTATATACAACATGTGGTTCTAATCCAGATGGCTGTATGTGGTTCTAATCCAGATGGCTGTATGTGTCTATACAACGTGTGGTTCTAATCCAGATAGCTGTATGTGTCTATACAACATGTGGTTCTAATCCAGATGGGCCATGCTGAGACACACACACAGGGCCATGCTGAGACACACACAGGGCCATGCTGATGTGTCTATACAGGGCCATGCTGGTTCTAATCCAGATGGCTGTATGTGTCTATACAACGTGTGGTTCTAATCCAGATAGCTGTATGTGTCTATACAACGTGTGGTTCTAATCCAGATGGCTGTATGTGTCTATACAACGTGTGGTTCTAATCCAGTGTCGATACGACATGTGGTCGTATCCAGATAGCTGTGTGTGGTTCTAATCCAGATAGCTGTACGTGTCTATACAACGTGTGGTTCTAATCCAGATGGCTGTATGTGTCTATACAACGTGTGGTTCTAATCCAGATGGCTGTATGTGGTTCTAATCCAGATAGCTGTATGTGTCTATACGACGTGTGGTTCTAATCCAGATGCTATGTGTCACTAACATAGGGCCATGCTACACACAGGCTGTATGTGTCTATACGACGTGTGGTTCTAATCCAGATGGCTGTATGTGTCTATACAACGCCATGTGGTTCTAATCCAGATGGCTGTATGGGTCTATACAACCAGTGGTACTAATCCAGATAGCTGTGTGTGGTTCTAATCCAGACAGCTGTATGTGTCTATACACAACGTGTGGTTCTAATCCAGATAGCTGTATGTGTCTATACAACACTGTGGTTCTAATCCAGAGGGCTGTATGTGTCTATACAACGTGTGGTTCTAATCCAGATGGCTGTATGTGTCTATACAACGCCATGTGTTCTAACACACAGGGCCATGCTGGTTCTAATCCAGATGGCATGTATGTGTCTATACAACGTGTGGTTCTAATCCAGATGGCTGTATGTGTCTATACAACGTGTGGTTCTAACAGATGGCATGTGTCATACAACGTGTGGTTCATGATGGCTGTATGTGTCTATACAAGGGCCATGTGGTTCTAATCCAGATGGCTGTATGTGTCTATACAAGGGTGTGGTTCTAATCCAGATGCTGTATGGTTCTAATACAGATGCTGTGGTTCTAATACAGATAGCTGTATGTGTCTATACAACGTGTGGTTCTAATCCAGATGCTGTATGTGGTTCTAATCCAGATGGCATGAATGTGTCTATACACACGTGTGGTTCTAATCCAGATGGCTGTATGTGTCTATACAACGTGTGGTTCTAATCCAGATGGCTGTATGTGTCTATACACACGTGTGGTTCTAATCCAGATGGCTGTATGTGTCTATACAACAGGGCCATGTGGTTCTAATCCAGATGGCTGTATGTGACACACAACAGTGCCATGTTCTAATCACAGATGGCTGTAGACACACACACAGGGTGTCTATACGACAGGGCCATGTGTTCTAATCCAGATGGTTGTATGTGTCTATACAACGTGTGGTTCTAATCCAGATGGCTGTATGTGGTTCTAATACAGATAGCTGTATGTGTCTATACAACGTGTGGTTCTAATCCAGATGGTTGTATGTTCTAATCCAGATGGCCATGAATCCATGATGGCTGTACAGGGCCATGTGGTTCTAATCACAGATGGCTGTATGTGTCTATACAACGTGTGGTTCTAATCCAGATAGCTGTGTGTGGTTCTAATCCAGATGGCTGAATGTGTCTACACACGTGTGGTTCTAATCCAGATGGCTGTATGTGTCTATACACGTGTGGTTCTAACAGGTGCCATGTTGGTTCTAATCCAGATAGCTGTATGTGTCTATACAACATGTGGTTCTAATCCAGATGGCTGTATGTGTCTATACAACGCCATGTGGTTCTAATCCAGATGGCTGTATGTGTCTATACAACATGTGGTTCTAATCCAGATGGCTTTATGTGTCTATACAACGTGTGGTTCTAATACAGATGGCTGTATGTGTCTATACAACATGTGGTTCTAATCCAGATGGCTGTATGTGTCTATACAACATGTGGTTCTAATCCAGATGGCTGTATGTGTCTATACACACATGTGGTTCTAATCCAGATGGCTGACACTACACACATGCCATGTTCTATACAACAGGGCCATGCTGGTTCTAATCCACATGGCATGTTGGTTCTACAACAGATGGCCATGTTGTGTCTACACACACAGGGCCATGTTAATCCACACACAGGGCCATGTTGAGACATACAACATGTGGTTCTAATCCAGATGGCTGTATGTGTCTATACAACGTGTGGTTCTAATCCAGGGCCATGCTGACACGACATGTGGTCTATCCACAACAGCTGTGCCATGTGGTTCTAATCCAGATAGCTGTACGTGTCTATACAACGTGTGGTTCTAATCCAGATGGCATGTATGTGTCGTATCCATACAATGTGTGGTTCTAATCCAGTGCTGTACGTGATACGACATGTGGTCTAATCCAGATGGCTGCCATGTGGTTCTAATCCAGATAGCTGTACGTGTCAGATACAACGTGTGGTTCTAATCCAGATGGCTGTACGTGTCTATACACAGGGTGCTGGACATACAACAGGGCCATGCTGTTCTAATCCAGATGGCTGTATGTGTCTATACAACGTGTGGTTCTAATCCAGATGGATAGTCTATACAACTGTGTTCTAATCCAGATGTGGTTCTAATCCAGATGGCTGTATGTGTCTATACGACGTGTGGTTCTAATCCAGATGGCTGTATGTGTCTATACAACGTATGTGTCTATACAACGTGTGGTTCTAATCCAGATAGCTGTGTGTATGTATTTGCTTGGTGCAGGGACTCCACACTTTCATTTGAAAAAGCACCACTGAACCTACAGTACTCTGCCCCTAAGTGTAGGCTCGCTAGATGTCCTACCTGCTGTTAATTCTCCTCTCGTAAACTTTAGACTTCCTCTGCACTTAAGCAGATCTGTTACAGTGTAAAGGTCACTGATGCACAATGGTGTACACAAGCGGCCATGCTGAGACACACACACAGGGCCATGTTGAGGGAGGAGAGCCAAACTATAAGGCAATGAATAAGTGACCTTTTACAGGGAGGTAAAATTTACAAGAGCATAAAATGGAAACCAGTTTATTCCTATGAGGAGTATGTTGTTGGTATGGCTTGGAAAACATAGCCGTTGAATTATTTGTTATTATTGGAGAAATGTTAACGGAAAGGTTAACGGTGAGTTCTCTCTTTTTATTTATTTAATCCAGTTTATTTGTGAGGAATGTACCCTACATGACTACAAGTACGTGGATACCTGCTCGTCAAACATCTATTTCAAAATGATGGGCATTAATATGGAGTTGGTCCCCCGTTTTGCTGCTATAACAGCCTCTACTCTTCTGGGAAGGCTTTCCACTACATGTTGGAACATTGCTGCTATAACAGCCTCCACTCTTCTGGGAAGGCTTTCCACTACATGTTGGAACATTGCTGCTATAACAGCCTCCACTCTTCTGGGAAGGCTTTCCACTAGATGCTGGAACATTGCTGCTATAACAGCCACC
The DNA here is from genome assembly GCF_036934945.1 of Oncorhynchus masou masou. NCBI lineage: Eukaryota > Metazoa > Chordata > Actinopteri > Salmoniformes > Salmonidae > Oncorhynchus > Oncorhynchus masou. The sequence goes on along the minus strand of NC_088239.1, from coordinate 82,388,881 downwards.
ACTCTTCTGGGAAGGCTTTCCACTAGATGCTGGAACATTGCTGCTATAACAGCCTCCACTCTAATGGGAAGGCTTTCCACTAGATGTTGGAACATTGCTGCTATAACAGCCTCCACTCTTCTGGGAAGGCTTTCCACTAGATGTTGGAACATTGCTGCTTTGACTTGCTTCCATTCAGCCACAAGCATTTATGAGGTCGGGAACAATGATGTTGGGCGATTAGGCCTGGCTCGCAGTCGGAATTCCAATTCATCCTAAATGTATTCGATTGGGTTGAGGTCAGGGCTCTGTGCAGGCCAGTCAAGGTCTTCCACTCCAATCTCGGTAAACCATTTCTGTATTGAGCTCGCTTTGTGCACTGGAGCATTGTCATGCTGAAACAGGAAAGGGCCTTCCCCAAACTGTTGCCACCAAGTTGGAAGCACAGAATCGTCTAGAATCTCATTGTATGCTGTAGCGTTAAGATTCCCCTTCGCTGGAACTAAGGGTAGGCTGGACAATAGGAGTCAAAATTCACCCCAAGGCTGAAAAACGTCTGAAGAACGTTGGCTAAACTGGAACACGAGCGCAAGCCAATAGCAAATGACTGGAATCAAACGTTCTCAGAGGCTGTTTTGACTGGAGGGGCGCTTAGATATCCATTTAGCCTAAATGGCACCGAAAAAGGTATCCCTTTTTTATTTTAACACTACAATCTGTTCTTAACAACTTGTGTAGAAAGTAAACATCCGCACCTCAATGGTGCCAAGTATGCTTATGTCTGCGTAATGAGGAAGTAGGGGGGAGGAAATGGAAACTTCTCTTTCTGGCGTTTGATGACAACGAGATACACTACCCAGCCTTACATCATTTGAAAGATGAGATTCTCATGATTAACATGGTGTCAGAATTGAAAAAAATAATCTAAATATACACATTTCGAGATATTTGGCAAAATAGACAGACATACCTATATTTCCCTATAGTAAGCAATGGGAATGACCTCAAGAGTTCTGAGTAATTTGTTGTTTACATTTGAACTGTAAACAATGTGAGGTGGTCTCATTGCCAACTATAACTAAGCTGCCATTGTGACACAGTACAACAAATCCAAATCAAATCAACAAAGTGGGATTAGAACGTTCTGAAGGCCGGTGCCACAGTGCTCAATAGAACTAATTGGAGCTGGCAGGGTGAAAGATGACCTAAAATAATGCCTTTTTTTGTGATTACTTCAAAACTACGGCAAGCAGCTGGGATATATGGTAATATTATGAAACTGGGCTCTTATTAGAAAAAAAGCATTGTTCAAAATGTCATGTCCAGCCTGTTAAAACGTATTTGTGATAGGGGGCAGTATTTTGACGTCTGGATGAAAAGCGTGCCCCAAAGTAAACTGCCTGCTACTCTGGCGCAGAAGCTAGGATATCATTTTTGGATTTGGATAGAAAACTGTTTAAATAATGTATGTGGGTATAACAGAACTGAAATGGCAGGCGAAACCCCGAGGACAAACCATCCCAAATAAAATAGAATCATCCTACCACTGATTTCAATGGCTGTCACTTTTATAATAGGGCGAAATTGTGCCCGATTGCAGTTCCTAGGGCTTCCACTAGATGTCAACAGTCTTAAGAAAGAGTTTCAGGCTGTGTTTTGGAAAAATTAGTCCGTAATTGTAGTTTTCTAGGTGACTCCATTTTGGCTGTAGTGTTTCCAAGCGCGTGAATGAGAATGGGTTCTTTGTTGTTTTTTTCCGGTAAAGACAATGAACGATTCTCCGTCTTAAATTGTATACTTTATTTGCGTATCAGAGTACCTTAGGTTTGATTATAAACGTTGATTGGCTTGTTTGGATACGTTTATTGGTAACGTCTGTGGATTCATTGTGTATGCATTTTGAAGGAGGAAACCGAGTGGATGATTGACTGAAGCGAGCTAGCTAAAAAGAATTTTTTAATTTTTAATTTTACCTTTATTTAACCAGGCAAGTCAGTTAAGAACACATTCTTATTTTCAATGACAGCCTGGGAACAGTGGGTTAACTGCCTGGTCAGGGGCAGAACGACAGATTTGTACCTTGTCAGCTCGGGGGTTTGAACTCACAACCTTCCGGTTACTAGTCTAACGCTCTAACCACTAGGCTACGCTGCCGCTCCTGCAGTCCAAAATTGAGTTTTTATGGATATAAAGGACGACATTATCGAACAAAAGGACCATTTGTAACTGAGACTTTTTGGAGTGCAGATGAAGATCTTCAAAGGTAAGGCATATATTACATCGCTATTTCCATGTCTCAACTCACTGGTTTGTTATGCATTTGTTGCTGGGCGCTGTCCTCAGATAATCACATGGTCTGCTTTCGACGCAGCGGCTGGATTAACAACAAGTTAAGCTTTATTTTTTTATTTTATTTTATTTTTGTTGAGATCTAGTGTGTATATAATAGTAGTTTAGGGATTATCAATCCCTTTATCTTCTGGGTTTGATAGTCTGGGTAGTAAATGTATGGCTGGTTATTGTAATATAGTTTTAGTGACGTGAAATGGGATTCCGGTTAACACAGTATGCCTCTTCCATCCTGGCACTAGCCTCTGTCTGTAGTGATGTTAACTGAAACATCCAGTACAGTACTTGGTGATTGTAAGTACCAGTATGTCTACTCTGTTGACATTAGCTTCAGGGTTTGGGTCAATTCCACAAATTAATTTATATTTCAATTCTATCTCCTTCTAAATTCTATTTAATTGGATTACAATTCCAGGTCAGTCTTTGACTTAAGAGATCATTAAATTCCTCTGAATTAAATTCCAATGTTAGGTCAATTCCAAAAATCATATTACCTTATTCAATATTTTTGTTATTTGTTGTTTTATGGGGATCTCCATGAGCTGTTGCTATTGCAGCAGCTACTCTTCCTGGGGTCCAACACAAAACATGAACCATGACGTAATACAGAACATGAATAGACAATAACAGCCCGACGACAGAACTACATACAATATTATCCCCAACAATTCCACAAATTCCGATTTTGACTTCAATTTCATCTGGTTTTGTGGCTGATCATGTCACTGTTCAGACAGTTTGAAATTATATGTGCATTAATTTTATTAACTGGGAAATGTAAATTAAATATTTACGTTCCATGTAAATTACAAAGATTAAATGTTTTTACAATTCCATTTAAATTACAATAAAACAAAAATCCAAAGTGTCTAGTTCCAATTTCATAAAATTAAGATATCAATTCTAATTTAATTCAATGTAGAAATTGAGAAATTGAGCTTAGGTACATCCTGTTTCCATTGATCATCCTTGATGTTTCTACAAATTGATTGGAGTCCGCCATTAAAGTCAATTCAATTGATTGGACATGATTTGGAAAGGCACACCCCAGTCTATAATGTCCCACAGTTGACAGTGCATGTCAGAGCAAAAATTAGGCCATGATGTCGAATGAATTGTCCATAGAGCTCCGAGACGGGATTGTGTTGAGGCAAAGAGCTGTGGAAGCATTGACAGTCTCCAAGAACACAGTGGCCTCCATCATTCTTAAATGGAAGATGTTTGGAACCACCAAGAATCATCCTAGAGCTGGCCGCCCGGCCCAAACTGAACAATTGGGTGAGAAGGGCCTTGTTCAAAGAGGGGACCAAGAACCTGATGGTCACTCTGACAGAGCTCCAGAGTTCCTCTGTGGAGATGGGAGAACCTTCCAGAAGGACAACCATCTCTGCAGCACTCCACCAGTCTGGCCTTTATGGTGGAGTGGCCAGACAGAAGCCACTCCTCAGTAAAACAAGATTCTCTGGTTTGATGAAACCAAGATTGAACTCTTTGGCCTGAATGCCAATCGTCACGTCTGGAGGAAACATGGCATCATCCCTACGGTGAAACATGGAGGTGGCAGCATCATGTTGTGGAGGCGTTTTTTCAGTTGTAGGGACTGGGAGACAAGTCAGGATCGAGGGACTCCTCTCCGCTTGATCAGAGCAGTGTTATTCAAACTGTGGACCCTCCTCTCCTATGTCCTAAATCGTTAGTTGGGGCAGGCGTCAGGATCTGGGGCTTTTTCCTGACGCGCGAGTATTTACATCGACCTGAAGTCTGTCAGGTGTTTCTGGTTGGTCTGTCTTTGTGAGGACTGTTCCATCCCTCCTAGAGAGCAGTCTTCAGACGCCAGCTAAACGTTCACATGCTGCTCAGACAGCATCCCTATGCACACTATTCCCTATGTAGTGCCCTACTTTAGACCAGAACCATGTTCCCTACGTAGTGCCCTACTTTAGACCAGAGCCCTATTCCCGATGTAGTGCCCTACTTTAGACCAGAACCATATTCCCTACGTAGTGCTCTACTTTAGACCAGAGCCCTGTTCCCTATGTAGATTACTACTTTAGACCAGGAACAAATCGCACCCTATTCCCTACGTAGTGTGCTACTTTAGACCAGAGCCTATGGGCCACAGCGGAGGACTGTTAAGTGGAGGCATGTAATAAAGGAATCTGCCAATTATAGTCTGGAGATGTTGTTGCCTCCACATGAAAACCAAATACTGTTTGTCTGACCAAAACCCCCACAGATGTACCCTCTGCTACTGACTGAAACCCCCACAGATGTACCCTCTGCTACTGACCGAAACCCCCATAGATGTACCCTCTGCTACTGACTGAAACCCCCACAGATGTACTTTCTGCTACTGACCAAAACCTTTGCAGATGTACCCTCTGCTACTGACCAAAACCCCCGCAGATGTACCCTCTGCTACTGACCAAAACCGTCGCAGATGTACTCTCTGCTACTGACCAAAACCGTCGCAGATGTACCCTCTGCTACTGACCAAAACCGTCGCAGATGTACCCTCTGCTACTGACCAAAACCGTCGCAGATGTACCCTCTGCTACTGACCAAAACCCCGCAGATGTACCCTCTGCTACTGACCAAAACCCTCGCAGATGTACCCTCTGCTACTGACCAAAACCCCGCAGATGTACCCTCTGCTACTGACCAAAACCCCCGCAGATGTACCCTCTGCTACTGACCAAAACCCCCGCAGATGTACTCTCTGCTACTGACCAAAACCGTCGCAGATGTACTCTCTGCTACTGACCAAAACCGTCGCAGATGTACCCTCTGCTACTGACCAAAACCGTCGCAGATGTACTCTCTGCTACTGACCGAAACCCCCACAGATGTTCTCTCTGCTACTGACCAAAAACCCCACAGATGTACTCTCTGCTACTGACCAAAACCTTTGCAGATGTACCCTCTGCTACTGACCAAAACCCCCGCAGATGTACTCTCTGCTACTGACCGAAACCGTCGCTCTTCAAAACACGAGTCACTGCTTTATTTTTTCATTTCCTTTCTCTGTTCGCCTCACGCTCAAATTCAATTTGCATGACGTAACAATGTACATATTTCCAAAGCTTACTTTGGATATTTACAATATGAAAATAAAAAGTATAAACATTACAACAGTAACAACAATAACCAAGGGTCAAAATAACCATACAATGAACAATAACAGTAAGTATACAGTAGAGGACATGTGCACGTTGGTTGGTTTGTCAGACACTGTCCCTCAACTTATGGCAGGCAGCAATGTAGTGCGCTGCCAACCCACAGCTCTCTGCATCCTCCCCCAACAGGACGGGTAGCCTATCATCATGGAGGTCTTTGAAATGTGGAATAAGGGTTTGAAATCTCGGGAAATGACACTCGAATTGTTTTATATTTTTGAAACGTCTCAGGTTCTGCTGTGGTGCAGTGGTTGGACAGCCTTTCCTCTACAGGGAGCCAGGTTCTGCTGTGGTGCAGTGGTTGGACAGCCTTTCCTCTACAGGGAGCCAGGTTCTGCTGTGGTGCAGTGGTTGCACAGCCTTTCCTCTACAGGGAGACAGGTTCTGCTGTGGTGCAGTGGTTGTACAGCCTTTCCTCTACAGGGAGCCAGGTTCTGCTGTGGTGCAGTGGTTACACAGCCTTTCCCCTACAGGGAGCCAGGTTCTGCTGTGGTGCAGTGGTTACACAGCCTTTCCTCTACAGGGAGACAGGTTCTGCTGTGGTGCAGTGGTTACACAGCCTTTCCTCTACAGGGAGCCAGGTTCTGCTGTGGTGCAGTGGTTACACAGCCTTTCCCCTACAGGGAGCCGGGTTCTGCTGTGGTGCAGTGGTTGGACAGCCTTTCCCCTACAGGGAGACAGGTTCTGCTGTGGTGCAGTGGTTGCACAGCCTTTCCTCTACAGGGAGCCAGGTTCTGCTGTGGTGCAGTGGTTGCACAGCCTTTCCTCTACAGGGAGACAGGTTCTGCTGTGGTGCAGTGGTTGCACAGCCTTTCCTCTACAGGGAGCCAGGTTCCTCTGTGGTGCAGTGGTTGTACAGCCTTTCCCCTACAGGGAGCCAGGTTCCTCTGTGGTGCAGTGGTTGCACAGCCTTTCCCCTACAGGGAGCCAGGTTCTGCTGTGGTGCAGTGGTTGTACAGCCTTTCCCCTACAGGGAGCCAGGTTCTGCTGTGGTGCAGTGGTTGTACAGCCTTTCCTCTACAGGGAGCCAGGTTCTGCTGTGGTGCAGTGGTTGCACAGCCTTTCCTCTACAGGGAGACAGGTTCTGCTGTGGTGCAGTGGTTACACAGCCTTTCCTCTACAGGGAGACAGGTTCTGCTGTGGTGCAGTGGTTACACAGCCTTTCCTCTACAGGGAGACAGGTTCTGCTGTGGTGCAGTGGTTACACAGCCTTTCCTCTACAGGGAGCCAGGTTCTGCTGTGGTGCAGTGGTTGCACAGCCTTTCCTCTACAGGGAGCCAGGTTCTGCTGTGGTGCAGTGGTTACACAGCCTTTCCTCTACAGGGAGCCAGGTTCTGCTGTGGTGCAGTGGTTGCACAGCCTTTCCCCTACAGGGAGACAGGTTCTGCTGTGGTGCAGTGGTTGCACAGCCTTTCCTCTACAGGGAGCCAGGTTCTGCTGTGGTGCAGTGGTTACACAGCCTTTCCTCTACAGGGAGACAGGTTCTGCTGTGGTGCAGTGGTTGCACAGCCTTTCCTCTACAGGGAGCCAGGTTCTGCTGTGGTGCAGTGGTTGCACAGCCTTTCCTCTACAGGGAGACAGGTTCTGCTGTGGTGCAGTGGTTGCACAGCCTTTCCCCTACAGGGAGCCAGGTTCTGCTGTGGTGCAGTGGTTGCACAGCCTTTCCTCTACAGGGAGACAGGTTCTGCTGTGGTGCAGTGGTTACACAGCCTTTCCTCTACAGGGAGCCAGGTTCTGCTGTGGTGCAGTGGTTGCACAGCCTTTCCCCTACAGGGAGCCAGGTTCTGCTGTGGTGCAGTGGTTGCACAGCCTTTCCTCTACAGGGAGCCAGGTTCTGCTGTGGTGCAGTGGTTACACAGCCTTTCCTCTACAGGGAGACAGGTTCTGCTGTGGTGCAGTGGTTGCACAGCCTTTCCCCTACAGGGAGCCAGGTTCTGCTGTTGTGCAGTGGTTGCACAGCCTTTCCCCTACAGGGAGCCAGGTTCTGCTGTGGTGCAGTGGTTGCACAGCCTTTCCTCTACAGGGAGCCAGGTTCTGCTGTTGTGCAGTGGTTACACAGCCTTTCCCCTACAGGGAGCCAGGTTCTGCTGTGGTGCAGTGGTTGCACAGCCTTTCCTCTACAGGGAGACAGGTTCTGCTGTGGTGCAGTGGTTGCACAGCCTTTCCTCTACAGGGAGCCAGGTTCTGCTGTTGTGCAGTGGTTACACAGCCTTTCCTCTACAGGGAGCCAGGTTCTGCTGTGGTGCAGTGGTTGCACAGCCTTTCCTCTACAGGGAGACAGGTTCTGCTGTGGTGCAGTGGTTGCACAGCCTTTCCTCTACAGGGAGCCAGGTTCTGCTGTGGTGCAGTGGTTACACAGCCTTTCCTCTACAGGGAGCCAGGTTCTGCTGTTGTGCAGTGGTTGCACAGCCTTTCCTCTACAGGGAGCCAGGTTCTGCTGTTGTACAGTGGTTACACAGCCTTTCCCCTACAGGGAGCCAGGTTCTGCTGTTGTGCAGTGGTTGCACAGCCTTTCCTCTACAGGGAGACAGGTTCTGCTGTTGTGCAGTGGTTGCACAGCCTTTCCTCTACAGGGAGACAGGTTCTGCTGTGGTGCAGTGGTTGCACAGCCTTTCCCCTACAGGGAGCCAGGTTTTCCTGTGTCTATCCTTCTCAATGGCAAGGCTGCGCTCACTGAGCCTGTACTTTGTCAAGGTTTTTCTAAGGGTTTGATCAGTAACCATGGTCAAATATTTAGCCACAGTGTATTGTCCATTTAGGGCCAGATTGCACTGCATTTTGCTTTGTGCTTGTGTTTCCCAATAAGTAATGTGGATTTGTTTTGACTGTGTTGTAATCTGGTTTATTCTGTTGATTGGATGTTCTGGTCCTGAAGCTTCAGTGTGTTAGTAGAACAGGTTAGTGAACTCAGCCCCAGGACCAGCTGGATGAGGGGACTGAGGCTTCAGTGTGTTAGGAGAACAGGTTAGTGAACTCAGCCCCAGGACCAGCTGGATGAGGGGACTGAGGCTTCAGTGTGTTAGTAGAACAGGTTAGTGAACTCAGCCCCAGGACCAGCTGGATGAGGGGACTGAGGCTTCAGTTTGTTAGTAGAACAGGTTTGTGAACTCAGCCCCAGGACCAGCTGGATGATGGGACTGAGGCTTCAGTGTGTTAGTAGAACAGGTTAGTGAACTCAGGACCAGCTGGATGAGGGGACTGAGGCTTCAGTGTGTTAGTAGAACAGGTTAGTGAACTCAGCCCCAGGACCAGCTGGATGAGGGGACTCTTTTCTTTGCTCAGCTCTTGGCATTGCAGGGCTTGGTAATGATATGAGAGGGGGTCACTGTATTTTAGATGTTTCCAAAACATAATTGCTCTTTTATGAGTTTTTATTATTAGTGGATATTGGCCTAATTCTGCCCTGCTTGCATTGTTTGTAGTTTTCCTCTGGACATGTAGGAGAATCTTACAGATCTCTGCATGCAGGGTTTCAATGGGGTGTTTGTCCCATTTGGTGAAATCTTGTTTTGCAAGTGGACCCCACACCTCGCTACCATAAAGTGCAATTGGTTCAATGACACATTCAATTAGTTTTAGCCAAATTTAGCCAGGTACTTCAGTTTGAATTTGATTTTTAATGGCGTGGAATGCCCTGCGTGCTTTCTCTCTCTGTTCATTCACTGCCTCATTAAGGTGTCCAGTTGAGCTGATTTTTAAACCTAAATAATTGTAGTGTGTACAGTACTCTATATATTTAAACCTAAATAATTGTAGTGTGTACAGTACTCTATATATTTAAACCTAAATAATTGTAGTGTGTACAGTACTCTATATATTTAAACCTAAATAATTGTAGTGTACAGTACTCTATATATTTAAACCTAAATAATTGTAGTGTGTACAGTACTCTATATATTTAAACCTAAATAATTGTAGTGTGTACAGTACTCTATATATTTAAACCTAAATAATTGTAGTGTGTACAGTACTCTATATATTTAAACCTAAATAATTGTAGTGTGTACAGTACTCTATATATTTAAACCTAAATAATTGTAGTGTGTACAGTACTCTATGTATTTAAACCTAAATAATTGTAGTGTGTACAGTACTCTATGTATTTAAACCTCAGTAAGTGTAGTGTGTACAGTACTCTATATATTTAAACCTAAATAATTGTAGTGTGTACAGTACTCTATGTATTTAAACCTCAGTAATTGTAGTGTGTACAGTACTCTATATATTTAAACCTCAGTAAGTGTAGTGTGTACAGTACTCTATATATTTAAACCTAAATAATTGTAGTGTGTACAGTACTCTATATATTTAAACCTCAGTAAGTGTAGTGTGTACAGTACTCTATATTTTAAACCTAAATAATTGTAGTGTGTACAGTACTCTATGTATTTAAACCTCAGTAATTGTAGTGTGTACAGTACTCTATATTTTAAACCTAAATAATTGTAGTGTGTACAGTACTCTATATATTTAAACCTCAGTAATTGTAGTGTGTGCAGTACTCTATATTTTAAACCTAAATAATTGTAGTGTGTACAGTACTCTATATATTTAAACCTAAATAATTGTAGTGTGTACAGTACTCTATGTATTTAAACCTCAATAATTGTAGTGTGTACAGTGCTCTATATATTTAAACCTAAATAATTGTAGTGTGTACAGTACTCTATATATTTAAACCTAAGTAATTGTAGTGTGTACAGTACTCTATATATTTAAACCTAAATAATTGTAGTGTGTACAGTACTCTATATATTTAAACCTCAGTAATTGTAGTGTGTACAGTACTCTATATATTTAAACCTCAGTAATTGTAGTGTGTACAGTACTCTATATATTTAAACCTCAGTAATTGTAGTGTGTACAGTACTCTATATATTTAAACCTCAGTAATTGTAGTGTGTACAGTACTCTATGTATTTAAACCTAAATAATTGTAGTGTGTACAGTACTCTATGTATTTAAACCTCAGTAATTGTAGTGTGTACAGTACTCTATATATTTAAACCTAAATAATTGTAGTGTGTACAGTACTCTATATATTTAAACCTCAGTAATTGTAGTGTGTACAGTACTCTATGTATTTAAACTTAAATAATTGTAGTGTGTACAGTACTCTATATATTTAAACCTAAATAATTGTAGTGTGTACAGTACTCTATATATTTAAACCTCAGTAATTGTAGTGTGTACAGTACTCTATATATTTAAACCTCAGTAATTGTAGTGTGTACAGTACTCTATATATTTAAACCTCAGTAATTGTAGTGTGTACAGTACTCTATATATTTAAACCTCAGTAATTGTAGTGTGTACAGTACTCTATGTATTTAAACCTAAATAATTGTAGTGTGTACAGTACTCTATGTATTTAAACCTCAGTAATTGTAGTGTGTACAGTACTCTATATATTTAAACCTAAATAATTGTAGTGTGTACAGTACTCTATATATTTAAACCTCAGTAAGTGTAGTGTGTACAGTACTCTATATTTTAAACCTAAATAATTGTAGTGTGTACAGTACTCTATGTATTTAAACCTCAGTAATTGTAGTGTGTACAGTACTCTATATTTTAAACCTCAATAATTGTAGTGTGTACAGTACTCTATATATTTAAACCTCAGTAATTGTAGTGTGTACAGTACTCTATATTTTAAACCTAAATAATTGTAGTGTGTACAGTACTCTATATATTTAAACCTAAATAATTGTAGTGTGTACAGTACTCTATGTATTTAAACCTCAATAATTGTAGTGTGTACAGTGCTCTATATATTTAAACCTAAATAATTGTAGTGTACAGTACTCTATATATTTAAACCTAAGTAATTGTAGTGTGTACAGTACTCTATATATTTAAACCTAAATAATTGTAGTGTGTACAGTACTCTATATATTTAAACCTCAGTAATTGTAGTGTGTACAGTACTCTATATATTTAAACCTCAGTAATTGTAGTGTGTACAGTACTCTATATATTTAAACCTCAGTAATTGTAGTGTGTACAGTACTCTATATATTTAAACCTCAGTAATTGTAGTGTGTACAGTACTCTATATATTTAAACCTCAGTAATTGTAGTGTGTACAGTACTCTATGTATTTAAACCTAAATAATTGTAGTGTGTACAGTACTCTATGTATTTAAACCTCAGTAATTGTAGTGTGTACAGTACTCTATATATTTAAACCTAAATAATTGTAGTGTGTACAGTACTCTATATATTTAAACCTCAGTAATTGTAGTGTGTACAGTACTCTATGTATTTAAACCTAAATAATTGTAGTGTGTACAGTACTCTATATATTTAAACCTAAATAATTGTAGTGTGTACAGTACTCTATGTATTTAAACCTCAGTAATTTAAACCTATATATTTAAAGTAATTGTAGTGTGTACAGTACTCTATATATTTAAACCTCAGTAATTGTAGTGTGTACAGTACTCTATATATTTAAACCTCAGTAATTGTAGTGTGTACAGTACTCTATATATTTAAACCTCAGTAATTGTAGTGTGTACAGTACTCTATGTATTTAAACCTAAATAATTGTAGTGTGTACAGTACTCTATATATTTAAACCTCAGTAATTGTAGTGTGTACAGTACTCTATATATTTAAACCTAAATAATTGTAGTGTGTACAGTACTCTATATATTTAAACCTCAGTAATTGTAGTGTGTACAGTACTCTATATATTTAAACCTAAATAATTGTAGTGTGTACAGTACTCTATATATTTAAACCTAAATAATTGTAGTGTGTACAGTACTCTATATATTTAAACCTCAGTAATTGTAGTGTGTACAGTACTCTATATATTTAAACCTAAGTAATTGTAGTGTGTACAGTACTCTATATTTTAAACCTAAATAATTGTAGTGTGTACAGTACTCTATATATTTAAACCTAAATAATTGTAGTGTGTACAGTACTCTATGTATTTAAACCTCAATAATTGTAGTGTGTACAGTGCTCTATATATTTAAACCTAAATAATTGTAGTGTACAGTACTCTATATATTTAAACCTAAGTAATTGTAGTGTGTACAGTACTCTATATATTTAAACCTAAATAATTGTAGTGTGTACAGTACTCTATATATTTAAACCTCAGTAATTGTAGTGTGTACAGTACTCTATATATTTAAACCTCAGTAATTGTAGTGTGTACAGTACTCTATATATTTAAACCTCAGTAATTGTAGTGTGTACAGTACTCTATATATTTAAACCTCAGTAATTGTAGTGTGTACAGTACTCTATATATTTAAACCTCAGTAATTGTAGTGTGTACAGTACTCTATGTATTTAAACCTAAATAATTGTAGTGTGTACAGTACTCTATGTATTTAAACCTCAGTAATTGTAGTGTGTACAGTACTCTATATATTTAAACCTAAATAATTGTAGTGTGTACAGTACTCTATATATTTAAACCTCAGTAATTGTAGTGTGTACAGTACTCTATGTATTTAAACCTAAATAATTGTAGTGTGTACAGTACTCTATATATTTAAACCTAAATAATTGTAGTGTGTACAGTACTCTATATATTTAAACCTCAGTAATTGTAGTGTGTACAGTACTCTATATATTTAAACCTCAGTAATTGTAGTGTGTACAGTACTCTATATATTTAAACCTCAGTAATTGTAGTGTGTACAGTACTCTATATATTTAAACCTCAGTAATTGTAGTGTGTACAGTACTCTATGTATTTAAACCTAAATAATTGTAGTGTGTACAGTACTCTATGTATTTAAACCTCAGTAATTGTAGTGTGTACAGTACTCTATATATTTAAACCTAAATAATTGTAGTGTGTACAGTACTCTATATATTTAAACCTCAGTAATTGTAGTGTGTACAGTACTCTATGTATTTAAACCTAAATAATTGTAGTGTGTACAGTACTCTATATATTTAAACCTAAATAATTGTAGTGTGTACAGTACTCTATATATTTAAACCTCAGTAATTGTAGTGTGTACAGTACTCTATATATTTAAACCTAAGTAATTGTAGTGTGTACAGTACTCTATATATTTAAACCTAAATAATTGTAGTGTGTACAGTACTCTATATATTTAAACCTCAATAATTGTAGTGTGTACAGTACTCTATATATTTAAACCTAAGTAATTGTAGTGTGTACAGTACTCTATATATTTAAACCTCAGTAATTGTAGTGTGTACAGTACTCTATATATTTAAACCTCAGTAATTGTAGTGTGTACAGTACTCTATATATTTAAACCTAAGTAATTGTAGTGTGTACAGTACTCTATATATTTAAACCTCAGTAATTGTAATGTGTACAGTACTCTATGTATTTAAACCTAAATAATTGTAGTGTGTACAGTACTCTATGTATTTAAACCTAAATAATTGTAGTGTGTACAGTACTCTATATATTTAAACCTCAGTAATTGTAGTGTGTACAGTACTCTATATATTTAAACCTAAATAATTGTAGTGTGTACAGTACTCTATATATTTAAACCTAAATAATTGTAGTGTGTACAGTACTCTATATATTTAAACCTCAATAATTGTAGTGTGTACAGTACTCTATATATTTAAACCTAAGTAATTGTAGTGTGTACAGTACTCTATATATTTAAACCTCAGTAATTGTAGTGTGTACAGTACTCTATATATTTAAACCTCAGTAATTGTAGTGTGTACAGTACTCTATATATTTAAACCTAAGTAATTGTAGTGTGTACAGTACTCTATGTATTTAAACCTAAATAATTGTAGTGTGTACAGTACTCTATATATTTAAACCTAAATAATTGTAGTGTGTACAGTACTCTATATATTTAAACCTAAATAATTGTAGTGTGTACAGTACTCTATATATTTAAACCTAAATAATTGTAGTGTGTACAGTACTCTATATATTTAAACCTAAATAATTGTAGTGTGTACAGTACTCTATTTAAACCTCAGTAATTGTAGTGTGTACAGTACTCTATATATTTAAACCTCAGTAATTGTAGTGTGTACAGTACTCTATATATTTAAACCTAAATAATTGTAGTGTGTACAGTACTCTATATATTTAAACCTCAGTAATTGTAGTGTGTACATTTACTCAGTATATATTTAAACCTCAGTAATTGTAGTGTGTACAGTACTCTATGTATTTAAACCTAAATAATTGTAGTGTGTACAGTACTCTATATATTTAAACCTCAGTAATTGTAGTGTGTACAGTACTCTATATATTTAAACCTCAGTAATTGTAGTGTGTACAGTACTCTATGTATTTAAACCTAAATAATTGTAGTGTGTACAGTACTCTATATATTTAAACCTCAGTAATTGTAGTGTGTACAGTACTCTATATATTTAAACCTCAGTAATTGTAGTGTGTACAGTACTCTATATATTTAAACCTCAGTAATTGTAGTGTGTACAGTACTCTATATATTTAAACCTAAATAATTGTAGTGTGTACAGTACTCTATATTTTTAAACCTCAGTAAGTGTAGTGTGTACAGTACTCTATATATTTAAACCTCAGTAATTGTAGTGTGTACAGTACTCTATGTATTTAAACCTCAGTAATTGTAGTGTGTCAGTAATTTAAACCTCAGTAATTGTAGTGTGTACAGTACTCTATATATTTAAACCTCAGTAATTGTAGTGTGTACAGTACTCTATATATTTAAACCTCAGTAATTGTAGTGTGTACAGTACTCTATATATTTAAACCTCAGTAATTGTAGTGTGTACAGTACTCTATGTATTTAAACCTCAGTAATTGTAGTGTGTACAGTACTCTATATATTTAAACCTCAGTAATTGTAGTGTGTACAGTACTCTATATATTTAAACCTCATGTGTAGTGTGTACAGTACTCTATATATTTAAACCTCAGTAATTGTAGTGTGTACAGTACTCTATATATTTAAACCTCAGTAATTGTAGTGTGTACAGTACTCTATATATTTAAACCTCAGTAATTGTAGTGTGTACAGTACTCTATATATTTAAACCTCAGTAATTGTAGTGTGTACAGTACTCTATATATTTAAACCTCAGTAATTGTAGTGTGTACAGTACTCTATATATTTAAACCTCAGTAATTGTAGTGTGTACAGTACTCTATATATTTAAACCTCAGTAATTGTAGTGTGTACAGTACTCTATATATTTAAACCTCAGTAAGTGTAGTGTGTACAGTACTCTATATATTTAAACCTCAGTAAGTGTAGTGTGTACAGTACTCTATATATTTAAACCTCAGTAATTGTAGTGTGTACAGTACTCTATATATTTAAACCTCAGTAATTGTAGTGTGTACAGTACTCTATATATTTAAACCTCAGTAATTGTAGTGTGTACAGTACTCTATATATTTAAACCTCAGTAATTGTAGTGTGTACAGTACTCTATGTATTTAAACCTAAATAATTGTAGTGTGTACAGTACTCTATGTATTTAAACCTAAATAATTGTAGTGTGTACAGTACTCTATGTATTTAAACCTAAATAATTGTAGTGTGTACAGTACTCTATGTATTTAAACCTAAATAATTGTAGTGTGTACAGTACTCTATATATTTAAACCTCAATAATTGTAGTGTGTACAGTACTCTATATATTTAAACCTCAGTAATTGTAGTGTGTACAGTACTCCATATATTTAAACCTCAGTAATTGTAGTGTGTACAGTACTCTATATATTTAAACCTCAGTAATTGTAGTGTGTACAGTACTCTATATATTTAAACCTCAGTAATTGTAGTGTGTACAGTACTCTATATATTTAAACCTCAGTAATTGCAGTGTGTACAGTACTCTATATATTTAAACCTCAGTAATTGTAGTGTGTGCAGTACTCTATATATTTAAACCTCAGTAATTGTAGTGTGTACAGTACTCTATATATTTAAACCTAAATAATTGTAGTGTGTACAGTACTCTATATATTTAAACCTAAATAATTGTAGTGTGTACAGTACTCTATATATTTAAACCTAAATAATTGTATTGTGTGTACAGTACTCTATATATTTAAACCTAAATAATTGTAGTGTGTACAGTACTCTATATATTTAAACCTAAATAATTGTAGTGTGTACAGTACTCTATATATTTAAACCTAAATAATTGTAGTGTGTACAGTACTCTATATATTTAAACCTAAATAATTGTAGTGTGTACAGTACTCTATATATTTAAACCTCAGTAATTGTAGTGTGTACAGTACTCTATATATTTAAACCTAAATAATTGTAGTGTGTACAGTACTCTATATATTTAAACCTCAGTAATTGTAGTGTGTGCAGTGCTCTATATATTTAAACCTCAGTAATTGTAGTGTGTACAGTACTCTATGTATTTAAACCTAAATAATTGTAGTGTGTACAGTACTCTATATATTTAAACCTCAGTAATTGTAGTGTGTACAGTACTCTATATATGTTGTACCAATTGAGAACTTTGGTCTAATTCTCTGAGATCAGGATCTTCTCTGGAAAATCAGAATTTTTGTATATTTGGGGTTTTACTGCCAGGGCCCAGGTCTGGCAGTACTGCTCTAGCAGGTCCAGGCTCTGCTGTAGGCCGTGTGCTGTGGGTGACAGCAGTCATAGGTCATCTGAGAAGAGTAGACATTTTTAACCTCTGAATTGTGGAGACTAACACCAGGGGCTAAGGAATTTTCTAGAATAGTGGCCAATTCGTTGATGTAAATTATTGAAGAGTGCAGGGCTCAGATTACAACCCTGGCGAAGGCCCCCTGCCCCTGTTTAAATAATTATGTTATTTTCCTGCCAATTTTAATGCTGCACGTTTTGCCTGTATACATTGATATAATTGTTTTTATAATTTACCTTTTATTTATACAGGTTTTTTCTCATTGAGAACATCACTTTTCCAAGAGAGACCTGGTCCAATAGCAGCAGGGCGAACGTTTCAGACAAAACAACTTACATACACTAACACAACATTAAACAAAACTATAAACACACATACAGTATAACAAAAACATTTTACATTAAAAACACAAATGTTTTGACTAAAAACAGCTGACCTAAAAACAATTACTCTTCTATGATATAGACATCGATCAAGTGTTTGAACTCCACCACCGAAACTAGATCATCACATTTCATGTGATGTAATATGTTTTACACTCTACACCACTATCAATACCCTCGTAGAACAGTCCTGGATGTCAAATAGAATCAAATGCTTTTTGGAAGTCGATTAAGCAAGCGTATATTTTTGGCATTATTTTGGTGCACATGTTTATCTATCAGGGTGTAAATATGATCAGTTGTGCGATGTTTTGGTATAAATCCAATTTGGCTTTTACTGAAGACATTGTGTTTATTAAGTACGTTTATAACTCTTATGTTTATAATACTACAGAAAGCCTTCCCCAGGTTACTGTTCACACAAATGCCTCTGGAATTGTTAGATGAATTTGTCCCCGTTCTTAGATTGGGGTTATGAGTCCTTGATTCCAGATGTCAGGGAAATAACCTACACTCGGATCAAATTAAACACTTTTAATATTGCCAATCTGAAATTTTGCACTAGTGAGTTTGAGCATCACATTTAGGATGCCATCAGGTCCGCATGCCTTTTTAAATTTGAGAGTCTGAAGTTTCTTTTTGAGCTCCTGGTCAGTAATAGTTTAGTTTCTTATAGAGCTCCTGGTCAGTAATAGTTTAGTTTCTTATAGAGCTCCTGGTCAGTAATAGTTTAGTTTCTTATAGAGCTCCTGGTCAGTAATAGTTTAGTTTCTTATAGAGCTCCTGGTCAGTAATAGTTTAGTTTCTTATAGAGCTCCTGGTCAGTAATAGTTTAGTTTCTTATAGAGCTCCTGGTCAGTAATAGTTTAGTTTCTTATAGAGCTCCTGGTCAGTAATAGTTTAGTTTCTTATAGAGCTCCTGGTCAGTAATAGTGTAGTTTCTTATAGAGCTCCTGGTCAGTAATAGTTTAGTTTCTTATAGAGCTCCTGGTCAGTAATAGTTTAGTTTCTTATAGAGCTCCTGGTCAGTAATAGTTTAGTTTCTTATAGAGCTCCTGGTCAGTAATAGTTTAGTTTCTTATAGAGCTCCTGGTCAGTAATAGTTTAGTTTCTTATAGAGCTCCTGGTCAGTAATAGTTTAGTTTCTTATAGAGATCCTGGTCAGTAATAGTTTAGTTTCTTATAGAGCTCCTGGTCAGTAATAGTTTAGTTTCTTATAGAGCTCCTGGTCAGTAATAGTTTAGTATCTTATAGAGCTCCTGGTCAGTAATAGTTTAGTTTCTTATAGAGATCCTGGTCAGTAATAGTTTAGTTTCTTACAGAGCTCCTGGTCAGTAATAGTTTAGTTTCTTACAGAGCTCCTGGTCAGTAATAGTTTAGTTTCTTACAGAGCTCCTGGTCAGTAATAGTTTAGTTTCTTACAGAGCTCCTGGTCAGTAATAGTTTAGTTTCTTATAGAGCTCCTGGTCAGTAATAGTTTAGTTTCTTATAGAGCTCCTGGTCAGTAATAGTTTAGTTTCTTATAGAGCTCCTGGTCAGTAGTTGGGGAGTCCAGTGGATTTTGATTGTCCTTTATAGCCTTTTCTAATCCATCCAACTTCTCATGAATTTGGCGTTGCTCTGCATTTATGTCAATTTGAACGGAGTGTTTTAGAGTGTTTTAAAATGGGTTGACCATTTATCACCGTGTCTGTCTCTCTGTCCCTCTGTCTGTCTCTGTCTGTTTCTCTCTTTCTGTCTCTCTCTTCTCTCGCTCTTCTGTCTCTCTTCTCTCTTCTCTGTCTCCTCTCTCTCTCTCTCCTCTCTCTCTGTCGCTCTCTCTGTCGCTCTCTTCTCTCTTTCTGTCGCTCTGTCTCTTCTCTCTTCTGTCTCTCTCTTCTGGCTCTCTTCTGCCGCTCTCTTCTGCCGCTCTCTTCTGCCGCTCTCTTCTGCCGCTCTCTTCTGCCGCTCTCTTCTCTGTCGCTCCCTCTCTCTCTCCTCTTTTATGTCTCTCTCCTCTCTTATGTCTCTCTCTTCTGTGTCTCTTCTCTCTCTCTTCTGTCTCTCTCTTCTGTCTCTCTCTTCTGTCTCTCTCTTCTGTCTCTCTCTTCTGCCGCTCTCTTCTCTGTCGCTCTCTCTCTCTCTCCTTTTATGTCTCTCTCCTCTCTTATGTCTCTCTCTTCTGTCTCTCTCCTCTGTCTCTCTCTCTCTCTGTCTCTCTCTCTCTCTCTGTCTCTCCTCTGTCTCTCTCTCTCTCTCTGTCTCTCTGTCTCTCTCTGTCTCTCTCTGTCTCTCTCTGTCTCTCTCTGTCTCTCTCTGTCTCTCTCTGTCTCTCTCTGTCTCTCTCTCTCTCTGTCCCTCTCTCTCTGTCCCTCTCTCTCTTCTGTCTCTCTCTTCTGTCTCTCTCTTCTGTCTCTCTCTTCTGTCTCTCTCTTCTGCCGCTCTCTTCTGCCGCTCTCTTCTCTGTCGCTCTCTCTCTCTCTTCTTTTATGTCTCTCTCTCTCTCTCTGTCTCTCTCTGTCTCTCTCTGTCTCTCTCTGTCTCTCTCTGTCTCTCTCTGTTTCTCTCTGTCTCTCTCTGTCTCTCTCTGTCTCTCTCTCTCTCTCTCTCTCTCTCTCTCTCTCTCTCTCTCTCTCTCTCTCTCTCTCTCTCGTCTGTCTCTCTCTCTTCTGTCTGTCTCTCTCTCTTCTGTCTGTCTCTCTCTCTTCTGTCTGTCTCTCTCTCTTCTGTCTGTCTCTCTCTTCTGTCTCTCTCTTCTGTCTGTCTCTTCTGTCTCTCTCTTCTGTCTGTCTGTCTCGCTCTCTCTTCTGTCTGTCTGTCTCGCTCTCTCTTCTGTCTGTCTGTCTCGCTCTCTCTTCTGTTTGTCTGTCTCGCTCTCTCTTCTGTTTGTCTGTCTCGCTCTCTCTTCTGTTTGTCTGTCTCGCTCTCTCTTCTGTTTGTCTGTCTCGCTCTCTCTTCTGTTTGTCTGTCTCGCTCTCTCTTCTGTTTGTCTGTCTCGCTCTCTCTTCTGTTTGTCTGTCTCGCTCTCTCTTCTGTTTGTCTGTCTCGCTCTCTCTTCTGTTTGTCTGTCTCGCTCTCTCTTCTGTTTGTCTGTCTCGCTCTCTCTTCTGTTTGTCTGTCTCGCTCTCTCTTCTGTTTGTCTGTCTCGCTCTCTCTTCTGTTTGTCTGTCTCGCTCTCTCTTCTGTTTGTCTGTCTCGCTCTCTCTTCTGTTTGTCTGTCTCGCTCTCTCTTCTGTTTGTCTGTCTCGCTCTCTCTTCTGTTTGTCTGTCTCGCTCTCTCTTCTGTTTGTCTGTCTCGCTCTCTCTTCTGTTTGTCTGTCTCGCTCTCTCTTCTGTTTGTCTGTCTCGCTCTCTCTTCTGTTTGTCTGTCTCGCTCTCTCTTCTGTTTGTCTGTCTCGCTCTCTCTTCTGTTTGTCTGTCTCGCTCTCTCTTCTGTTTGTCTGTCTCGCTCTCTCTTCTGTTTGTCTGTCTCGCTCTCTCTTCTGTTTCTCTGTCTCGCTCTCTCTTCTGTTTCTCTGTCTCGCTCTCTCTCTGTACGCCTGCCTCTTTCTTTCTTTTTTCCTCTCCTTTTTACATTTTTTTTATTGTGTTTTTTTTTATTGTGTGTGTTTTGATGGGTGTGAGAGAACCGACAGCCTGTCTGTGTAATGCCACTGTGGCTCTGTGCCTGGATCGATAGCATGGTGCTGGGGGAATTAATGTGTCTGTGTGTGTGAGAGAGAGAGAGAGGGGGTGCACACACATCATGTGTGTATCCATTGTTTAGCTAAAAAGATATTTCTAAAATTATCATCCAGTTCTCTCTCCTCTCTCCTCCAGTGTAAAATCATCCTGTAGTCCTAGCAGGTGTGTAGGGAGGTCTCTGTGACGGGTGGAATCTTCCCCTCCTCTCAATGATGTATAGGCCTCTCTCCCACGAGATGCAGGGAAGCCAGTTTATTGCCTTCAAACGCACCGCAGCAGAGACAAAGACCAAAGTTGGTTTGACTGAACAGTCCAGCAATGCGATTTCATCTTCAAATAACTGATGACGAGGGGTAGTCATTTTTCCAAGCATTTGATAGGGGGGGGGGAATCATAATGGAAAATAAATAACAAGTAATCGTGGTATTGCTTTTGAAAAATGAGCCCTAACATGAAAGCCTAGAAGAAATCTCCTGTATGAGCCTGTGTCGGTGATGTCAGTGGTCTGCTGTCAGACGGTGATGTCAGACGGTGATGTCAGACGGTGATGTCAGACGGTGATGTCAGTGGTCTGCTGTCAGACGGTGATGTCAGTGGTCTGCTGTCAGACAGTGATGTCAGACGGTGATGTCAGTGGTCCGCTGTCAGACGGTGATGTCAGTGGTCCGCTGTCAGACGGTGATGTCAGTGGTCCGCTGTCAGACGGTGATGTCAGACGGTGATGTCAGACGGTGATGTCAGTGGTCCGCTGTCAGACGGTGATGTCAGTGGTCTGCTGTCAGACGGTGATGTCAGACGGTGATGTCAGTGGTCCGCTGTCAGACGGTGATGTCAGTGGTCTGCTGTCAGACGGTGATGTCAGACGGTGATGTCAGTGGTCTGCTGTCAGACGGTGATGTCAGTGGTCTGCTGTCAGACGGTGATGTCAGTGGTCTGCTGTCAGACGGTGATGTCAGACGGTGATGTCAGACGGTGATGTCAGACGGTGATGTCAGTGGTCTGCTGTCAGACGGTGATGTCAGACGGTGATGTCAGTGGTCTGCTGTCAGACGGTGATGTCAGTGGTCTGCTGTCAGACGGTGATGTCAGTGGTCTGCTGTCAGACGGTGATGTCAGACGGTGATGTCAGTGGTCCGCTGTCAGACGGTGATGTCAGACGGTGATGTCAGTGGTCTGCTGTCAGACGGTGATGTCAGTGGTCCGCTGTCAGACGGTGATGTCAGTGGTCTGCTGTCAGACGGTGATGTCAGTGGTCTGCTGTCAGACGGTGATGTCAGTGGTCTGCTGTCAGACGGTGATGTCAGTGGTCTGCTGTCAGACGGTGATGTCAGACGGTGATGTCAGTGGTCTGCTGTCAGACGGTGATGTCAGTGGTCTGCTGTCAGACGGTGATGTCAGACGGTGATGTCAGTGGTCCGCTGTCAGACGGTGATGTCAGACGGTGATGTCAGTGGTCTGCTGTCAGACGGTGATGTCAGTGGTCTGCTGTCAGACGGTGCTGTCAGACGGTGATGTCAGTGGTCTGCTGTCAGACGGTGATGTCAGACGGTGATGTCAGTGGTCTGCTGTCAGACGGTGATGTCAGTGGTCTGCTGTCAGACGGTGATGTCAGACGGTGATGTCAGTGGTCTGCTGTCAGACGGTGATGTCAGTGGTCTGCTGTCAGACGGTGATGTCAGTGGTCTGCTGTCAGACGGTGATGTCAGTGGTCTGCTGTCAGACGGTGATGTCAGTGGTCTGCTGTCAGACGGTGATGTCAGACGGTGATGTCAGTGGTCTGCTGTCAGACGGTGATGTCAGTGGTCTGCTGTCAGACAGTGATGTCAGACGGTGATGTCAGACGGTGATGTCAGACGGTGATGTCAGACGGTGATGTCAGACGGTGATGTCAGTGGTCTGCTGTCAGACGGTGATCTTTATCACATTTGTTCTGGATAATTTTTCCTGAGCTTTTATGATGTCCATAAAAATCGACTGAGAACCCCTCAGTAACACACAGGTTAAGTTATTGCACTTGTCATGTCGCCTGGTTTTGACCAGCTAATAGCCTTTACCACCCATCAAGCAACATTCTGGACTAAACGTTCAAATCCTGCTGCTACAGGAATATTTTGCTGTTAGAATACCGGTCAAATTAAGATTCGTACATCTGTAACTATCATCAGTTAATTTCTTCTTGGTAACAAAACACTTCTCTATTGTTTTGGTAAATAAATAAAAAGCTCTCTCTTACCTTTCCTAAATGGAAATGTTATATTTGATAGTTTAAGGTGTCAATACTCTGGCCATTTTAATCCACAATCAGATGAAGGTGTGGTCATTGGTTTGTCCTCTCTTCACTCCTCCATTTTAAAAGGCCCTAATGGTGATTGAAGTTCGTGTCTCACTTCAACGCTCTGAATCTGGGGATCATTTCAATTGAATCCCACTTCCTCTGACTGCAGCCCCCCTGCTTATGCTTACATTGCCAAAGCAAGTGAAATAGACAGGAAGTAAACAAGTGAAATAGACAGGAAGTAAACAAGTGAATTAGACAGGAAGTAAACAAGTGAATTAGACAGGAAGTAAACAAGTGAATTAGACAGGAAGTAAACAAGTGAATTAGACAGGAAGTAAACAAGTGAATTAGACAGGAAGTAAACAAGTGAAATAGACAGGAAGTAAACAAGTGGAAAAAATAAGGGACCTCCTCTCTGGCCTCACAGTAGGCCTCCACTCCTCTCTGGCCTCACAGTAGGCCTCCACTCCTCTCTGGCCTCACAGTAGGCCTCCACTCCTCTCTGGCCTCCTCTCCTCTCTGGCCTCCTCTCCTCTCTGGTCCTCACCGTGGGCCTTCTCTCATAACAGCTGCCCGGCCAGGGAGTGGAGCACGGCTTATGTCAGTTCCCCCCTGAGTCGCATCCAGCCTTTTGACCCGCTGCTCTGTAGCGCTGAAAGGGGAATACGCTGACGACTGAACAAAGCTGCCGTGCACCAGAGGACTGAGGCCTGGCTGGCTGAACTGGAGCACTGGAGAATTCTGATCTACCCACACGCACGGACGGACAGAGAGGAGTTTCTTGCCCGAGCACCTGCACCTTTGCCTTCCCACTTGTCAAGTGCCCTTTTGGGTGGTGGTTGATACAGTACCTGTCAAAAGTTTTAGAAAACCTACTCATTAATGGGCTTTTCTTCATTTTGACTATTTTAAACATTGTAGAATAATAATGGAGACATCAACACTATGAAATAACACATGTAATAATGTTATAACCAAATAAGTGTTTAATAAACAAATCAGAATATATTTGATTTTCTTGAAAGTAGGCACCCTTTGCCTTGATGACAGCTTTGCACACTCTTGGCATTCTCTCAACCAGCTTCATGAGGTAGTCACCTGGAATGCATTTCAATTAACAGGTGTGCCTTGTTAAAAGTTTATTTGTGGAATTTCTTTCCATCTTAATGCATTTGAGCCAATCAGTTTTATGACAAGTTTTATTTGGTAAACGACCAAGTCCATAATGTGGCAAGAACAGCTCAAATAAGCAAAGAGAAACGACAGTCCATCATTACTTCAAGACATGAAGATCTGGAAAATTAAGGACTTTGAAAGTTTTTTTCAAGTGCAGTCGCAAAAACCATCAAGCACAATGACGCAATTTTCTCATGAGGACCACCACAGGAGTTGGATGTTCATTAGAGTTACAACCCTCTGAAATTGCTGCCAAATTAATGCTTCACAGAGTTCAAGTAACAGACACATCTCAACATCATCTGTTCAGAGGAGACTGCGTGAATCAAGCATTTATGGTTGAATTGCTGCAAAGAAACCACTACTAAAGGACACCAATAAGAAGAGGAGACTTTCTTGGGCCAAATAACACGAGCAATGGACATTAGACCGGTGGAAATCTGTCCTTTGGTCTGATGAGTCCAAATTTGAGACTTTTTATTCCATCCGCCGTGTCTTTGTGAGACGCAGAGTGGATGTTCTCTGCATGTGTGGTTCCCACCGTAAAGCATGGAGGAGGTGGTGTGATGGTGCTTTGCTGGTGACACTGTCTGTGATTTATTTAGAATTCAAGGCACACTTAACCAGCATGGCTGCCACAGCATTCTGCAGAGATACCCCGTCCCATCTGGTTTGTGCTTAGTGGGACATTTGTTTTTCAACAGGGCAATGACCCAACACACCTCCAGGCTGTGTAAGGGCTACTTGACCAAGAAGAGTGATGGAGTGCTGCATCAGATGACCTGGACTCCACAATCACCCAACCTCAACCCAATTGAGATGGTTTGGGGTGAGTTGGACCGCAGAGTGAAGGAAAAGCAGCCAACAAGTGCTCAGCATATGTGGGATCTACTTCAAGACTATTGGAAAAGCATTCCAGGTGAAGTTGGTTGAGAGAAAGCCAAGTGTGGGCAAAGCTGTCATCAAGGCAAAGGGGGGGCTACTTTGAAGAATCTCAAATATTATATTTTGATTTGTTTAACACTTTCTTGGTTACTACATGATTCCATATGTGTTATTTCATAATTTTGATGTCTTCAAAAATGTAGGAAATAGTATGTGATGTGGTCACCAGTAGAGTGTGTGTAGCTAGTTACCTCATTTAAATATCAACTGCCCCACCAGCCTCGGCATAATATTTGATGGGAACACTTGATTTTACATGGTCAATATTGGGTCTGGTTGCCTACTGCATCAGAGAGAGGCAGAAAGGAGTGATGAGCGGTTTCGTCAATGACCCTCCAACTCAACTCCATCCCTAATTCAAGTGGGGGTGTTGAACATATGTGTCAGGGCAGCAGCGCCACCGTCTAGACTTAGAGGGAGAGACCGTGGCTGAGAGGGGGAGAGAGACCGTGGCTGAGAGGGGGAGAGAGACCGTGGCTGAGAGGGGGAGAGAGACCGTGGCTGAGAGGGGGAGAGAGACCGTGGCTGAGAGGGGGAGAGAGACCGTGGCTGAGAGAGGGGGAGAGAGACCGTGGCTGAGAGAAGGAGAGACCGTGGCTGAGAGGGGGAGAGAGACCGTGGCTGAGAGAGGGGAGAGAGACCGTGGCTGAGAGAAGGAGAGACCGTGGCTGAGAGGGGGAGAGAGACCGTGGCTGAGAGGGGGAGAGAGACCGTGGCTGAGATGGGGAGAGAGACCGTGGCTGAGAGAGGGGGAGAGAGACCGTGGCTGAGAGAGGGGAGAGAGACCGTGGCTGAGATGGGGAGAGAGACCGTGGCTGAGAGAGGGGGAGAGAGACCGTGGCTGAGAGAGGGGGAGAGAGACCGTGGCTGAGAGAGGGGAGAGAGAC
This sequence comes from Oncorhynchus masou masou, assembly GCF_036934945.1. Classification (NCBI taxonomy): domain Eukaryota; kingdom Metazoa; phylum Chordata; class Actinopteri; order Salmoniformes; family Salmonidae; genus Oncorhynchus; species Oncorhynchus masou. Next base: position 82,362,426 of record NC_088239.1, on the reverse strand, counting down.
CGTGGCTGAGATGGGGAGAGAGACCGTGGCTGAGAGAGGGGGAGAGAGACCGTGGCTGAGAGAAGGAGAGACCGTGGCTGAGAGAAGGAGAGACCGTGGCTGAGAGGGGGAGAGAGACCGTGGCTGAGATGGGGAGAGAGACCGTGGCTGAGATGGGGAGAGAGACCGTGGCTGAGAGAGGGGGAGAGAGACCGTGGCTGAGAGGAGAGACCGTGGCTGAGAGGAGAGACCGTGGCTGAGAGAAGGAGAGACCGTGGCTGAGAGAAGGAGAGACCGTGGCTGAGAGAAGGAGAGACCGTGGCTGAGAGGGGGAGAGAGACCGTGGCTGAGAGAAGGAGAGACCGTGGCTGAGAGGGGGAGAGAGACCGTGGCTGAGAGGGGGTGAGAGACCGTGGCTGAGAGGGGGTGAGAGACCGTGGCTGAGAGGGGGTGAGACCGTGGAGAGACCGGGCTGAGAGAAGGAGACCGTGGCTGAGAGGGGGTGAGAGACCGTGGCTGAGAGGGGGCTAATAGAGACCGTGGCTGAGAGAAGGAGAGACCGTGGCTGAGAGAAGGAGAGACCGTGGCTGAGAGGGGGAGAGAGACCGTGGCTGAGAGGGGGCTAATAGAGACCGTGGCTGAGAGAAGGAGAGACCGTGGCTGAGAGAAGGAGAGACCGTGGCTGAGAGGGGGAGAGAGACCGTGGCTGAGAGAGAGACCGGGGAGAGAGACCGTGGCTGAGAGGGGGTGAGAGACCGTGGCTGAGAGAAGGAGAGACCGTGGCTGAGAGGGGGAGAGAGACCGTGGCTGAGAGAAGGAGAGACCGTGGCTGAGAGGGGAGAGAGACCGTGGCTGAGAGAGAGACCGGGCTGAGAGACCGTGGCTGAGAGGGGAGAGACCGTGGCTGAGAGGGGGTGAGAGAGAGGGGGAGAGAGACCGTGGCTGAGAGGGGGAGAGAGACCGTGGCTGAGAGAAGGAGAGACCGTGGCTGAGAGGGGGAGAGAGACCGTGGCTGAGAGGGGGTGAGAGACCGTGGCTGAGAGAAGGAGAGACCGTGGCTGAGAGGGGGAGAGAGACCGTGGCTGAGAGGGGGTGAGAGACCGTGGCTGAGAGAGGGGGGAGAGAGACCGTGGCTGAGAGGGGGTGAGAGAGACCGTGGCTGAGAGGGGAGAGAGACCGTGGCTGAGAGGGGGAGAGACCGTGGCTGAGAGGGGGAGAGAGACCGTGGCTGAGAGGGGGTGAGAGACCGTGGCTGAGAGGGGGTGAGAGACCGTGGCTGAGCTGAATGGGGAGAGACCGTGGCTGAGACCGTGGCTGGGGGAGAGAGACCGTGGCTGAGAGAGGGGGAGAGAGACCGTGGCTGAGAGGGGAGAGGGGGTGAGAGGGGGAGAGAGACCGTGGCTGAGAGGGGGAGAGAGACCGTGGCTGAGAGGGGGAGAGAGACCGTGGCTGAGAGGGGGAGAGAGACCGTGGCTGAGAGTGGCTGAGAGGGGGAGAGAGACCGTGGCTGAGAGGGGGAGAGAGACCGTGGCTGAGAGGGGGAGAGAGACCGTGGCTGAGAGGGGGAGAGAGACCGTGGCTGAGAGGGGGAGAGAGACCGTGGCTGAGAGGGGGAGAGAGACCGTGGCTGAGATGGGGAGAGAGACCGTGGCTGAGAGGGGGAGAGAGACCGTGGCTGACCGTGGCTGAGAGGGGGAGAGAGACCGTGGCTGAGAGGGGAGAGAGAGAGAGGGGGAGAGAGACCGTGGCTGAGAGGGGGAGAGAGACCGTGGCTGAGAGCGGGGGAGAGAGACCGTGGGGGGAGGGGAGAGAGACCGTGGCTGAGAGGGGGAGAGAGACCGTGGCTGAGAGGGGGAGAGAGACCGTGGCTGAGAGGGGGAGAGAGACCGTGGCTGAGAGGGGGAGAGAGACCGTGGCTGAGAGGGGGAGAGAGACCGTGGCTGAGAGGGGGAGAGAGACCGTGGCTGAGAGGGGGAGAGAGACCGTGGCTGAGAGGGGGAGAGACCGTGGCCGTGGACCTGGCTGAGAGGGGGAGAGAGACCGTGGCTGAGAGGGGGAGAGAGCTGAGAGGGGGAGAGAGACCGTGGCTGAGAGGGGGAGAGAGACCGTGGCTGAGAGGGGGAGAGAGACCGTGGCTGAGAGAGGGGGAGAGAGACCGTGGCTGAGAGAGGGGGAGAGAGACCGTGGCTGAGAGGGGGAGAGAGACCGTGGCTGAGAGGGGGAGAGAGACCGTGGCTGAGAGGGGGAGAGAGACCGTGGCTGAGAGGGGGAGAGAGACCGTGGCTGAGAGAAGGAGAGACCGTGGCTGAGAGGGGGAGAGAGACCGTGGCTGAGAGGGGGAGAGAGACCGTGGCTGAGAGGGGGAGAGGACCGTGGCTGAGAGAGAGACCGTGGCTGAGAGGGGAGAGAGACCGTGGCTGAGAGGGGGAGAGAGACCGTGGCTGAGAGGGGAGAGAGACCGTGGCTGAGAGGGGGAGAGAGACCGTGGCTGAGAGGGGGAGAGAGACCGTGGCTGAGAGGGGGAGAGAGACCGTGGCTGAGAGGGGGGAGAGACCGTGGCTGGACCGTGGCTGAGAGGGGGAGAGAGACCGTGGCTGAGAGGGGGAGAGAGACCGTGGCTGAGAGGGGGAGAGAGACCGTGGCTGAGAGCGGGGGAGAGAGACCGTGGCTGAGAGGGGGAGAGAGACCGTGGCTGAGAGGGGGAGAGAGACCGTGGCTGAGAGGGGGAGAGAGACCGTGGCTGAGAGGGGGAGAGAGACCGTGGCTGAGACCGTGGGGGGGGAGAGACCGTGGCTGAGAGGGGGAGAGAGACCGTGGCTGAGAGGGGGAGAGAGACCGTGGCTGAGAGGGGGAGAGAGACCGTGGCTGGCTGAGAGGGGGAGAGAGACCGTGGCTGAGATGGGGAGAGAGACCGTGGCTGAGAGGGGGAGAGAGACCGTGGCTGAGAGAGGGGGAGAGAGACCGTGGCTGAGAGGGGGAGAGAGACCGTGGCTGAGAGGGGAGAGAGACCGTGGCTGAGAGGGGAGAGAGACCGTGGCTGAGAGGGGGAGAGAGACCGTGGCTGAGAGGGGGAGAGAGACCGTGGCTGAGAGGGGGAGAGACCGTGGCTGAGAGGGGGAGAGAGACCGTGGCTGGCTGAGAGGGGGGAGAGACCGTGGCTGAGAGGGAGGGGGGAGAGACCGTGGCTGAGAGGGGGGAGAGACCGTGGCTGAGAGGGGGGAGAGACCGTGGCTGAGAGGGGGAGAGACCGTGGCTGAGAGGGGGGGAGAGACCGTGGCTGAGAGAGACCGTGGCTGAGAGGGGGAGAGAGACCGTGGCTGAGAGGGGGAGAGAGACCGTGGCTGAGAGGGGGAGAGACCGTGGCTGAGAGGGGGAGAGAGACCGTGGCTGAGAGAGGGGAGAGAGACCGTGGCTGAGAGAGGGGGAGAGAGACCGTGGCTGAGAGCGGGGGAGAGAGACCGTGGCTGAGAGAAGGAGAGACCGTGGCTGAGAGGGGGGAGAGACCGTGGCTGAGAGAAGGAGAGACCGTGGCTGAGAGGGGGGAGAGACCGTGGCTGAGAGGGGGAGAGAGACCGTGGCTGAGAGGGGGAGAGACCGTGGCTGAGAGGGGGAGAGACCGTGGCTGAGAGGGGGAGAGAGACCGTGGCTGAGAGGGGGGAGAGACCGTGGCTGAGAGAGGGGGAGAGAGACCGTGGCTGAGAGGGGGAGAGAGACCGTGGCTGAGAGAGACCGTGGCTGAGAGGGGGAGAGAGACCGTGGCTGAGAGGGGGAGAGACCGTGGCTGAGATGGGGAGAGAGACCGTGGCTGAGAGGGGGGAGAGACCGTGGCTGAGGGGGGAGAGAGACCGTGGCTGAGAGGGGGGAGAGACCGTGGCTGAGAGGGGGAGAGAGACCGTGGCTGAGAGGGGGAGAGAGACCGTGGCTGGAGAGAGGGGAGAGAGACCGTGGCTGAGAGAAGGAGAGACCGTGGCTGAGAGGGGGAGAGAGACCGTGGCTGAGAGGGGGAGAGAGACCGTGGCTGGGGGAGAGAGACCGTGGCTGAGAGCGGGGAGAGAGACCGTGGCTGAGAGGGGGAGAGAGACCGTGGCTGAGAGGGGGAGAGAGACCGTGGCTGAGAGGGGGAGAGAGACCGTGGCTGAGGGGAGAGAGACCGTGGCTGAGAGGGGGAGAGAGACCGTGGCTGAGAGGGGGAGAGAGACCGTGGCTGAGAGGGGGAGAGAGACCGTGGCTGAGAGGGGAGAGAGACCGTGGCTGAGAGGGGGAGAGACCGTGGCTGAGAGGGGGAGAGAGACCGTGGCTGA